>NC_137774.1:100054339-100454339 GCF_963455305.1 Plecotus auritus | reverse complement strand
CCGCTCCCCGCGGCCGCCTGGCCTCTTACCTCGAGTTTGAGTGGAAGCACACTGGGTGTCTACAGCCCGGCCCCCCAGGGTGGGGGTCCCTTCGAGCTGGGGAACATCGGAGAGAGACAGCTTCGCAACAACTCACAGTGTATACGGCAGGTGATAGCATTTAGCCTGGGCGGCCACCGTCTGGGCAGGAGTTGGGGCCCTCTCCATGGAACCTGTATTCTGATCATTAAAGACCCATTACCCCGATCGTTAAATTTGCTATTTGTTTCTTTTTGGCTTCTGGGAAGAGCTGGCACGCAAGCATGGACTCCCCTAACCCGCCGGAACATCCCTCCTCTCCCCATCAACCCCCGCCCGCCTGGCTGAAGCTCGTAGAGTGGGCACTGGCGGGCGCTGAGGGATCCCGCGCTCCCCGGGGGCTGTGTCTGGGGCTCCGGCTCTGCCCTCTGGGGCGCTGGAGTGGGGGCCTGGGGCCGGAGGAGTGGGAATGGCGCTGCCCACCTGCACTGGTGACTTTCAAAGTGTCTTGTATCTTTGTAAAAAGAGGCGAGCCAAATGTCTCCGGGCGACTCATGTAGAATCTCTCCCAGATATCAAATTGGCCAGAGACGGGCTGTCTGTCTCGAGCTTTCTTCCTGGTACAATAAACACCCTTGGAAACACCTGATCGAGAGAACTCGCGGGGACCGGGAGGATCAGAGGGAACTGGAGACAGAGGGGAGAGGGAGAGCTAGAAGCCGGGAGGAGAAGGCGCGAACCGTCGGTTCAGCGGAGACCACAACGCCGCCCACACCCAGTTCGGAAGGCATTTAGGGGTCCCGGGGTTCTGACCCAGTACCAGGCGGATTTGGGTTCAGCAAATTCCAAGGGAGCGATTTGGGTTCACCTCTCCCCCTACTCCCAGTAGCCTCAGCGCCCTCACGCCTTCACCTCCCTTGCAGGTGGCTCAGGGGGTGGGGATGCTTTTGTCTCGGGAATTTACCGGAGGGTGGGCCTCTGGAGCTGCCAGTTAACCTCTCCTTTCCCTCCCTCCCTCCCGCGTATCCCCGGCAGGTTGCGACATGTGCGCGGACAACCGCCACGGAGAGTGCCCCATGCACGGGCCGCTGCACTCGCTGCGCCGGCTGGTGAGCACGGGCAGCGCCGCGGCCGCCGCGCCCCCGCCGGAGATGCCCGAGTGGCTGCGGGACCTGCCGCGCGAGGTGTGCCTGTGCACCAGCACCGTGCCCGGCCTGGCCTACGGCATCTGCGCGGCGCAGAGGATCCAGCAGGGCACCTGGATCGGGCCCTTCCAGGGCGTGCTCCTGCCCCCAGAGAAGGTGCAGGCCGGCGCGGTGAGAAACACGCAGCATCTCTGGGAGGTAAGTCGCCCCCCGCCTCACGGAGCCAGAGATTTGGGCCGCCGAGAGCCTGGCCCTTGGAGGGTGGCAACTTCGGGGAGAGCTTCCCTTGTTTCCTAGAGAGTAATAGTGGCGAATAGATTTCTCCGGTCATGCAAATGCCTGGTGTTTCACCGTCTGCTGTAAAGACGTGAGGTGCTCCACCTGACACAAAGGCAACCGAGGGACACAGGGCCTGCAGGTTTCCGACGGTGGAATCCCTTAAGGAGCCTCTGTTGCAGCTGAGATGGATTTGGTCTTTGATATCCTGGCTTCTTGAAAGAGAAACCAGCTGAGGAGATGGAGCAGAGGGCTTGGGCCTTGGGGTGTAAGCTGGGTGAACTTTTTGTCCCATTCTAAGCTCTTCCAGTGTGTTTTTGTGGACTGGGCAAAAAGGAACATAAGCATAAATAGGAGGAAAGAGTCAAGCTCATTTTGTCAGATAAAAACAATTTTGTAAACACCGAATCTGAGAGACGGCAACATGTTACGTTCATAACTTTCAAAGTTCCCGCAGTAAGCAAATTATAGTATCGTGAATCAGAAATCACAAGTTCGGGTTCTTCTCTGTTGTCTTTTGCAGTAACAGTGATGCAGTCTTCAAGAAAATAAAAAATCAAAACACAGGGACACTTTGTGACAATAACCCAGTTGAAGAAAATGCTTCAATAGCACAATCTTACCTGACACTATTATTTAAAAATAAACCACCTCTTTGAAAAAGGTTAACCCAGGGGTGGGCAAACTTTTTGACTCGAGGGCCACAATGCGTTCTTAAGCTGGACCGGAGGGCCGGAACAAAAGCATGGATGGAGTGTTTGTGTGAACTGATATAAATTCAAAGTAAAGGAGCGGAGGGGAGAGCAAGAGAACCGGATAGAACAGCCGGATCCGGCCCGTGGGCCGTAGTTTGCCCAAGGCTGGGTTAACCAGAGCTTTCTCCCAAAGCTTCATGGTTGATTGTTGAGGTCCACTCCTGCAGAGATAGACCCTTAGCCTGTAGGTCATGCCCCCACAGGTTAGCCACCTCCCACCCCTGGAGTTATTTATGAAATACAAGATGCTAGAAGTCTTACTCTTCAGGGTAAGACTTCTAGCATCTTGCCTGACCGAGGCCAGGCAATATAATGGAGTGGGAATAGCCAGAGAAGGAAGTTTCTGAAATGTCAGCAGCCAAGTTGGCATGGACCTTAGGGCTCCATTAATGGGTCATTTCTACAGCAGCTTGCCCCTCACACTTGGCTCGGTGGCCAGTCAAGATGATTATTTTCACTGTGAGCTGCCTCCTATTCACTAACTAAAACTCATGGGACTCAATAACCCAGTCATATTTTTGCTGAGCACTCATTCTGCCCAGCACTATGTTAGGCCTTGGAGATACAGTGTTGTGAAAAGCAGATCCAGCCTCCAGAACCCTTACATAACTGTTGGCAATGGGATGTTGAGGCCTGTGTCCCAAAGCCTCCTTGAATGGGGGAGGAGCTAAGAGGATGAGCTCACAGCCCAACACCCCAAGATGACCGAATAGGGGATATGGGCTACATACCCTATAGGGCAAGCATGTCAAACTGGCGGCTCGCAGGCCTCTTTATTTAAACGAGTTTGACATGCTTGCGTAGGGTATGAGCTGAGTTTCCTACAGTTATCTGCTGGTGCCTGTGCCTGGTTCCCAGGTTTCATTTCACTCCCAAAGTGAAATTTAGTCCTTCTGCATAAGATTCTTGACTGAGGAAAAAAAAGTTGGGCATATTTATTTTACCAAATAGTGCTTTTTCTCTTTTTAACAGAAATTTTTATAGGAAAAGAAGGCAGGAGAAAATGGCCTGGTATGGTACATTAGAGGCACGTTAGAAGTTAGAGCTTTTGGATAGAAAAAAATGACAAGTGGGAAATAATCAAAGCGTCTGGTTTCGAAATATTTCCCAGTTGTTTTTTGTTCCTGACTAATTAATCGTAACCTCCAATGCGGTTTAAAGTTTACAAAACTCTTCTAATCAGTTTTCATGTTCCAGTGGTGTTATTAGGAACTCTAATACCATACAGTTAAAGATCTGCCAATACTTTTCTGAGGAAATTATAAAGTAATTGTTCAGTGGTACAGATTTGCTCTATCTGAAACTGTTAAAAGTGAACATTATTGCCCTGTGATGACTTGGGGTTAGAGTGCCAGGGGACAAATCCATAAACATGAAGAAAAAAATCCTATAGTTTTAAGTGTTGTGTCTTTTTTTTCCCCTAAATGTCTGTGGATGATTGGGATGTTGTTAGGAGACCACTATGCATGTAGAACATGGTTGATATATAATAAACTAAAAACATGGAGCCTTTCTTTTATTACCTTTACTTGTACTTGATGAAGTTTAAATTCTGTTTTAGTAAACAGACTGGGAAATTTAATTAGGTTTTGTTGTTGTTGATATTTCAATAGACATAAAGTGAGTTTTACCTGTTGTTTGTGTGAGTTGAGTGTATTGGGGGGGGTGATGCATAGAAGTGGTTCTATGTTATAAAAATGAGTTGCTTGGTGTATGCATTAATGATCTACAGGTCCCTTCTCCCAATTCAGGACAGTCTATTTGTTTTTATCATTGTAGGAACAGTTAGAATAACACACGTTTAGGAGATTGAAGGGATATTAAATGCAGCCATGAAATGTATCAGTCTCCTGAGGGATCATGTAAAATGTAACTGACTGGGGCCAGGGAACTTAGAGTCGATGTCTATTGGTAAGAAAAAGCTCTTTAATAGGTTTCAGATTTTTATTAGTATCATTTATTTTTAAGCATTATGATTTATTATTTTTATGAAATGTGACTATTTGAATTAAGTTATATTTATAACAGAAGATTCTAAATGTTGCATTGTTCCTTAAATTTTATTCTTTCCTTTCAAACCTAATTCAATTGTGAAAATTTTTAATCATTTTATTATTTATATTTAGAAAGAATCAGTAATTGGAATACACTGTAGGTCTATAGGAAATTTTGGCAATAATTATTTATTGTGTGACTCATGTAAAAATTATCCATTTTAAAAACACACTCTTTTAGATATCTTCCAGAATATCACATTGACATAAAGCAGATCTTTAAAAAATTAAAAGCAGTTGAATCATGACTATTTTATTTTAAAAGTCAACTGGAATCGTTTTTCTTTCTCACATTTTTTTTTTCAAGTCACTTGCTGATGAAGAAATGTCTTTATATTTAGAGTTCAATACTCAGGTCCTGATGGATCTCACCAGGGTTACTTATCTTTATTTCAGTACAATAAATGGATTGCTAATCTTTTCCCGTCACTGTTTCCAAGTAGATGATGGATTTTTGTTTCAGTTTACAGTTCATTGTTTTTAGTATGGTTGTACTTTATTATACACATGAAGGCTTATTAGAGAAAACATCAGATTCACCTTAGTTACTTCTTTTGTTTAATAATTAAAAGCTATATTTTCTTTGTAGAAAAATGACTTTTTAATATTTAACATACATCAGCTATGGAGAGCTTGTTTGATTGGTTTGTAAGTGTGCTAACATCATCTTTGTGTATAATCCTGGTTCTTAAGAATATAGCAATTTAAAGAAAGTTCAATATCATTCTGTTACCTTCAATATGTTTTGACTTTTTTGAGTGTTTATGGGAAGTTCTAAGAGTTTTTCTTTTTTTAGCAACAAATGACAGTAATTTTTTTGTAATTTAAGGAGATTAATAAGCTAAAAGCCAAATAATCTCTTTTTGGCCAGTTTCTTTTAAAATCAGAATTTTAATATGTTCTACAAGAAATAATAAATTCAGATAGTTTAAAACAAAAACATTACAGGATGGATTAAATAATCACTTGCCTTGCTTATGTACATTTATTCCAACAAGACTTGAATGCATGATATATTTCTAGCTCCTTGGACGTAATGGGAAAAATCTTTCTGAATGTTTTGCAAAGAAAACATAGTCTTTCTCAGCAATTAGGTCTTATTGATGAGAGTGAGATAATTTTATCCTAATGTGTTTTCTAATAAAGAGGTGAAAAGGCACATTTGATTCCAACATTTATGAAAACATTATCTCAATTATTAATGTGTTCTTTTCCCTTTGAGATAAATTAATCTAGTTGCACATGGTTTCCCCTTTCTGTTTAACATCAGAATTTAATATGGCTGGACCTGAGGAATGTACACTGTATACTTAAAATTCTACTGGAATAAAATACGGAAGTTTAAAATAGTTACAGTTTAAGATAGGCCAGAATTACTCAGGCCTTTCAATTCAAAGTCTGATTTGACAAGAAATTTTAGCAATGATGACAAAATAAATTGTACTTATTTTCACCCTAAAAAAATTATTCTGCTAATTGAACTAATGTAGTGACTTGTTAGGATTACAGTCAAGGTACTAGAAAGGGATTTAATTTTACAGAACCTGTTTTCCTTTTGCCTGAGTAAATTTGAGTGTCTCATTTTCACTTGTACTATGTGGACACTTTCATTATTTTTCTTCAGAAAATCAAAAGGGATAACATAATATGGTTCTCTTTGTGGTTTGATGTTGTGCCATAATATTTTAGATTTAATAAGAATGTTGCTTTTAAGCAAATGGTCTATTTTTCATCATTAACGTTTAAGTTAGGTCAAAAGACTTTAATGAAAACCAATATTAAAAATATATTACACGTTGCTGCATGTTTATATTTCAAAACCATCATAGGTAATTGGTACTAGCAGGAAATGAATTGATTTTATATTTTAAATGTATTTTATGTTTCTATAAATGACCCAATTCCATTTATAGTACTTACCCATTTGTATGGATTTAGATGTTGAAATAAATTATTTAAAATTAACTATTTTAAATTAAAATAATTTTAAAATCAAATTAAAATCATTTAAAAATGGTTCCAGTGATAGTACTGTAACTATATACTCCATATTTTGCTTTATAGATTTGGCTCAATTTGGCTTGACTCATCAAAACACCAGGGGGATAGAATTATGTGGCTGTCACAGTTATCGTGAAGTAAAAATTGTGTTTCTCAGTAATTTATCATTTAATACACTAGACTGCTTGTCAGCTTGGTTTTGAATGTGTCAGTTTTATGAAATCCAAATAATTTCTCCTTAAAAATAAACCATAGTAATGTTACTGTTATATTTTAAATTATGCAGGGTGACAGCTGGTATATCTCTTTGGTTTTGCCTCATTTGATTTGAAGATGTCTTTTACAGTGGTGCCCATTTGATAGAGTGTGAGCATTTTGTAGTTTTACATAAACTGTAAAACCATCTGCTGCCTGTTGGAATGGTTTCCAGCATTGTGTTAAAAATCAAAACTTAGTACTTAAAATTGGCTTTGAAAAGAACCATGTAAAGTCTTATTCCTTTTAACTTATGCATCCCCCTGGACAGTGCCACCTTGGTTTTCTAAGTCCCAAAATGACTCTGCTTTAAAAAAAAAAAAAAAAAAAAAAAAAAAAAAAAAAAAAAAAAAAAAAAAAAAAAGAATTATAACAGCCATTTGGAAATTCTCATGCTAGCGAGGTTTCATCCAGATATGCATGTGACGCTACAGTGCGTTAGTTGCAAATGCTTTATAAAGAGTGATATGTTTTGTATCTCATTAGTCAGTTCAGTTTATCTGTTGTTTACAGATTTCTTCTTTTATTGATAGCATTTATCCATGTAAAGAAAATAATTTAAGTATTTTTTGACTGCATATTTTCTTATATAATTTAAAAAAATTGTTTTTTCAAACTGACTTACAAGTGGGGTAGAGAAATTCAAATTAGAGTCTCAGACGTTCCTGGATAGATGAGGTACCCGCCCGCCACCCCCGTGACTGCATGGCAGCAAGCGATCTGGTGAAAATGTGATTATGGCAACACTGGGTCTGAGAGCCTGCAGGGGAGCCTTTATGGTTCAGTGCCAATTAAGGCAGTTTTAATTATTGGAGTAAATTTATTGTTATCCAGAAATCACTTATAGTTGGAGTATAACACTATGGGTTTTAAAAAATGAATACAAAAACTGCCTAGTAGCTAGCTGAGGAACCATGTCCACAGTATCAAAATTCCCTTTTCTCGGAGAGTGGATGTGATGCGTTGATAGTGTAGGGGGAATGTTTTGCCGTTTTTAAGTGCGTGCACAGAACCGCTTTTAGACTGCCTTGCTCTGTCTTTTTCTTTCTTTCTTTTTAAGAATCGTATGTACTCCAAGATTTCGTGAGTTCAGGCATTCCTTGTGTATTTACACAAGAAATACAGACTCCGGTATAACTACTTAGCATAAAAGCCAGAGAAGCCAGAGCAGAATATACTTTTCCTTGTAAGCATTTGCCACCTCACTCAGATAAGTTACAGAATTCCATTATCCAAATTGTTACACATGTGTGACAGAGGTTGACCTTTCGTCATGTCAATCCTTTTTGTGTAGGCCCCAGGCTCCAGCCTAATGGCTCAAACCCTGATTTACTCACTGTAATAAGGGCAGGAGGTCGAGCAATTGTCAGGCTGCCTGTTCGTACTCTTCTTGGAGCCTGGTTGAAGGCTGTTAACACAAAGCTTTTCAAAGTGAATTTACAACCAGCACCACTGACAGAGGCCAATCAGTGCACCATAAATGTCAGGTTAGTGAGATTGAGCAGTAAGTAAAGTACTGACAGCACACTATTGGCTGGAATCAATTGGCCAGGGTTTAACTGAAGAGAGCAATCTACGTGTGGCGGGCTCAGGGCGAGAGCTAAGTGTGCAGCCTCGGTTTCCATGGACCATCTGTAGGTTTACCTGTGAGCAGGAGCGCAAGGGTGGGATGTCACCCATTTGCTTGGGTGCATCCGTAATCTTCCGTGTTGATGTACTTTAGGATTTGAAAGTTGAGAGTGGCCGAACCTGCTGATGCTGAGGTCGGTGGTAAAAACACACACACACAAAAAAACAGCCCAGGAAAAAAGGATCACCTTTGACAATATGGGGCTGTCAGAACTGAGGACACAACCAGTGCATTACAGTTCAGGGAAAGGTAATTTGTTCAGATTTCTAAACGAAAGCAGGCATTTACAGGAGAGTGCAGATACGAGCCGGCTCTTTCGCTCTTCCTGAGGCTTAGCAGTGTGAAACTTTCATGGAAGTCACTAATGAGTGATTATGGGTTGAGAGTCTGAATATCCATGAGATGTGGTTTCCCCACCAGACGGAATGTTTTTATCATTTCGTGTAATGACAGCCTGGACAACAATTCATTTAGCTCTGAAGGCATCAGCATTAAAATGGAGGAATCCATTAAGATGCTGTATGCAAGGATTTATAAATTAGGCAATTTCCTTGATTATTGCAATCATTTACAAAATTGATTGTTCCCGTGTGGTATAGACAGATTTCAGCAACGATCATTGACAACAAACACATTCTCTGATATCTATAGCTACTGGTCACTAAAGCAGGTCACTATTCCTTATCCTCCCTGCTGTTCTTGGTCTCAAGGTCAGACAGACTTTCAAAGAAGCTTAAAAATAATGAGTTTTCACAGGAGATCCACCCAGGCTGGGAGGGTAGGTGCAAGTTGTGCTAAAGGATGCATTGTTTTTATATTTCAATCTCAATTTTGGAGGAGGGTGTTGATGATCCTGATATGCTTCAGATCAGTAGCACAGATTTTGAGATGATGCCAACCTAAAAGGAAATTATTTTCACAAATTGCAGTTGTAAATATTTGTTTGATTGAAGATCTAAAAGTCAATAATGTGTTTTATTTGTTGGTCCTTAGAGTTCTAATTATCCAATAGATATATCTTGGAGTCGCTGGATTTTAGGTCAATTAATTCTGGAAAGCATAATAAAGACATTGTTACAAGTGTGAAACGTTCAAAATGTTGCAGTTTTTCCTATACAAGAACACTCACAGGTTCACTTGGTACTTAATCACTAACCACAAACCACAAAGTTGTCTTTATTCCTGAAGTATCAGAGATGGGCATGCCAAATGTGTATACAAATTTCTGTCCAATGAAAGCTAGCAGTTTATGCTTAGTACAAAATAACTGAATTTAGGTATTTACTTTTAATCATCTTTTTGTTTTTAATCATAATTTTCCATTCTTGGATCTCAGATTGGGGCTTGAAAATAATAACATTTTAGAAAATTGCTTAACACTGTTGGGAAGGCCAAAAATTTTTAGTTTGTCCTGATTTTTATATATATAATAATTTGATTTCAAGGTATTCCTTTGGTTAAAAGGAGAAATGCTATGTTTGGTGGCACCCTGTATTTTTATTTGACTATGGCTGCTTAATATGTTTGCTCTGAAGTTTGTTTTCATTTTTAATTAATTGTAAAATTCACTGCTTAAAAATTTAATGAAAAGGCATTATTTTCACTTGTCTTGATATTATCTCCTCATTTTTATTAATTTTTTTTGGGGGGGGCAGTATTTCTGGTTTCTGTTAAGACTTAAAAGCCATGTGACTAGATTTGTCTTGTGTGAACTGAATGAAGCACTCAGTTTTATAGATGTTTTTGCCCGCACCCTTGTACATTTATTTAATAAACCAAAATCTACTGCATGCAATTGTGAAATGATATGGGATTAAGCCCATTTTATTAAAATGAACAGTGTTTTTCACTCTCTGTGATCATTTTAAATTAAAGCTGCCTCAGATAATGAAGTGTTTTCTATAGAAACATTCAGTGTAATCTAATTCAGTAGAAACTTCTTAAGTGCTTTTTAATTGGAATCAAATGAAATGTAATCAAGTCATGTTTTCAGTGTCTTGTAAAGCACCAAGACCTAAGTGTTGTTAACACACTTGGGAATATTAAGGTTTATCACAAAAGTAACAGAATTAAATTCTCAGATATTCATGTAAACTCCAGTATGGTAGATAACCCATAAATAAATTCTAGGTTAGAGTACAGTGCTTTCAGAATCTGTTGTGTTTGTCCCAAACTAATATTAAACTTCATTTGTGATTAAAAAATGCACAAATAGTACCTGGGGGAAAGAGTTCCGGAAAATATTGTGCTATTGAGGAAAGCAATTAATTTCAATTTATTGCAATTTAAAATTTGACCTGCATAATCTATGAGGTGGGAATCTAATTATTAAGATTTAAAATGGTAGAAATGAACTTTTATATTAAAAATAATTAAAGCTCATTGGCCCTGGCCTGGTGGCTCACTTGGTTAGAGCATTGTCCTGATACACCAAGGTTGTGGGTTCAGTTCATAGACGGGGTACATATAAGAATCAAACCAATGAATGCATAAATAAGTGGAACATCAAATCGATGTTTCCCTCCCTCTCTCCCTTCTTCCCTCCCGCCCCCCTTCTTCCCCTCCTTCCTCTCTATCTAAAAGCAATAAAAAAGAATGCTCATCATAAGAATTCAAACTATATGAAAATATAAACCAGTGGTAACCATTGTTGATGATTTTCATAATGGCCTTTAAAGAGATGACTAAGTAATATAATACATATTTATTTCATTGAGTCACAGTTTTGGTAAAAGATATCCACACTATCTCCTTGATACTGCAAAACACATTTTTAAAGCAGCAACCAATGGGATAGTCTTCATAGGCTCTCCTGCAAATGTTTGAATTTGGCTCACCCATGAATAGATCTTAATTTTGTGTCTAGTCCCTTCTCCCCTCTCTGTATTTTTCCTGGTGGGAAATTTCATTAACAGTCTACAGAGCCCACTGATAGTATAGAAACACTTCTACCTATATTGTTTGTATGTTTTATAGCATGTCTTTAATAAGACCAGAGCCTTTCTGGAGTCTTTAGGGAGATTTTAATGGCCCTCACAGAGGAAGGAGGAAATATTTGTTTTCCTTTTTTGCACATGAAGTTGTTAGCAAAAAGAGGATCAGATCTTTTTGAAGTGCTTTTCTAAGTAGGAAGACATTAATTTATCTAGTTGTGAGGCTTCAGTGAAACGTCTTATTTTCTTTGTGCCTCTATTTCTCCATGTGTAAAAAGGAGTTGTACTGGAGTATTATGCAAATTAGAGAGACACTATTTATGACTTTTGTGTAACCAGAGAGATTTTACTTTTTCAATTGGAATTTTAATAGTAATTTTTAAGTCTCTAGAGGATACAGAAAGTCATAAATAACCGCATTTCTTGTCTGTTAAAACCAAAGATTATACTTAGTAGACCATGACACCCAGTTTGGACTTAATTACAACAAAATCAGGCTTAGCTAATATTTAAATGCACATTTTTTATCACAGCTTATCAGTAAGACAAAATTATGTATTAAAGGGATACCACACAACATGGATGTAAAGAGTCATTGGATGGCTTTAATTTCTTTTTTTTAATTTAAATTCTTTATTGTTTAAACTATGGCTTTAATTTCTAAAACTACATTTCTAATGGAGGCCAACAAGGGCAAGTACAAATACTGGGCACATGAACATTTCCTAGAGGTACAAGATTTCAGAAAGTGAAATCACTCTTACTCCTCACAACAGAGAACTGACTTTCAAAATGAAATGTAAGGGGAAATGACTTAGTCACACCTAGAAAAACCATGAGGAAGCCCCAGCCACAAGGTCTTTTGATCATAGACATCAGATCAGGAGCAGTTCATCAGGTGGGTATGGCACTAGCTGTTGAATTCTGAATAGAAAAACATCTCAATGCCTAGCATATTGTGGCTTGTGAATAAATGTTAAATGACAACAAATCAACATAATGGCACAGTTGCCACTGTCCATAAAAAGGGGTGTACAGCTGTGTGTATACCAGTGAATACTGATGTAATAGTACATCATAGAAATTCTGACTATGTGTCCATGTTGACCCCATGAAAATCAAGAATTCCAAGTGATAGTCTGCATTTAGAAAATTTTTGATAAAAAAATAAACACAAATATCAAAACGTGTCATAAAGAAGAAAAACATAGACTGAAATGAGTATTTTTCCTAACACATATTTATTTCATATTGTAATCATTTCTGTTACGGTATCTGGAGTTTTTACTTAGATGGTACCCTAAGAAGGCGTGATATTCAAAATATTTTACAAACCAGATTATACCCTGCCCCACAAACCTGGATGCTGCATTCATATCTGCACTCCACCAGCCCCTCTGTGCAGTCCTGTAGCACATAGAGAGGCCCTGTGTACTCCTTCATGTTGATTGAGATTTGTAGTCTGTAAGTTTTCCTTATACCAACTTCACCTACAAATTTGCTGATCTTTTTCTGTCTTCCCCTTTCTTAGTAACATCAAGCCTGTTTTCTGATCTTACCTTCTCACACTCAGACGGCTCACCTGTTCTTACTGTTTCACTGACTCATTATGCGGGGTGGCTCTCAGACTCCATTTGCTGCACGGATCCCTCTTACATCCTACATTCTTGGTTGTCTGAGGGCCATGTCCATTTCAATATCCTGACATGGTTTCAAGTTGAGTTCACTAACTGCCCCATTGCACATCTCCTCAACTAAGTGTCGCTTAATCCTTAACTTATGGTGCTCTCATAGTCCTTTTTAGCCAGTGAGCCCAACCTTTTGGAGTTACTGTAACAGCTTTTAAATATATTTGTATCTTAGCAACTAACAGAATGTCTGGCACATAAAAGGCATTTAATAAACACCATTGATCTGATAGCAGTAATGAGAGCTACCACCATTAAGTAATGAGACCATGTGTCCAGCACTCCGCTAAGAGTTTTACAGGGGTTATCTTAATTCATCTTCAGAGCCAAGGAGGTAGTCATTTTTCAGATGAAGACACTTTCAGATGAAGGCACAGAGAAGGTAAGTAACTTGCCCAAGGTTATATGCATTAAAGGTAGGATTCCCACTGAGGTGTTTTGGGCTACTGAGTCCTCAGTCTGAGGCTATGCTGCCTGCCCCCGCCGCTCCCCCCACCAGACCTGAACTCCCATTGTCTTGTGGACCTCTGTGCAGCTGACCTGGCTCCTGGACCTGGTGAGAGCCCCTTCCTTGGTGGGTACTGCTTTGGTTTCTCAGGCACAGCCCAGCCAGAGCTTCACAGAAGCCCGTAGCTCAGGCCCTTGACATGATTAGTGCACCTTGGTTCTAGGACTGTGGGCTTCATATTTATTACCCCAGAAAATGTAAACTCCCCAGCATTCAGGGACACACATGTATCGAGAAACTACCGTGAATGCGGCGTCCTGCAGGTCACAGAGATGGGCAAGACCAACTCTGCACTCAAAGACCGTAGAGAAGCAGGCCAGTGAGTAATTCCAGTTAAAAATAGCATGCAAAACATGGCTTTTTCTGGTTGCTCAGGAGAAAGGTGACTTCCTGCGGGAAGATCAGGGAATGGGGAGGAATTTAACCTGGGAACAGAAATGGTTAGTACCCAGGAGTCAGGGACTGGAAGGAAAGATGCTCCGGGGAAGATCAGCCCCTCATCAGTGGAGCTCCACAGCCCTGCCCCGCCCACCTTCATGCCTGCCTGCTCCTTCACCCTAAGGGAACTGCTTCCTGCTCCTTACTGACATCTTGCTAATGTCCAATGTCTCGCTACTGTCCACTGCTGTGATCTAGCCTGACCTTCTTTTTTTTTGGGGGGGGCGGGTGGGACCTGCTCTTGACCAGGAAGGTTCGCCCTTCTTATTGTGGTCACCCTTTATCTTTTACCTTTTTAGAGTCACATCACCCTATAATTCATTTTGGGCTAATCCCAGTTTTCACTACGCTTTCCATGTTTCCTTTAACCAACGCCCTGACAGCTGTGAAACTTCTGCTTTATCACTTGATATTGCAGCCTCAGTTGGTAAGCTCATACTTGGGACATACTTAGAGTTAAAAACACTTTATTATTTATATACCATTCAACCTTGAGTGGGCATCCTATATTTTTATTGGCCAAATTTGGCAATTTTATTAAGGTGATAATTGAGGAGAGACCTCATGGGAAAAGGAATGAGTTCTGTGACTGTCAGGGAGGCCAGCCTGCCAGAAGCCAGGGTTCAGAGGAATGTTGGGGGGCGGGGGGAGAGATAAGCTCAGATAAGTTAGACTTAGCATTTATTCTGAGTGAAGTAGATCTAATTGATCACTCAGGGTGCTGTGTGGAGGACAGTCTGCGATGGGGCAAGGATGGACGCTCTTAGGAGGAACTCAAAGGACAGGAAGTGGCTGAGGTAATCAGGAGTTGTGAACCTGTAGCTGTTATTTAAATCTATGGGACTATTTGAGGTCAGCTGGGGAGTGTGGGTAGCCCAAGCTTTGACTAGAGGAGGGCTAATATGTCTCCAGTTCCATAAATTTCCGTGGATTGGATCTGCAGGTTGAATGTGGATTAAGAGTCATGTACAGGGTGGGGCAAAAGTAGGTTTACAGTTGTTCATATGAAAATAATACCGTAATTAATAAATAATTATATAGGAATAAACTCTGTGTCTTGTATATTCATAACTGTAGACCTACTTTTGCCCCACCTGTAGTTGGGAATGGTTTGGGTGGCTCATCTCATTTCCCTCCTCTGCTAGTAACCGGCATAGTCCTCACTGTTCTCTGCATGGTTAACGTGACAGTGAGGCAGTAGGATAGTGGCTTTGGAATGATGTCATTACTCCTAAATGTGTTGGAATCTGTTAATCATGAGGTCATTATATGTTCCAGTTGTGGCCTATCCTGGAATCCTTCCCCAAAGAGAGGGATGCTTAATCTGACTCACCTAAATCTTCTATCAAAAACCTCATTCATCTCCTCTACCCAGAGTGGGGCATGCCCCTTACTCTCTTGCATTTTTCACAGTGCTTCTTATGAAGTCTTTATTTTTTTTTTATGATGACAAGGGATAAAGATAATCATGAAAGGGAATTTGGAAAACAGAAAAATATTTTAAAAGGAAAAGCGAAATGAGCTATATAATTAATTTGGTGTCATTCTTATTGCATTTAGTGTTTTCTTTTAATATATAGATGAAAACATGCTGTTTGTCTCATAAAATTATAAACAGTGTCCCCATACAGAAAATTCTTGGAGGGTATGGCCAATAAAATTATTAGCTATATGCTATAAAAATGTATTAGCTATATATGCTTAATATGGTTGAATTCAATTTTTGAACATTTGTGTTGACCCTCCCCTACCTTTGCACATCTCTCCTTACTTTGGACATATTACTAATCATTTGATATCCTGAGCGTATTGGGTCATGCTTGCCAAAATACCTGCAGGAAGAAATATGCACAGAGAAACTCACTTTATACGAATGACCATAATACGAAAAGCAACAGCAAACATTTGTCCATCGCTTTCTAATTTGTAAGAGATTTCACAACCCACACACTGATTTTGTAGCTGCAGCCTCTGAAATGCAGGAGCGCTCTGTCCGGGCTGGTGTGAGTGAGACGGGGGAGCTGGGGCCAGGAGGCTGCCTGCCCTTCCTCAGAAGGCCCGGGACTGCCTCTTTTGACCCGTGTGCTCCAGGGGAGCTTTCCATCTGTCCAAATGTTAGCCTGGAACTAAACGCCTCCACACAGGGATGAAATCCCTAACAAATGTAGCGACAACACTGAACATAAGGCCTTAATTTTTTTCCCAATTGCTTGCATTTACAGTTAATTCAATTTGAATTATAAGTCACCTCCATGCGCATGACTCATGCGCTCATTATTATGAGCTTTGTTTGCTGAAATGTACAAAACAGAGAGGAGTTGGTCTGCAAGCAATGCATAGCCAAGGTAATATTGAACTGGGTTCCAACTGAGAGAGTTGTTTCGTATCTTTGCACATCTTGTATTCGAGTTCTGGAATTCTCCAAGAAAACGAAAACATCTTTTATAAAAAATATATGTTTTTATTGATTGTTAGAGAGGGAGGGAGAGGGATAGAGAGAAATATCAATGGGAGAGAAACATAGATCAGATGCCTCCTGCACGCCCCTCACTGGGGACTGAGCCTGCAACTCAGGCATGTGCCCTGACTGGGAATTGAGCCAGTGACCTCCTGGCTCATGGGTTGACGCTAACCTCTGAGCCACACCAGCTGGGCAGAAACATCTTTTAAAAGCACATTTGGAACACTGTCCACAGTGGCTATTGGAGGGCATAAATATGCAAATCAAACTTAATTATGTAGCAAAGTGAAGGAAACATTTTTTTCCTATTCCAGGAAACTTTGCTTCAGGCCAGCTGAAACCCTTTTCCAAGTGCAGATCTTTGTGGATCCAGAAGGGCGATAAACTAGGCCTTGCAGTTGTGATGAAAGGGAGGAAATGGTTTCAAAAGCAGATCACTTTCACACTTTATGAAAGACTGGAGAGAAACAGTAAGGAAATGTCCAGAAAACAAGCATATAAATAGATAATTGCTGAAATATTTGGATAATTTTGAGAATAAATGCAGGCTAACATTTTTGGACAGTGAAATCAGCTTTTCATAATAACTCTGTCTCCCAGCCAGTAATTTCCTTGTTCTCCCTAATTTATTTCACTTCTGTGGAGCTGGCAAGTTCCTATGTTCCGTACCTCAAACAAACTGGTTTCCCCGCTACCACGTTCTGTTGTGAGACTCTTGTCTTGCTCCTGGCTTTTTTTAAAAAATTGATTTCAGAGAGGAAGGGAGAGGGAGAGAGAGATGGAAACATCAATGATGAGAGAGAATCATTGATCGGCTGCCTCCTGCACGCCCCACCCTAGGGATTGAGCCCGCAACCGGGCATGTGCCCTGACTGAGAATTGAGCAGTGACCTCCTGGTTCATGGGTCGATGCTCAACCACTGAGCCATGCCAGTCGGGTTTGCCCCTGGCTTTCATAAACAAAAGGGGAGCTCAGGATCCCCAAAAGGGCTTTGGGCTTTCTGATGCCTTTCCTTCCGGGGCTCCCGGGATGTCCAATATTGCAACAGTCCACTTAATTTGGGAGCCATGTCCAAAGTCACTGTAAAGTTATGCAACCTTTAACAGTCTTAGGGCTCCTGGTATGGTGGGTGGGGACTGGGAGAGAGCAGTAAACATACCCAGGCAGTCTCTGCTAGGCGCTATACCTAACGTCGTCAAGGCCAAGGTTGGAGGCTGTCGTAGAAGGCAGTGGGTCATTTGAGGTATCTTTGTGTTTTGTGTAGGTTTTTTTTTTTTTTTGTCATTTTTTTTCCTGGCTAAAGGAGAAGAGTGGCAGTGACTTTTACTTCTGAAAGCTCTGCTCAGGGGCCTGGCACAGTGGAAAATTTCATGCTCTTGACAGTGGATGGCAGCAAGTGTGTGTCTGGAAAGTTTAAAATGGACGCTTTAGGGGCCCATTAGAAAGGCATTGATAACCAGTAGGAAATAAGGTGGGTTGCCTTTTGGTGTGCTGCCACCTTTCCTGTTGGCTGGAGTCAGGGGTGGATTTTTCTCAGCGTCCCCCTGCTGACATAAGATCTCTAATGATAGAAGTGCTATTTAAAATCTTGCTGAAGTTGCCAGAGCAAGGAGTTTTATTAAAAGTAACTGTGGAGCGTGTCGCAGGGGGAATGAATGTGAAGTCCCAACAACGCTGCTTTGCATGCATGGTGACTGTCCAACTGAGAACTGGACCCAAAGTTGTGGAGATGTGTAAAGTATCGATGGAGGCAGTCCCAGTTCTGGAGGTGTTTGCCGTGGGACTAAGGAGAGCCATTCATCCGCTCATTCAGCGTAGATTTGATAAGTTTCTCTTATGTGCCAGATGCTACATACAGGGTCGCTGAAGGATAGTGTTGGGTTAAAAAGACACAGACTGTGCCTGGGAGAAGCTTACAGTCTATAAGGAAGACATCAACTATCTGAGAAAGATTTTGAGATGAAGCACATAAGGCAAGATGAGTATGTATGTTAGACACCTGACTGAGAAAATCCAGAGGGATAACTGAAGAGTGAAGGAAGGAGCAGCAGGGAGGAGCGTCACCTGAGGCCACTCCAGGCAGGTTTGCACGCACGTTTTTCAGGGATGAGAATATGTGGAACAGTAACCAGGAGGAGAGCTGGAATTTAAGGTGGGAAGAATAGCCATGCAAAGGCCCAGAGGAGTAGCAAGAAAGTCATTTTTGTTTAAAAGGCCGGCTTGGTTTGTAGGTCCCTCTCAGTGGGGTGATAGTAAGAAAGGAGGCTGAAGAACCAGGAAGGCACATTGATGAGCTTCTTGAAAACTGATTGGAGAGTTGAGAGTTGAAGTGCAAAGAGGAAACATAATTGCTAGGAGGGTGACTTGAGGAGGGCTGGTGGCAGATGAAGAGGACATGGGTTTGATTCAGCAGATGATATTTCAACTGGTATAACTAGAGGTAATGGAAGTTTCACGCCGTCTAAGATCCGGCCTACATTCAGACTAGTAACGATTATGGTAAAGCTAGCGGCATCCCGGCTCCCCAGAGAATGTCGATGACTAAAGCACAGCTCATCTTACACGCGAGCTGTCAGTGGGGGTACACAACACTGGGAGGGCACTCCAATGTTGTAAGGTCTTAGATTTAGTCTGTAACTCCAAGTAATATCTAATTAGAAGGACAAGGGAGGAGGAGGGGATAGTGGGAACAGAATAACGCTTGAAAGGGGAATGGGAACCTCTTTAAGGTAGGTAACAGTTCTCTGTGTTAGAAACTTTTTTTTCCTGATGGTGACGGTGGTAGGGTCACACATAGTTGTATGACCTTCTATTGGAACAAAGAGGAGTATCTTATGCTTTGTGACAGATGACTGCATTTTGTTAAGAGGTGGGGATCTAATTGTCTCTGCCCTTATGTAGTCTTTCAACAAACAATACAGAGCTGTGCAAATACAACAGAAAAAAACAAACAGAAATCTAGAAATCCCAGTTATATAGGAGCACAGAATTGAAAGATGGGAGTGAGGGTGTTTATAGGTCACTTCCAGAAAAATTTGGATAGCATACTGAGTGGCTAACATGTAGTGGGTAGCATTAACTGCTACTATCTCCTACACATCAAGATACGGGAGAGGGAAAATAACCTAAAACCTAAACTAACCTTTCAACTAATAACACGAAGGAATGCAAATTTTAAAATGAGTCCAGATTAGCATAGGGAAGAACAAGATGAGAGATTTAAAAAAAAAGAGAGAGAAGAAATGAGAACAAAATGGATGATAAAGGTTGGAAGTAGAGAAGGCCTGGGCAAAAGGATGAGTGTGTATATGAGAAGATAAAGAGAGAGCTACAGCGGGGAGAGGCACTGAGAGCAGCTGGGGCAGCCGGAGCTCCGGTGCACCGAGCACGTGCCGATTCCAGTCCTGCCACCTTCAGGGCCACCGGCTGCTTCTTCCGCTGCAACATCACTCCTCCTGCTACAGTGACCACAGCTTCTGGGGCGATGCCTAGCCCTGCCCCCTCTCGGAATTGGAGGAATGCATCTGTTCCTGGGCTGCAGATTAGGGCTTGGGGCTGGGGGACTCCAAGGAAAGCTGGAGTCCTTGGGTGGCCTCCCAAGACATGCTTCAGACCCTCAGCTGATATTTCTAAACTTCCTTCTCTGACCATCTATAGTTTCTGTTTTTAGAACTACATTGTCAGCGGTGTCAGACCCTTCCCTGATGATTCATCCCTTTAAGACTAGCATTACTATCTCTTGTTTGGAAATTAAGCAACAGAAAGGAATTCCAGGGAGCAAGTTAAGTAAAGACATTTAAATTAATGTATATCCATAAGGTTACACTACCAACTTAAGTCAGCTCAGTTTTATTCCAGAGCTTTATACAAGGTTTAAACATTTTATTTTATATATCAAAATTTATTTAATTTGAAATTTTTAAGTTGAGTTAAAATTTTTTAAAGGCTTTTCTCCCTCACTATTTCTTCTACAATACTAGTACACATTAGATATCTTGTAAAGAGTTATTGGTGAGTTTTGAGTATCTTTCATTTTAAAAAGGGGTTGATTTATTTATTTTCAGATCACCTTGCTCCAAAAAAAGAGATTTAAAGTGGCTCTTAGAAAGTCTTTAAGGTGGATGTTTTGAGAAGATGAAAATGGAAAATTCTAAATAGAAACAAATGTGCAGTATTTAAAACTATTCTAGGTACTGTTTTGATGCTGGAATGTGTTATGTCTGAGTAGTGTTGTCTTGACATGGTTGCCCGATGTTCCGTGCTTGTTTGCGGAATGGATGTGATGTTACCATGATGTGATACTGCTCCATGATCTGGAGGCATGTCATACATGGACAGAGTCGGGAGGCCACAGTCTCGGTCTGTGGGGAGTAGCTGATTAGTTGTGCAATGCTGGGCTTCTCTATTAAATTGTGTGGGGTTTTTTTCCTTAGTAAATAGGTAATTGGTGTTTATTACCAAAAATTCAGAAAATACAGAACAAAATTTAAAAATTCCATAGTCCACTACCTGGAGACAAACTCTAAAATTTTGAATGTATTTTTTCTAAAAAAATATATATGTATATTTGTGTGTATTATGCTGAAATTTTTTTTTACTTAAATTGTTGCCTAAGCATGTCCTAGTATCATTAATATTTTTAAAATCATCCTATTCAATATATTGTCCACCAAATGAATGAGTCATAATTCACTTAACTTTTTGTTTCCTTATTGTTAGACATTTAGCATCTATGTTATTTATAGTTTTCCATTATAATTTTGACTCTATATATTGGAAATTATTTCTCTCCTATGGGGTTATGGTAATGGGTAAGGTAATATATGATAAAATAGTAGGTATTTATTGAATATGGGCTCCCCCTCCCTTTTTAAAAACTTTTGGGCTTAACAGGGCTGTTTTAAGGATGTCAGTTGTTTATAAACAGTAACTCACTAATGTTTTAAAAATGATAATTCTAAAAATGAAAAATTCCTTACTTTATATAGGGGAGAGGGTTCTGAAAACTTACATTTCTGGTCCAGTTTTACAAACCAAATATCTTTAAACCACTAGGGCAGGGGTTTCCAAACCACTGGGATACTTTCCCCCCCTCTAACATTTTATAGAATTTAAAATAAAGCAGTAGAGTAAAATAAGCAGAGAGATATAGTATAATAAATCCTCTTGTATCCAGCATGTATCTCAAATAATTTTTCTTTTCATTCTGTTTCCTCTGTTCTTTCCTGCCTTTTATTTTTTGCTTTGTTTTTATTTCATTTTGTATTTTTGTTGTTGTTGTTGTTGGACTATTTTAAGTAATTCCCTGATACTATAACATTTTATCTGCAGAAACTTTAGATTAAAAGATACAGGTAAGCCTGGTCGGTGTGGCTCAGTGATTGAGCATGGACCCAAGAACCAAAGGATCACTGAATGGATTCCCGGTCAGGTCACATACCCCAGTTTCAGGCTTGATCCCCAGTAGGGGGCATGCAGGAGGCAGCCAATGGATGTTTCTCTCTCATCAATGTTTCCATCTCTCTATCTCTCTCCTTTCTCTCTTTCTAAAAATCAATAAAAACATTAAAAAAAAGATACAGATAAAAAATAGCACATAACCACAATACCATCATCATATCCAGTAATATTAACAATGGTAGTATCATCTCCTTTCATAACCCCTTACCTTCCCTCCTCCCCCATCTTTTTTTTTTTTTTTTAAATATATTTTATTGATTTTTTACAGAGAGGAAATGGAGAGAGGGATAGAGAGTTAGAAACATCAATGAGAGAGAAACATCGATCAGCCGCCTCCTGCACACCCCCCACTGGGGATGTGCCCGCAACCAAGGTACATGCCCTTGACCGGAATCGAACCCGGGACCCTTCAGTCCACAGGCTGACGCTCTATCCACTGAGCCAAACCGGTTTCGGCCTCCCCCATCTTTTAAGAATTGATTTGTTTGAATAACAGTTGAAACAAGATTTTTACATTGCATTTTGTTGAAATACCTCTTAGGTCTTTTTTAATCTATAAGAGTTCAATAGTTAGGGAGGATTTAAAAAAAAGAGAATTCTTGAGTCTCCCCTCTAACCTACCGAATCAGTATCATCAGGGATGTAGTCTCATGGTCTGCATTTAATAAAAGTGCTATTGCTGATTCTCATGGACAAACAGCTTTGAGAATCCTTGTACAAAGGAGGATACTTAAAACACCTTTGGAATGAGGTTTTTAGTAGAGGAGTAAGCTGTTCCCTAGTTTATTTATTTTACAAATGTGAACCCTTTATTTATTGGATTTCCTCAAAATGGGACTCACTTCTTATATGGATGATGATTGAGATGATATATGATTTTTCCTACAATCACTCATTTTCATCCCAGTGATTATTCCTTGTTAGGGGTGTTTTCACTGATTTCTATTGCTTTATATTAAAACTACACTGTCCATTTGTATCATATCTGTAGTTATCTTTTCTTGGCAAAAGGAAGTGTTTAAACTGAGAACATGGCCCTAACTGGTTTGGCTCAGTGGATAGAGTGTCAGCCTGTGGACTGAAGGGTCCCGGGTTTGATTCTGATCAAGGACCCATGCCTGGGTTGTGGGCTCATTCCCCAGTAGCGGGTGTACAGGAGGCAGCCGATCAATGATTCTCTCTCATCATTGATGTTTCTATATATCTCTCCCTCTCCCTTCCTCTCTAAAAGCAATAACAATATATATTTTTAAAAATTCACTAAAACAGAATATGTAGGGAAGTAGGAAGAAATCATCTATGATCTCTCTGCTTAGAAGTATTTACTGTTAGTATTTTCATTGTACTTCATTCTAGTCTTTTCATATGGCAGTAAACTTTTTAATAGACAAATTCTAAAATCCTATGAACATTTTTGTAATGACTAAATATTCTTTACTATAAGTTTAGTGGCTGTCTAGTATTTCAGCATATGGGTATGCTCTAATTTTGGTATTTATCTTATTTAAATTGTCCCCCGATGCCCTCGTTATGTAGCTCAGTTGGTTAGAGCATCATCCTGATACTCCAAGATTGTTGGTTTGACCCCCCGGTTAGGGTACATATAAGAATTAACCAATGAATGCATAAATAAGTGGAACACCAAGTCAGTGTTTCTCTCTCTTTCCCTTTTTCTCTTTCTAAAACTATTCAATAAAAAAAAAAAAATGGTTCTCTAGTATGGATAATACTCTATTAGAATCCCTATAGCTTTTTTTTTGGTACATCTATTACTGTTTTCCTGGTTTAATTTTTGTATTTCTGAATTGAAATGTTTATACGGCTTTTATTTTGCCTAATTTGCCTTTAGAAGAGTTGTATTAGTTTACATCCCTCTGAGTGGATGAGAGTTTCCCTGATCCCTTATCTATGCTGTGGTCTTTTCTATTATAAACCATTTATGTGTCCCTCCCTTTTTTGTATTAATGGCTTTTAATATAGAACCTCAGTTATGCTTTCTGAGGCACATTACACCCGATGATTCACGATTTGGGCCTTTTGACTCAGTTTTAGGAAAACATGCTTTGGAGGTCTGGGAAGTCACCTGTGTGGTCAGTTCAGAAGCACTCAGCCCCCATTACAGGGAACAAGGATGATGGGAACCATGTAGCTGGCTACTGAATTTTTTTTCATCTAGTTTGAGCATTTTGGATATTGTATTTTTAGCAGAAATAATGAAATGTCCAGGTTCTATAGGTGGTTGTATTTCATGGGTAAGCAAAATGAATCCAAAATAAATACACTTGGCCAATTATTTTTAAGATCCTTGGGGTCCAAGTTTGCAGGAAAAAAAATTTTACAATTGGGTGTATTATTTTCATTCTTATTGTGCTTCATTCTCTTCCCATATTTATACTGATGCTGCAGTAGGCATGTGTTCGCTTTCTCCTCCCATGCAAGCTTTATTACCATTCTAATCAAGCTTGAGACATTAGGCCCATTTGATACAGACCCTAAGATATACCTCCTGATTTCTTACCTGGCTTTCTGGCTGCCTTTAGTCTAGTTTCTTGTCTCAGATGAGTTCTCGTTACAAAGTAACGGAAAAAAGGAATAACATGGAGAAGAAAGGGAGAGACAGCTGAGGTTTGGGTGAGGAAAGGAAGAGCTAGGATATTTGAATATTTTGAAAAACTGGAGAAATCCGTAGTTTGGAGTGGATCACAGCCATTAAGCAAAACTCACCAGAGTGGAATGAGCAAGGTCAGGGAAGAAGGGATCCCTGGCAAAGTTTGACCTGGCCTGGGCGGGCCCGCCTTGGAGATTGACCCGCCTGGTTGGGCAGCTGCTCCTTTTATGTTGAAGGCCTGTTGGGTTGTGCATCTCTGTTTCACGCTGCAGTTATCCTGCACAAACACACCAACATTCTTTGCGTTTGTGACTGTTTATGCAGCACAACAGGAAGAACTGATTTTGTTATTTCAGTGTAGATGGTCAGCAGGATAATTCCGACCGAAATGGAAAGAAATGATTTTATCTTAAATTGTCCACTTTAGCCATTCACATTATTAGAATGAATGTTGCCAAATTTCAGTTTACTTTTGTGCCGTTTAGACACACTTCATATGGTACTTTGTTTTAAAAAACCTCCAAGTATTTTTATGGAAGTATTTACAGGAAGTTTGTTTCTCAAGGGCTAAGGCAAAAATGTTATTACTCCTTTGGTAGACGCATTTATCCAGATCTGCTTTTGAAGACAAAAAGCCCAACTTAGAGCTGGCATTCAATGCAATGATTTGGGTCTTTCACAGATACAGTGTCTAATTCAGAGACTTTGCTGTTTTTGGCAGTCGCACTGCCTTGATTTAGGTGGGACAGAGATCAGGGATGAAACGGCTCTACTCAGAAGGAAAGTGGACAAGCTTGACAGCAGTAAAAACCAAGACATTGCTGCATCCGGAAAATTTATGGTTAAGACCAGGGAAGTCTGGAGAGTTAGACAACTCTGCCATTTATTAATTTCCTGGCCTATGCAACGTGTTTTACTTTTGAAGACTGAGCCATGACCTCTGAAAGGATATGTCTTTAAGCTCTGTATTTTTTCTTCATATAAAATAAAGATATTCTACCTACAGTTTTCTAAAAGAGAAAAATAAAACAAAAGGGGAAAAAGGATCAATGCTTTTCCATCCAGATCTATGAAAAATTTTTATTTTTTCTCCATTCCTATTTTGTGTTCTCCAACGGTTTGATGCCAGAACCTCATCATTTACAAGTATTTCCCTGGAGACTGAGTGTGAGCAACTTATAAAACATTTCTTTAAAACTTTGCATTGCATTTTTTTCTGAAAACTCTCCCAGTACCTTACTCAATCCTTATAAACACACACACACACACACACACACACACACACACACACACCACACACACACACAGGGACTCTTCAGCTGTGGGTGTCTTTTGCACTGCTAATCCAGCTGGGCTTGTAGTGTATTTTAGGTCTTAGTGAGTCACAGTCTATTTGTTTTGGTGCCTCATTTAAATTGTGGTATCATAAATCACTCCATTTTTTAATCATTTGAGTAGCAAACACCCCAAAGCATTAAAGTTAAACAATGTTAATGGAGATTTATTTTGGATGCCATTGTTTTAATATGACAAATGGCCATGCATCAAGCTGCGTAGCACAGTTTATTTATGCAGACATAATTAGGCCTTTGAAATGAAATATACAGTGAGCCATTTGCCAGAAATTCAAAGCCTCTTTGACATGGTCCCTCCTCCAATCTTACTCCATGTATGTGCTTAATAGATTTAAAGCAGAATGTAAGCTAGAAGGATACTCTTGGTTGGGAGAAATTGCATTTTGGCTTAGGAAATAAGTTACCTGATATTCAGAACGTTCACTTCCTCCTCCATTTCTTGGGCCTTTTTAATGATTTCCAGTAGGAAAGACTTGAAAGTTAGAAGAAAGATACTTTTGGTTTCAGACATCTGAAAAAGAGATAGTTTCCCAAAAATGGTCTCACGGAAGAGAGAGGTGGTTTCCTGCTCTGAAGGACAGCGAGACCCAAGGTGCAGGGGGCAGAGAGAAATTGTGAATGTCCTTTCTCAGAGGTCTTGGAGAACAGCACGCATGTGCTCATTTTCAGGACGATGTCAGCAGTATAGCATCCTATCTCTGTATGTTTATTTTGTTGTTCTTATGTGTGTATTGGGGGTGGGGGAAAGGATGTAATAGTTCTTTACAGCTGACCAGATATTATTTTAAGGTCCTAAATACTTACATTTCAGTAGTAGGAAGTAGGGACTAAGTGGGATAGCAGACAAGTTCTGGGAATAAGGAACCAACCTGCAAAGAACTCTTACAAATTCATTTCAGCTTTTCATTCTTATTTCTGCATAACTAGGCCCAGTTGTCTTCATTAATCTGAGAGGGGGTCAGGGAGAATCAATAAAGGCAGAAAGAGAGACCAGTATTACCAGAGTTACATCACATTTGTGGCAATCACTATATGGCTTGCTTGGCGTGTAATGTCAAAAGAGGTAGGTGACTGCTTAAAAGTCTGAAAGGAGGGAATTGTTGACATGCATCATCGACTGTGATTTTTCTGGTGAAGTTTCAATGTAGCGTCTCTGTAGTAACGAAGGGCCAAGAAGCCTGGCAGTGACCAGTGGACCACTACTATTTGGATGAGCATTTTCTCCTGTCTTAGCCAATTAGTTATGGAAATGGTCTCATGGCAGCCACCACCATCCCTGGGTTTGGACACACTCTCAGAACCAGCCCAGTTCTTTTAAGACATTACCAGTTCTTGAATTTCATTTTAACCAAGTTTTGTCTGTTTAAACAAGATATACCTCCTGGACAACAGGTGATACATATTTCTACATTTTTCTTAGAATGTAGGAAATAAGATCAATTTTAAGGAGACTATTTCTAGCCAGTAACAAGAATTTCCAAAGGTTTCCTACCTGTCCCTACCTTGGTTGCCAAGAAAGAAACCTTTTATCTACTCTCCTAATCCTAGCCTCCCAAGTTATTGTATTGAGCATAATCATTAATAAGCTTTTTATGTTTTATAATGTGACAGACACAAAATAGTTCCTTCGATTAGTGTAAGGAAAGTTGGCAAATGTTTATTATTTCTGTTGTTTTGGTACAAAAAACAGCAAATTTTAGTGAAAAATTTATACAAAGACCTCACCCTACTTTCAAAACTCACTTTTTTTTTTTTTTACTGCTTTTCACCGGACACACTGGAAAAGTCTGACAGTTGAGGTGGAAGGAAAAAATCAAGAGGTTGAGGAAAAGTTCTCATGTCGAATTCTTAGAACTGTAAGCGTGAGGGTAAACGATCTGGAAAACGGAGAAGCGACGACTTATTTGGGGTTACAAAAATGAAAACATGGTTAGTTCTGAGACTTAATACTTTTCAAGGTTCGTTAACTTTTAAATCTATGCCTGGAAAGATCAATGGATGAAAGTAAAGCAAAGGATTTTGATCCTAAATCAGAACTTTTAGAGAAATGATATTCTAAGAGCTTCCTCAGGAAATACATTACTATGGAGCAATGTAGGATCATATCAAACCAGGACATGGCATACAGATTATCATTGATAAAGTGCAGTAAGAACCTCCTGGAGTGGGCCTTAGAGCTGTAGGTCTACTCCAAAGCCACTGACTCTAGGTGTCTGGAAAACACCTTGTAGTACAAGCAAGCACAACAGCGTTTGAAGACATTAAATAAAGCTGATCGTGTGACCTTCCCAAGCATCTTTCTTCCTTTTAGGGCTGTGCTAAGAATGAGCCATCATGTGCTAAGGAAGGACCTGCATGGGGATAACATCATGAATAAGGCCTTAGCAACCATGCAGGTCACTTCAAAGCCTCACTGTGCTTTGTGTGACTTTGGACAAGTCACCTTTAATTTTCCTTAGCTTCCATTTTCTCATTTGTAAAGTGAGGAATACAAATCTTACCTAACTAACTTTGATTAGTTATCTAAATTTCATAGGATGTTGGTTGTCACATAGTAGGTTCTCTGTAAATGTATTGCATAAAAAATTTTAGAGTATGAAGTTCTGTTTCACTTATTGCATAAAAAATTTTAGAGTATGAAGTTCTGTTTCACTTAGGATCTAAGCCAAAAAGAATCAGAAAATCCAGCATTTCAAACCTAAGCAATTCTAGTTTATAAAAATAGCATCTGAACTGGCTGCAGCCTACCTGCTCACCCTCCCTCACTCCTGCCCTCCTTTTTTCCCTCCTCCTCTCTTTATCTTTTTCTCACCAGCACTTAGCCCTGAAACACATCTTGAAGAATCAGGAAACCCTCAAGCATGGGGAATAAGTAATTTCTTAATACACGGCAGTGCATGAATGTTTTTGGATTACAATCAGGCGCAGGGGGTCTCTTTTTGTAATGGCTTTACTTAAATGCTCTTATTTATTTAAGGATATTCTTTAAACGATAAAGTCTATGTATTCCATTAAAGTGTTTATAGTATTAAGAGATTAAAAATTGCATTTGAGCCAAATGATAGTCAATAAGCAGTTAGTAAATCTCCCAAGAGATTGTCTCAGAAGCTTTACGGCTGTAAAGTTGCACGTGTGTTTTTTCATTCTTAGTAACATACAGTATTTGCTGCTACTATACTCTGTTTATTATGTTAAAAGAGCCTCATTCTTAATATTAACAGCATTTTCTGTGTGCCAGGCATTGTTCTGTATACTTAGCACACATTATCCATCTAAATCCTCAAATCATTTCTTTGAGGGTAGTTTAATTAGTTCCATTTTATACATCAAAAACTGAGGCCCTGAGAGGCTATATCTATTAAACATCATGATGTATTGTAGTCATAAATTTTAATATCTGTCTTTCTCATTAGACTGAATAAAAGCAACATGGGATCAAAGGTCATGTCTGACTCAAATGTATATCCTCAAGTTTTGATAAATATTTGCTGAATGAACAATGATGATAGGAATTATTTTTCGATATTGAAAGGTTGTTATAGTGCCTTGTACAATGTCAAATGTTCTGCATAGAGGATGACTTAGGTTTGCATCTCAGCCTTGTTCCCTAATATAAGTGTGTTGAGTGAGTTGCTTAGCCTTTCTGTGTCTCAGATGCCTGAAAGGCAAAATGGACATAACAATACCATATTTTTTGAGGATCAAATGAGTTAATACTTATAAAGCACTCAGGACAGTGCCTAGTACAGAACAAGCAGTCTATACATAAATATTAGCTGTCAATATTATTTCCAACTTGGGCATGTCTCATCACAAAGTGTGTGCTCTTCTTATAGCACCCCTATCTTTCTTTTTAAGAATGTATTTGCGTATTTAAAAATAAAAATTGTATATTCAATATGTACAACATAATTATATATATTATATAAGTGAAATTATTACTATAGCCAAACTAAATTGCATACCTTCTCCTCACAGATACCATTTTTTGGTATGCTGTGAGTGGACCTGAAATCTACTAGCATATGTGTTCAACACTGTAAAAGTATAGTCATGATGTGTGCACATTAGCTTTCTTGATGTCCTACTTTATTTTTTAAAAATCTATTTATTCTTTGCTGAAGTATTTAGACATCATGTATACAGCTAAGTACTTCAGTATACAGCTCCACACAGACAAGAAAGCCCATTGTACCTAACAAAATTAGCAATAATCCCTCCATCGAATATTCAGTCCACTTTCAGTTTCCCTTTTTACAGTTGTAAAAAATGTCCTTCGATTAAATTCAGGATCAACTTTTGGGCAAGAATATTCATAGGAGGGACCATGTCCTTCATATTGTATCACCTGGTGGGCTTCATCATAGCTAGCTATCCCACTCTTAGCATCAACAAGGTGTATCTGTGTGGTCCAGGTGACAGCCTGGTTGTTCCAGTGTAAAGTTTTTCTCTTCTCCTTATAACCAACAAGTAATCGGTCCTTGGCACCCTGAAGATGCCTAGTTCTCAAGCACCTTTCTTTTCGAGTCTTAGCATCAGTTGATGACCATAGCTGGACTCAATTATTTCATTAGGGATTGCAAAATAGATGTTTTTTGATTCTGTCATTTCTTCTACGCTCACTTATCAGCTGGAAGGGGTCTGACATCAGTTGGATACTTTGAAATATCATTTGTGTAGGAAAGGCACAATAACTGTCTCCTCCTTCCCCTTTAATTACCATTAGAGAAATAGAGAGTTTATGCACAAGCTATTTCCAACGGATGCAAATTATTTTCTAAGGGTTTTCTCTCTCTCTTAAAAATATTTTTCTTTATTGTTCAAAATATTACATATATCTCCCTCTTTCTCCCCTTTGACCCTCTCCAACCCGCACCTGCCCTCCCTCCCCTAGGCCTACTGCACTATTGTCTGTGTCCGTGGGTTATGCATATATGCACATAAATTCTTTGGTTTATCTCTTCCTGTCCTCCCCTCTCCCATTCCCTCTGAGATTTGCCAGTCTGTTCCATGCTTCCATGTCTCTGGATCATCTTGAAAAAGTTCATGTAGAGAGATCCAAATTTCCTTTGTTTATTACCCGAGCTAATTTCCTACATTGTGGTCTTTTCAGCACTGAAAATGCCATTCATTAACACATGGAGTGCATAAATGTGGAGAAACACCTCGGGCCCTCAGAATTAGAATTACTGCTGGCTCAGCCTTCACATAAGGCTAAACAAATTCCTCTGTCCAAGTAACAATGAGTTATGTGGGTTTTTCTGTTTGTTTCCTCTTTCTAACTTGTATCAAAGAGAAGTTTCTAAATGTTGGATGTTCTGTAAGTACCTTCTAATGGGTTTCCTTGTTTAGTTTTTCACAAGAGTAGGTATATCATCCCATATCTCTGGTTGAGCACTCTCAAAGTGTGTTGACATTTCAGGAAGCTTTGAATGTTTCTAAATGCATCAGAGTTTTGGGCTGAGTAGTTGGCCCAGACTGAGAGAAATGTGCTAATCAAGACAGTTTCCAAGGATGATTTCTAATGATAAAATTGTGGCTGTCTGTGTTCACACACACACACACACACACACACACACACACACGTACACACATGTCTGTGCAGGTCAGTATCTCTTACAGACCCTTGCCATTGTCTTATTATTGTAGAGGTTTTAATTGTTTATTAAAACATTTTGCTCCCAGATGTAGTATTCACTTTTTGTTATTTTTTCTGTTTTGCTAAGACAGTGGTCGGCAAACTGTGGCTTGCAAGCCACATGCAGCTCTTTGGCCCCTTGAGTGTGGCTCTTCCACAAAATACCAGGGCCTGGGCGAGTCTATTTTGAAGAAGTGGCGTTAGAAGAAGTTTAAGTTTAAAAAATTTGGCTCTCAAAAGAAATTTCAATCGTTGTACTGTTGATATTTGGCTCTGTTGACTAATGAGTTTGCCGACCACTGTGCTAAGATATAGATATTATATCTTTACAGTTGTTGAAGTTTGATAAACCTTACATGTTATCTTTCACAAACACTATCTAGAAGACCATTTCCTGATGAACAGAACCTTTTGTCCATCCAATTCTCCTTGCCCATGATGTGTACAGGGTACCTATACTTATATCCCTAATAAAGGGCCTTGTGAGGAAAGAGGGCACATTAATATTGATAACACATTTTATGTTTTGAAAAGAAGATACAAAGCCAGCGACACCAAATGTGAGACGGCTGTGAATGTGGAATCCAAACGAAAATTACTTGATTGCAGAAATAGTGTTCTCCTTTGTCGTCACCTCCTTTTCCATTTAAAACAAGGTATTCTTACTATTATAGATTATGAATTTTGCCAAACTTAGGAGAGAATAGTAGGAATTTCATATAAATTTTTTTCTATACAAACTTGCATGTTTCTCCTCTGAGAGAAATAACCACCTTTACTAGTACAAGTCGTCTTCTCCTTTTGAGATGGAATCAGAGTCAAAGCTTCTGCCATAGAAAAGAGGAAAAAATAGTTCTGGTAGTTTACTCACATCCTTGGGGGTGGGGGGAGACAAAAGGACAAAACACAACCAAAATATTCTTTTTCATTAAAAGTCAGAATTAGCATTGCAAATACAATCCAAATTTCAGAGCTGTCACTTAGGGCAAACCTTTTGATAAATTGGATCTTGATATTTATAAAATCTATTAAAATACAACCAATAGTGTGTTTGTTTACATGTTGACAAGATGATATACACCCTGAAGGTCAGGGGTGATGTGAACTGTTTATGGTGTTCTTGTCAAAGTAGTTAAAAAAAAGGGAGGGGCGGCTGTTTAAAGAGTTTTGATGGAATAATGGCTTCACCACAAGTGTGACAGCAAATGAGAGGATCATCTTGAAAAAGTTCAGTTGGACTGAAACAAAAATCTGTGATGTTTATCAATCAAAAGAAAAAAAAGAGGGAAAGTTTCTTTTTATTCCATAGCATGCAAAAAAATAAAAAATAAAACAAAAACAAAAAACTGGCAGCTCAAATGGAAAAACAAATAGTGAAATTAAACAGAAAACTATTGATTTAACTTCTTGGGTGGTTTATCAAATGCCACAATGAACTTTTCATTCTGTCTTGCCATTTATTAATTACCCTCTTTTAATCAAACCAGTTAAGGATCACTTTACAAACTTTTGGGTCACTTCTGTATAAATAGTTCCAACAACTCAAAGTCACTTTGTCCTATTACCAGATATCTTTCTCATATTGTCAGCCAAGCTGTAGCTCTTTCCCCTTGTAAAAACTCAAAATGTATCTGAAAAATAAATGTGGGGTTTATATAATATTTTTTTCTAGCTTGAATTTACCACTGAATTTTGATTTCTTGTTCTCTCTTTCTTTTTTTTTAAACAATTGTACTGGCTTTAATTATTGGAGATTTTAGCTCTAAAAGAATGTGGATGCATTCAAAGTCAGTTAAGTTTTTCAGTTGAGATCTTTATTCTAGTTCTTCAAATTAGCATCTAGAAGAAATGGAATAAAAATTGTACATGTTAATTTCAAGAGAATAGATTGAGCTTATTTTAATGAAGAGGGTTGTTACAGTCAGTGAACAAAATATGCATTGGTATAAGTAGATGGATTTAGATGTTATATCCCTGCAATCTGTTTAGAAAACATTTTAATTTATATATATTTGAAATTACAGTAGGAAACACAGAAAGCTAATTTATGGGCATGTTTGAATTTATTTTTGAAAGGAAATGAAATTTTTCATGTGTTTGTCATAAAATAGATTAATTAAATGAAATTAAGTCTGAATAACTGTGAACACATAAAAATTATTAATTTCATATCTCTACCAATCATTTCTAGTATAAGACTTCTGCTAAATAGTATATGGTTTAGATCCCAGGAATTAATTCTTTGAGTATATTGCAATTAATTGGTTCATCTGCAGTTACTATTCAGCGTGCATAGTTGTGTGATAGAATGTTATATAAAACAGTTGTTATTTTTTTTCTTTTGTTAATCCTAACCCTAGGATATTTTTTTCATTGATTTTTTAGAGAGAGTGGAAGGGAGGGAGAGAAACATTGAATGTGAAAGAGACACATTTATTGATTGCCTCCACATGCCCTTGACCTTGACGGAGAATCCAACCATGACCTTGGGTGCACAGGGCTGATGCTCTAACCATTTCACAACACTGGCTAGGGCAAAGACAGGGTTTTAAGAAGATGATAACATTGCAGGGACATTTAACCTGCAGTGATTGACACATTCAGCCTCCACAGGCAATAAGGACAGCCAGATCTTTCAACATAAATGCGTAAAAGGGGCAAAAAAATATTCTTTAAGAAAAAAAATCCCAAATCCCTGTTCTCCTTAAGTAATTAAGCTTTTGCTGAAAATAAATTTCTGTGGTTGTCTTGATGTAAAGATTGTGGTCATCCCAGAATTAGCCGTTGTTAAATGGTTTACATAGACTGGAAACCATACTGAAGTAAAATATATGAAAGTATTTTGGAAACATTAAAGTCCTACACAAATGCAAAGTGTTATATGAACATGAATGAAGCCACCTTGGCCTATGTGTATGTAAATCATTTTTTTCATCCTATTTGATGAAGGCTTAGAAATCATTAACTCAGATACCAGTGTTAGTGGAAAGTCTTTAAGGCAATATTGGGTTGTGAAACTCACCATCCTGAAACAGCTAAAGCTGTTCCCCTAAACAAAACCAAAACAAAGCAGGCATCCCTGGCTACCAAAGTGAATGCAGAGGTTTCTCCCTGAGGTGGCCCACTCTGTGCACATGGCCGGGGTTGCAGCTCAGCTTTATATTTAAGGCCTGTGCATTTAAGAACACTTCAGGGTGTGTCCATTAATGGTTGCTATAGATGGGATGTTGGAAATGCAACATTACCCCAAGCTACCTTTAACTCCCTAGTCCAGAGCCCCAGGAACTATTTCTAAGCCATTAAACTATTACTAATGCTGATTAATCACCCCTGACGGCTTTGAAATAAAACAAATGCTTTAAGAATTAAAGTCTCTGTGTCTCATTATCAAACTTATTAAGTCATCGCAAACTGCTGAATTTTGGATGAAATTTTAAATTCCTAGGACTCTATTCATGAACATTCACACCCCCCAACACATACATATTTATCTGTGTTACACAAATATTAAAATAACCAGACCAATCTATTTGGACAGCCGAGGTCAACATAATTATTTTAGGGGTTCATTTGTTTGTTTTGTTAACTGTCACACTGCCGTGGAATGTTGTGTTGTTTTTTTTTAATTTTTATTTTCATTCTCCGTAAGTAAAGGAAATTCAAGTATTAAAATTATATTTCAGATGGTCTAAGGCAGTGGTCAGTAAACTCATTAGTCAACAGTACAACGATTGAAATTTCTTTTGAGAGCCAAATTTTTTAAACTTAAACTTCTTCTAACGCCACTTCTTCAAAATAGACTCGCCCAGGCCGTGGTATTTTGTGGAAGAGCCACACTCAAGGGGCCAAAGAGCCGCATGTGGCTCGCGAGCCACGGTTTGCGAGGTCTTAAAATAAAAATGAAACTTCTTTGTTTGACCAAGTCTCACTCTTCCGCTAGACATGCATGGGGTTTGCAGAGGTCCCTGAAGTGGCCTTGACTAGGTTTCCAGTGAGACTTTCAGGGAAGACTTCAATATAGAGCTATGTTTCCAGCCTCATCCCACTCTGACTTCAGACTTTTATCTCCTTTTGGAAATGGTTGCATTTACAAATTTTAAGACTATGATCATAAGATTAATACAACATTGAATGTATTTTTGGCATGTTATAATGTGAACTATGGAGGCCTAAAGTGAATCACACCACTTATTTTATTTCTGCCCTGTTTTAATGTGGGTATAGGATTCACATTGGCCAAGAATGGCAGTAGAAATACGACATTACGCACTCAATCCAGTGGACTGTTTTACAATGTAGATACCTAGGAGACCAATCAACGTGTTTGTAATTATTATTTTCTGTTTGTACAAAGAATGAAAATGTAAAAAACAACAACACAAAAAACACCTAGCTAGAAAATATTTAATTAACTAGTAAATATAATAGATTACAAATATATTTTAGTACATTTGACTCTATTTGGGGACATTTTCGCTATAGTTTTTCTTTTTAATTTTTTTTTTGTGTGTGTGTGTGTGGGGAAGAGGCTGGGTATGTAATGTTATTTGGATTTTTTTCCAGTTGTTTGTAGTACTATTAAAAATAGCACTGAATATTGCTGATCTCATTTATGCTAAATTTAAGCAAGAGAATCCGTATTGCAGGGTATTTGTTCTGTTTCCTTATAATTTTCTAGCCGCCATTCTTTTTGATACTATTTTTTGGTGTTCTCTCTCTCTCTGTCCCCTCCGCTCTCCTCACATGCTCAGAGTTCTGCCAGCACAGTGTGCATGGTAACCTTAGCAACTGAGGGGCACCCCAAATTCATAGCATGTTGCTGTGATAAAAGCCCACATGCTTCAGCCAGGCTTCTGGGGCTCCAATTTGAGCTCCATCACTTTCTACATAACCCTATAATCTTGGGCAAGTTACTTCTCTTCATGCTTCAGTTTCCCATCTGTGAAATAGATGAATGGATGGCTGTGAGGATGAAGGAGTATGATATATGGTGCATCTTTGGAACCACCCCTGGCAAAAGTAATCACTAGATACGCATTTGCTGTCATTTCCCAGAATGCTCATTTCCCTGTCACTTGAACGTTTGTGTGCGTGGTAGAATGAGGATAAAGGGGCCTAAATTGGGAGTCCAGAACCCTGAGGTCTGGACCTGGTTCTGCTCTGATGTACTGTGTAAGGTGACTGTGCAAATCACTCTAGGAATCCTGGGATCATCAAATTTTTTAATTTAGAAGAGACTTTTAACATGACCCTGACATTTTACTTACGGATGTACAAACCAGGAGATCCACAGAGCTTGAAATTACTTGCATGTAGTATATCAAACCCACAATTTTATAAGTATTACTGCTTATGCTGAGGCTAACATGAAAAATTAATTTAAAGAAGAATATTCAATACATAATGGTACAGATAGTGTAAAGAGAAAGCTAAAATAATTTATGTCAATGCTGAGGTCAGGGAAATCCTGCCTACTCCAGGTTTCAAATATGGATAGAGAACTGGATGGTGGCCCACATGGTTTTCTATAATGAAATATTTTTTTCGTTCATGATTATATGGCCAAAGATTAAAAAAAAACTTTGTAGGCCCCAGTTTTTCCTAGTCTAATAACTTTTTAAAGAATCAGAGCACAGTGAATATTGGTTCAGCATCTGACATACTCTGGAATCCTAAGTGCAAAAAGAAGCAGTAGTTGTTGGTGATTGCACCAAGTTGAGGGAAGTGTGAAATGCACTTTAGAAGGAAAAGGCAGATATGAAAACCCAAATGTCAGGAATGACTCTGATAGTGGGCGGGTTATCTTATCACACGCCTATGAACATTTACTCATTCACTTTCAGCCCAGATGGTTAAGCGCCTGTATCATCTCCTCTCCTTATCTGTGTGTACACACAGGTAAACCCAGCTGCACACAGTAGCACATGTTTGAAATGTTATAGATACTCTGAATCTGTTTTATTCGAGCCATGCTTTAGGGCTCTGGGGAAGCTGGATGCTTTAAGGAGAACTGTCAAACAGTTTTCTTAAAGCAAAGCCGACATCATCAGGATGTTCAGGATTTGGGCGTTTTAGACACTACGTGTTTGGTTTACCCCTCCTCCTGCTTTTTAAAATGTACTGGGTCCTTTTTTAAGTGAATAAAAATGCTAATAATAAATTTGCACTTCTTTGACAAATAAGTAAAAGGACAGCTTGTTATTATTCTCTCCAACCGGAGACTCAACCTGGCCCAAATCAGCTTTAAAGTATAGTATGGGATTGCTCGGTAGCTTCTGAAAGCCTTTTTTTTTTTTTTTTTTTTTTTTCGGTGATCTATAAACTGATCTCCTCCTGGGGACAGTCCAGGAGGAGTACTGCTTGAATTTACAGATAATATGGACTGAAAGCTAGGTCTTGCCATCGTGTTAGTAAATTAGCATCCATTCTCCCCCCCTCCATAATTTTTGTGTTTTTCTGCATGGTGAGCTTGAGAGAGGGAGAGTGTGGGCCCTAGGGCCTTGGCCATTCTTGAACGGGTCTTTGGAGAATTGTTTCTTGATTGACACTGGATGAACCCATCTTTGGTGAAATAGGCATCACTCAGTGTGTGCAGGCTGTGCAGACCCTGGTGACTTAATTTTATAAAGTCACTGCATCTCCTGTTTTGAATGTAATGATTGATCCAACCGGTCCTTAAAATGTGAGGACTTCAGGACTTTGGGTTGTTAAAGGCACAGAGTTGACTTGAAAGATACAGAGATGTGGAACCAACATGAGTTGAATTGAATAGGAGAGAAAGGAGCATGAGGGTTGGGTGGGGTGATGGGGAGGATGATCTGGAAGGAGGAAGGGTTAGGGTTAGGCAAAAAGGATGCTGCAGGAATAGTCTGCATTTGAGATAAAGTACTCAAAACTGGGTTATAAAACCAAGGAAGTAAAACCATGAGAAGCACCATAGAATTTGTACTTTTCTCTAACTCAATAACAATATTAGTTTTTATAATTACCCTTGTAACAACAACCAGAATTAACCCTAAGAAATAATTGACTTAATTTTTACAATTCGTTTGTGAAAAGATGCTGACATAATTGTAGGTCTTATTGCAAACTGCAGTAAACCCTGCATATACTTTTTTTTTTTTAAAAAAAAAGGGAACTGTGCAATTGGTAGTCATAGCTGATGTCAAACCATTCAAAAAATATTCTAAGCACTGTTGCTAGCTCATAGACCTCCTAAGTGACATAACTTCAGATCATAATTATTTAATAATCACTGTGGCTTGTGAAAAAAATTAGTTAAGTTCTAAGATATAGTAACATCTGTAACTTGAAATTGTCTATGCTTAGCCAAATCGGCTTGCCTGTATTTTCTTTCACAAAACATTTGGTCTCAATTGTAGTTTTCTTTCTTAAAAAAAAAGTTCAGAAAAAGTTCAAAATGACATGATGAAATATATATTTGTTTGGAAAAATGATCTGGTTATTACTCTGGCAGCTATCTTAAATTTTTAGGGTTATGTGATATAGTTTTTATATTAATACCATCTTTGAAATTTATTTACATGATGTAACAGCTCCAGTGGTTGCATTACATCCTTGAAAGCAAAAATGTACAAACTAGCCAAGATTTATGCAACGTCTAAGTGAGACAAAATTATTTAAGTAAAAAGATATTGGGTTTTAATTATGCCATTTAGAATTTGACATGTATTTAATTTATGGAAAAAGAAATTCAAAGATGGTTTATAGAACAAAAATACTCTTACCTAATAAAAATGTGGCAGATGTTTTCATAAGGCTACATCATTTTGCTTTCTAATGAGAGCAAAGTTCTGAGAAATGGGTTTTATGAATGAGACAATCTTTGTATGCAATCCTCCATTTGGTGCATGGAAATGTTATTGCATTTACTCTTGCTGGGACTTTGGTTTGTAAATGGTTTACTAATCAAGAGAAGGCAAGGGGTTAGTTCTTAAATAAATTATAATTATAGGTATGATTGTTTCTAAAGTTTTTTATTGGCTTAATCTCTCATCAGACATGCCCCTTCTTTCAAATTGAACCTCAGATTCTAAAATATTTTTGTAAAAATAAAGTCAATTATTTTTTAGGGCTACTTCTGCTAGTTACTCTATTGAGAGAGAAAAGTATAAATCCTGTAAAGCTTCTCATGATTTTACTTTCTTGCTTTTATGACCCAGTTTTGAGTAATTATATGCCAAACTTAGAATTGTTTTGTAAAAAAATTTAAAAAATCCACATACATACACATACACATATATACGCTTTGAATAATGATTAATTCCAATGGGTTAAACATCTGAAAAGAAAGAAACATTAGAATTATTATTCAGAGTATGTATACATTTTTGGGGACACCATATATATATGTGTGTGTGTGTGTGTGTGTATACATACACACACATATACATATATGAAATTCTGATTGTTTTGAGGATGTAGGACTAATATTATTTTTCTCTTTAAACTATTATTTTAACTTAAAACGAAACCCAATGTGAGCCAATGAAATAAAACTAAGATGACTTAGAAATTTATTTTCAAGTTTGAATGTACCTCAATTCATATTTCAAACATTATCAAATACCTTGGCATTTATATTTTTATTTCAAAACAATTGTATAGAGTTTTTTAGAATTTGTTATTATTTGACATTTTTAGTATTTACAATACAGGATCACTGAACTAGAGAAAAAAATAATTTTTATTTTCTAGGAATTCTCTTTTGTAGCTGTGTCTTAGTCACTATCCTTCACTCTTTATATGCCTTATTTCTGTAAATCCTTGCACAGCCTCTGGGATGATTACTCTCTTTTTACACATCAGAAAACGAACTGGAGATATTAAGTAACATGCTTAAGGTCACGCAGCTGAGATTTGATTCCTGCTCTGGCCAATCCCACTTGACACACACAGCCAAGGAATGAAAATCCTCTCGTCATTTTCTTTTGTACTTCGTTTTTCAGAAATATTGAAACCCGCCAGTAAAAAGCAATAATAATGGTGCTATTTATTGAGCACTTACTATGTGTCAGACACATGCATTATTTCATTTCATCCTCACAAAAGCCCTTTGAAGATGCATTAACATCTTTCTCATCTTACAAATGAGATAAGTGTTTTGTCCAGGATGACACGGCTCCTAATGGCTGAATCCAAGATTCAGACCCAGGCTGCCTGATTCTGCTCCAATACCCTGTCTCCATTACTCTGAAATCCAAGTGTATACATTCCACATTTGTATAATTGAGTTCACTTACAATTACATGGAATTTTAAAAATATAATTGCTTAAGAGTTTTTTTCCCTTTTTTAAAGGAAAGTATGTTTCTGTTGATAAGAGAGAAGGAGAGGGAAACATTGCTGTGAAAAAGAAACATCTATCAGCTGTCTCCTGCACACCCCCTACTGGGATCCAACCTGCAGCCCAGGCATGTGCCCTGACCAGGGATCGAATTGGTGACCTTTTGGTACGTGGGATGATGCTCAACCAACTAAGCCACACTGGCCAGGGCAAGAGTTTATTCTTGAGTTTATTATAGAGTGTAGAGTTATACACTATAGGTTGGAAGACATAAATTATAATTAAATTTGCACAGTTCTAATGAAAAAGTATGTGACTTACAGTTAAGTTATTCTGCCCCTCCCCTTATTGGGCATTGCAGTATTATTATTTATTCTTAAAATGGTTGTGTTATGGCTTTTATTCATCTGGGTTCCAGCAGCCACATACTTACTATTTATTTTTGTTAAACCTCACATGAGAATATTGTTTTCCATTGATTTTTTAGAGAGAGGGGAAAGAAGGGAGGGGGGAAAAGAGCAAGAGAGAGAAACAAACATCGATGTGAGAGAGAGACATGATTGGTTACCTCTAGCACGTGCCCTGACTGGGCCGGGATCAAACCTGCAACCCAGGTATGTGTCCTTGACTGGGAATTGAACCCTCTACCCTTTAGTGCTTTGGATGACACCCTAACCATTGAACACACCAGCCAGGGCTCCACGTACTGGCAGCTGCCATCCGAGGCTTGCCTGCGCCTGGGGCCAGCCCTGGGAGGCTGGGGGGCTGAGGAGACTAGGGGACTCCGGAGGCAGGCGCGCAGAGTGGCCAGGCCCGCCTGGGGGTGGGACTGGCCTTGCTGCATGCCTGCTGCCCCGCGGGGCTGAGGGGACTGGGCACTGCCATCTTGTGGCTGTGGGCACCACCATCTTTGAGGGTGGGACAGTCAATTAGCATATTCCCTCCTTATTGGCTGTGGGCACTGCCATTTTTGTGAAGGCGTGAGGGTCAATTAGCATATTCCCTCTTTATTAGATAGGATATCCATACTTCACATCCGAGGACATGCAGAGTCAGATAAAGTGGCTTACCTACGTCACAAAGTTAGCACTGCCCAAGCCAGAATTAGAAGCCAGGATTCATTATTGTAGCTCATCTACCAATGACTAATATAAAGGAATGAACCAGAGAAAGATAAACAATGCTTTAATTTATAAAACCTTTATAGCTTACAAAGCAAATGATTCTGTTGGAAAAACTGATTAAATGTGGTTATATACTTCCTTTTTAGTAGGAAAAAATGGTGCCATCAAGGGTTTGATCAAAGCTGAATGGGAATGCTTTGGAGTATTAATAACTATTGACTCACTAAATCCAGAATAGGCAGTGGTTAATGTCCACAAAGCTGAAACACTGAGCTGCCCGACGTGATCTGGCCCACTCACAGGATGTCTAACCTAAAAATATCAGCATTATGAAATAAATCATCAAAGAACTCCATTCCAGTGGTCCTGGAAATATGGTCAGAGATTTAGGCGTAACCAACACAGCAAAACAGTTGCAATCAAATACAAAGTGAAAATGTGGTGAAAGGAGCATAGGAAGCTCAGGGTCTCTAGCTCCAAAGAGGAGGATTTGAAAATGAGGTCAATTCAGAGACCAAAGAAACTTACCAGTTTTTGAAGAGCACCCCCTGAAACGTACATAAAATACCCCAAGAATTCTAGCTCTTCCACACATGCCCTTATCTCCTTTTTACTTCATCCAGTACTGCCCTTCTCTGTGAATGTGTGGAATTTTGCAGGTGTGTGTGTGCGCGGGTGTGTGTGCGCGTGTGCGCGCACATGCATGCATGTGTGAACATACTTCCTTTGAGAATCTACTGAAATCTATGGACTTAGATGTACATACATCATTTTCTTGAAATTTTAGGGTGTTCATGGCCCTGTCTGAAACCTCTCCGTGGACCCCAGTGTAAGAGGTCTCTTTCCGCCAATAGGTGCTTCCTGGGGAAAGAAGTGAATTCTAAGTCTTGTCTAAAAATGAGGAAGTGTACAGGTTATAACAGTGTGGTAATTAGGTGGTTGCCTTTCTTTGGTGTTGACATTAGTCTTTCCTCTGCTAACCAGAGGATTTGCAAACCTCACGCCCCAGACATTCAGGTTTGCTGGGTCTCTTGCTTGGATTTCCGGGGAATCATGCCTTTGGACTTGACTGCCTGTCCAGGAACACAGGACCGTCTCTCTGTGAGAAAGCGCCATGTGCCAGTGCCGGCTGCACACTTGCCAGCCCCCTGCTCAACTGTGTGAAGGGAGTTTTATCAACAACCCCAAGCCAGGTCTGAGGAGATGCCTGGGCCACTTCCGCTTTTTGAGGCCCTTGTTATATGGAAAAATGGAAAAAAATACCCAAACAGGGTTACAAAAACAGGGGTATACTTTAAATGTTTACCTTTAACAACTTAATGCTTTTAATACCAGAAACATATAATTGTGCTATTCATAAGTTAATTACAGGATTTATAAAAATGTTAATTTATGGCTCACTTCAGGCAGTGTGGTCCAGTCAAAGGGCCCACGATTGGAGTGTGCAAAGAAGGCCTCCTTTTAATCCTGTCAATCTGTCTGTGATTGTATGTATAACTGCATTTGAAAATCACTTCAAAGGCCCACATTTGAGGCTCTTCATGGATTGGCCCTGCTGGCATTCCCTGGAGAGGATTCGCAGAAAACTCTTCTGCAGGAGGTGCTGGGGTTACCCTGTCACCAGAATCCCCCACCTTCTCCACTGAGCCCACCTGCTGAGGAAGCTTGTCCTCTTGTCCTGAACAGCAGGGACGCAGTCAGAGCCTCAGCCTGGAGCTGTCCGAGGACCCAAACGGACCATGTATGCAATAAGAAGTCCCAGGATGGACATTCATCCTCCCAGGATGACTTCAGCACTTGTCATGGTCCTTTGAATTTCTTTCAAAGGGCATGATGCCCTCCTTCAAGCCTCACTTGAAGGAAAAGTTCAAAATGTAAATATTCTTTCTGGGAGTAGCATCTTGACCTAGGTTCCTGGCTAGAAGTAAATCTCAGCTCCTGGGATCCTGGTGCAAGTGAGCACTGGACCTATGGAGAAGGACTGAAGCAGGATGGAGGGTAGAAAGAGAGTCACCTACAGGGAAGGCTAGGAGGAGCAACAATAACCCTCAGCAGGGGCCGATTTGGGGAGTTGGGATGGGAGGAGGGACCAACACTGGCAGAGAGGCAGGTGTGTGCCAGGCTCCGAGTAGCCTCTGGCCTTGCCATTATCTGAAGTCTTCATCCAACTGCTTTGCAGTGGACTCAACTCTTCAGAGACTGTTGGGCATTTTTAAAGAAATGGAAGTGTTCTAAAAGATAAATATGTGAAGGTGAGGGATGTGTTAATAATATGTGGGGGTGATCCTTTTATAATGTATAACATAGCAAATCACCATGATGTTCACTTCAAATATCTTACAATTTTATTTGTTAATTATACCTCAATAAATCTGGGGGGAAATAAACCAAAGAACTGGAAAAAAAATAAGTGTTAATTTTAGCCAGTGAGGCAAAGCATACTTCTTCAAGTAATGTTGCATCCCTTAAAATTCTCCCAGTTGGATTTCCACCTCTGCCTGGCTGTGTTGGCCTGCCCAGAGAGCAGACAGACATGGTCCAGCCCTTAAGGCTTGGGTACCTAGAAGTCATCGAATCCTTCCTTGTGACTTTCCATCCTTCCATCTTCTTATCCATCCTTTCATCTACCTATTCATCCATCTATTCACCCATCCATCCACCCACCCACCCACCCATCCATCCATCCACCCACCCACCCAACCATCCACCCATCCACCCACCCACCCACCCATCCATCCATCCACCCATCCATCCATCCATCCATCCATCCATCCATCCATCCATCCATCCATCAATCCATCCATCCGACCAACGAACCAACCAACAACCAAACAAACCAACCATCCAACCAACCAACATACATTTACTGAACACGAGGTACCTGTAGTAAGCTCAGCTCTGTGCTAGGGATACTGTGACAAGTAAGACAGATTTTATCTTTGCCCTCATTGAGGTTATAGTCTGGAAGATTTTAATCAAGTGTTTGTTTAATGCTGCCTTCACAGTCCAGAATTTGTTTAAATAACTAGTTTTAACTTGTTACGTTCTGTTGTTCTTTTTATAAAATTATAATGGATTACCCTTCCCACACCCAGTAATCCCATTCTAGACATCAAATGTCCAAAACATGAGTGGGAAAAATCTACAGATTGTGGTGCTAGAATAAATGTCTTCTGATTTATGTGTGTATCTCTCCTACTGAGCTATAAATTATTTGAGGGTAGGGACTGGGTCTTAAGTTTTTAATGCCCTGCATTAAGCAGAGTGGCTGGCACATAGGAGCTGCTTACGAAATGTTTGTTGAAAGAGTGCTGTCTGGGAGGGCAGGAGTCTACCTTCCAGGCTCACCATTGCTGCTGTCACGTTCTATCCTTGGTACTTCACCTTCTGTATTTTGATAGGGAGAAGACCTATGGCAAACGAGTGTGTTTGTTCAGTCCTCTGTACAACTGTGCAACCCTTCCTTCAAGAAAAATGGTTCAGAGAAGCTCAAATCCATTTCTGTCCCATGTCTCTTGTTCCAGGACAAACTTAGCATTTCATTAGGTTTTTCCTGTAAGCAGTTATGTTGGGAGGAGAGCAACTTTGGGGCTCTCCCTCGGGACCATGCCTGGTCTGGGCCAGTTGTCACCCTCAGACGCTCACACTCTGGAGCACTGTGAATCTGAGGGTTCATAGTGTCTCTGCCATTGTCCTGGGATCCTGGGCAGGAAGGTATAAATCGGGAAATGAGTGACTCGACTTGACGTAAGGAATGTCTCCTAAATTTAAGATGTGAAAATATGTTTTGTGCCCTGGACAGATGGTCACTTTCCCTCTAATAAAGTGTGTCTGACAATCACACTTTATTGGTGTGGTTAGGAAAAGAATGTCGTAGACTTAGGAAAACATAATAATTTAAAGAGTGACACATTTCAGCGAAGAAATAAAGCTGTAGACTGCTCTGAAAAGAGTAAAACCATAGGAAACCATTACTTCATTGGGACAAATATTTTGTGTCTTCAGAAAGTTCTTACTAAAAAAACACGGGTGAGTTCTAGGGCATGGTATGTGTGTCTACACATACAGGGAAGTTGCCTCTGTCTGGTTTTTCAGGGATATTCCCTACTCACTACCATGTAAGCATTTAATATGATTGCTGTCTACATAGCAGTTTGCACCTAGGCTCTGGTCCAAGCTGTTTCTTGGACATCATGTTCTTCATTAGCTCCCACGTTGAAGTGTAAAACCAGTAACAGTTTTCACCAAGGTCTCTATGGTCTTACCTAGAATTTATAAACCGGAAGTTTCCACTGCAGTGAGGGTTAAACAGTACTCCATAGATGCATTGCATGAACCATTGAGAATTCGAGTGTGTGCCACAGAATGTGAACTAATTTTAGTGTGTTATTTTATAGTTCTCTGGTGCAGAACTATTTGGTATACTGTTATGAATAATGTGCACATCCCATCAGCTCACACTGGTAATATTTCTAGAATTATTTTAACAAAATGTTCCCCTTTCCTGTTTGGTGGAAAACTAAGATTTTGTTTTTCCAAATGGAGGTGAGTGTTCACTCAGATTTCCCTGTGGTTGATTTTCCAAAATTGATACTTTCTTTCATACAACATGTTTTTGTTGTTTGCTTTTTTTCACAACTCACCTTTACCGATGTGAAAAAGGATGGTGCATTTCTACTAGTCAGTCGGAGACCAGCCTCCAGGTAGGATGCTCTGACGCTGTATGCTGAGGTCTAGTGCCACTGATCCCAGCTCAGCAAAAGTGAAAATGAGAGAGAAGAGACCAGAATGGGGTGGGGCGGGGGAGGGGAAGCTCATTGGGAACGGGGGTGTTTTACTTGCATTTACTCATTCATCTCAGTGTATGTAGAAAAACGTCGTAACAACGTGAGCTGTCTTTGTCACACACACAGTTCATGGCAGTGATCTTTATAAGCCCCCCACCCCCCTCACTTAATAAATACGAGAAGATACAGGCTTTCTTGATTACTTAGATCTTAATATTTATTCAAGCTTCCGTGAGATTTTTTTCTTCATTTACACAGATTTCTCTCCCCTGAACAAATGTCCATTTTTAAATGTTGACTCAGTACATATGAAATAAGTTTGCACAGGCTCCAAATTAATTTCATTTGTAAATATATTTACTAGAAGTCGGGACTTCTTGTTGGTTACTTTAAAAACTGGATTTTTAGTAAACCGAATAGAAGCAATTTTTAAATGGGTGAGTTCTGTCGAAGAATTTTGGAGTTTGTGAAAGACATTGATGAGGATACTAAAAAAAAAGAAATGAAAGAAAGGAATGGCCACATGAAACTATTTCTGAGGCTGTTCTTAGCAGTGCAGGGTTAGCAGCATTTTCCTTTTCCATGTTGCTGTTGTGTGGACATGGAGACGGTTGTGCACTGTGGGTATTATTGCTGCCACGGAGGAGGGGGAAAAAGAGGTCTGCAGCCGCGCCTGTGGATGGCACCACGCCAGTGCCCTGAAAAATGGCAAACATGTCACAGCTAGCAGCTGGATACAGAAATATTTCTCTTTCATTTGGACGGATAAAAATTTTTTTCCCAGCAGGGCGCTCTCGGAAGAGTACAACATCAAAGAGGGCGGGTCTCACCAGTCAGACATCAGCTGGCTCCGGGATGGAACAAAATGAATGAACTGTCAGGACTTTTCCAGCATCGAGGCTTCTGCCAAGTGAAAAGTTAAAGGTTCAGTGGCTTGTTCAGATCGCAGACAAAATCCTGATAATGGAAGCCTAATTCCCCCAAGTCTTCCTCTGATCAACAGGCAGAGGATGTCTGAAGAGGACCCCAGATTGATGGATGGCAGGCTTCGTATTGATGGCTGCTGGCGTCCCCGGAGATAAGTGGGACTCACCAATTGCTCAGCGGCTCTCGGGAGCTCCCTGATCTCTGGGCTGGTATCGCCCAGTCTCTCCTGCTAGCCTGACACATACCAGTCTCTGACCCACAGTGTGACCAAAATACCCATTTCCATTTCTTCACGAGGCTGGCATTCTGCTGCAGGCTTCGCAATCCCCACCAGGGGTGTTTTACAGTTTATTGACACTTTTCAACTGTTTTTCTGATGACCATATTTCAGTCTTGACTTATATGTTAGTATTATCTGCAAGCTCAACATAAACCTCTAATGATTTTCTAATATTTCTGGAACTTGATGAATGTGAATTGACAAAGTACAGTATATAGCTTTCTATCAGCATTACTGAAAATACCGCGACGGTGTATATAACCATTACTCATTTATTTTATGGGGCGTTTATTACTTGCCCTTTGAAGCCTCGTTTCAAAATCTTGCCATTCCAAGCATTCCAAAATAGTCCAAACCAAAGTAAGAGGAAAGAGTTTTCTTATGAGAAATAACAACAAAAATACATTAATTGTAATGGAGGGAGGAAAAAGAAATGATTGAAATGAAGAGAAACACCTATAGTATTATATACTGGAAAAAAAAGTTGGAAAACTGAACACATAAATAGGGCCTCAGTAGCTGGTATTTGCTTTAATGAAGGAGCTTTTCTTGTAAAATATGCATCTTCATCTACAAACTTTTGCCTCACCTGGTTTTTGATGTTCCGGCCATTATGGCCCATTGCCAGCAGAAGGAGAGTGGTTTAATACAGCGTTGGGGACTTGTATCTTGATCCATGGCATGGTTGCTTTGTGTAAATTTTACTGACAGGTTAAGTAATTCTCACTAAATTGACATTTACTCTGAAAATAGGCTTGCTTTATTAATGCCATTATTAATCATTATGAACATTTTTATGGCCCTTCTTTGGAGAATTTCAGATGCTTTTAGAGAAAAAGCTGTACTATTTCTCTCTGATAGGACAACTGGGATGTGATGAAAATAGCAATAATACGACAGCCTGTGATTCCGGAGGGTTTCATCCTTGTGTCAATCATGAACTGTCTGACTGTGGGCAAGTCATTTAACCTTATAGCCCAAGGTTTCTTACCTGTAAAACAGAATAATGTTCCAGCCTGCTTCGAGGTCAGTAGAAGGCTCAAACAAGCCTGTGGAAGTATTTTATAAACTAAAATCCTACATAATTGTGTATGACCTGATATCCTCCCTCCCTCCCTCCTTCCCTCCCTCCTTCCTTCCCTTCCTCCCTTCCTTCCTTCTCACTCAAGGATATTTTTAAAAAATTGATTTTAGAGAGAGAAAGAAACATCGATGTGAGAGAGAAACATTTTTCGGTTGCCTTCAGTATGCGCCCCAACCAGGGATAGAACCTGTAACCTAGGTATGTGCCTTGTCCAGGAACCGAACTTACCACCTTTTGATGTACAGGATGATGGTACAACTGAGTCCTCCAGCCAGGGCTTGCTTTCTTTGTGTTAAGGGGGGACAAATGGTTTCACTCATGTTTGGGGTCTGTCTTCTCAAGCCTTGATTTGCTTGATTGGAAAGGTTAGAAGTAAAGCGGTTAGGAGACCACGGTGGTGTTCTTGCTGTCTCCCTCTCTAGCTTGGGAAGCAGCGCCCGGAACCCCTGACTAACAGGGGTCTCTGTGGATCTGATGCTCCGGCTGCCGCCCACAAGTGTGCCCCGCTCCTCATCCAGGTACACCGGATTGCACACACAGCTCACCCACCTTGACAAGTCTCTTGCTCATGTAGGAATGAGGCACTGTAAGTTGGAACTCCTCTGGCCAGAAATGCCAGTGGTCACAGAGGTCAGGCAACCCTGGGTGATCGGTGGCATTCAGCGAGAGGTCTTTGGGGTCCTTAAGCCGTAATTAGTTAGAACACTTGTAATAAGCACCTGTTAGTTACGGGTATGCTCCCAGAATGCTCTTAAAGGTGTGGTCAGAGCCTGTATCTTTTGGATGACATTTTTATAACACCGTGGTAACTGAAGACTGATTTAAATTTAGGTAATGGAAAATGTAGGACTGAAGAAATGCTTCTTTTCTATTTTCTAGGTAGTATTCACATTCACCCAGTATTTTAAATGTTTTGTCTTATTTTTTGATAGACTCATCTGGGAAATGAAAACATAAATTAGAATGACTGGTTTACTCCTACACCTCCCTGATGTCATCCTCAATTTTTTTTCTCCTCTCCCTCTCAACAGAAGTTGATTTCCTGGTATATACAAATCCTTGTATAAGGTAGCTATGGATAAGTTTAAAAAAATATTTGAAATGCATTTCTGCTTTCATTGAGCTTACAGTCTGGCAACTTTAGCAACAGGGAGTTTGCATATGCTGTACATATTACCCTGTGGTCAGTGTCCCTGCACAGGTTAGTAGATGATGCTGGGCTGGCATTTCCCGTGTAGTTATAGTGATGGCCTACAGGACAGCTAGTGCTCTTTGGACGCTTACTGTGTGCCAGTGCCCATGAGTCCTCTATAGGTACTAGCTCATTTGATTTTCCTATCAGTCCTTTGACCATCCTCAGCCCCACTCTTTTTCAAAGACTGTCTAGCTTCTTCAAGAAATTACGTACCTGCCCAAACTCAGACGGCCACCTGAGGTGGAGCCACGATTGTAACTCACAGGTACGGGAGCTGACACCCACATATGTGCTCTTAACCTCTGCGCTCTGTCCTCTCCGTTCACTGCCCTCATGTGTTTTCACAGGTGATACTTAAGAAGTTGTCACTAACAATCACACTAGTAAAAGTAAAATCTTTTTATTTAGCAACAGAGACATTCTGGTTTTAACCTTTCACAGTCAAAACAATGTTGTGGCTCACTGCTATCCACAGGCTACAACGTATTGCACCTCCCGACACAGAGGAACCTCACAGGAAAACATTTTTATCCGTCCCCATTGAGTTTCTCAGATTACTAATACACTCGATTACTGAAACCCTAATTTTCTGAATTTTACAGAAAGGCGGGCCCTATGAAGGCATGGGGTGGAGAATAGGGGGAAGAAGTCTGAGAAACCATCTTTGTATCTGTTCCTCCCCAGATCCTCCATGTGCAGTGAGAGGACCCCATCAGCGCTGGGTCCTCAGGTTTAAACCGGAAAACCCCCAAAGTCCTCTCTCTCCTCAGCCGGTTTCTGTGGTAATTATTTAATACATTTTAATCCTCTTATGAAATTCACCCTTGCATTTCATAGAATTATAAGAAGTTAGATTCAAGGAGGATGTCATATTCTCCTAAAAAAAGCCCTGGTTGTGAGCTCTTACTAGTAGAATGAAGTTTTAATTGCCTTTAGTGGTGATTTCTTTGCAAGCTTGGAATAAAATCTGAGCTCTCTAAGAAGCTGAAGGATTATTGTGGAGATTCAGTTCAGTTCACTTCAGCATGTTTTGAGTTCCTCTTACATGCTGGGCCCTGTGTTAGATGTTTGGCCATAAAATATGCTCCCTTGTGTTAGCTGCTCAGTAAAAGCTGAAGAAGGCTGGCATTTTAGCACAAGACCCAATGCTGGTGTCTGGGGCCTCGGCACAGGGGCATCCAACACGTGGAACCATCAGAGAGGGAGCCTGGGAGGCCTTCCTGCTCCCCAAAAACTGACTAATCATTTTCATATAAACCCCCCTTTTTTTTCTCATGTCAAAATTCAGGGACCCAGGTTCTGGGAGGAACAGATTACTGTTTTAGTTACAATTCAAGTCCCTTTAATTAAGATCAGTGACTCTCTTCTGGATGTTTGCAGGATTGCATGAGCTGAGAGCGGCCTCTGCACACTTCTGATGGGAAGGCAGAGGGATGGAGGGGTGTGAGGACGCCTGGAGACAGCCTCCTTCAGCCACAGTACTCTTGCTTTGTCTCAGTCACCAACTTTTGGAGACCCCATTTCCTTATGTGTAAGCCAGTGAGGTTGGAACAGATGGTCTGTGAGGTCCTTTCCAAATCTGATTTTCCGAGGCTCTAATTGTGGCCAAGGCACTCAGTGTTCTGGCGGAAGAACTGGTGACTGACCTCTTCATGGAGGTCTACCTGCTGGAGGAAGTGCGCTGCCTGTGGTTTTCAAACAGGGTCCCTCAGTTCACCGTAGGCCCCCGGTGAGGCCCCGGGAGCTGCCTCAGAGAACAAGGGTGAGGTTCGCCAATCTGGCGGCGTGTTCCCGGTGGACTTGCTTTTTATCCATTTTTATAGTGGACCAGGAAACTTTCTTTCTGTTTTTATAGTGGACCGAGGCAACTTTTCATGTTTTTAGAGTGGAATTGCCTTTTAGACTTCTTTGCATTAGAAAGGATCCCTTGCTTAAAAAGATCATTGGAAGCCTGTGCTGGTGAAAACCAAAGAAACGCATGCTTTTCTCTGCCCTCCCGCTCCCTGGAAAACAAGCACAGAAAGCCCGCTCTCAGTCAGAGGATGGCTTTGGGCAGCACAGGAGTGATGAATGTTCGCAGTGTTCCCAAGCTATCAGTTCAAACAGTTTCCCTGGAAAGTGGCCCCGCTGTACCAGACTCATTTAGGGGAGCAGCAATTCCTTTACGCTGGGATTACACACTTAGATGCTGAAAGAGGCCAAGCAGGTAAGTGAATTACTGAGGAAGCATGTTAGACTATAGGGAGTGGTAGGGAGTATGGAAAACCAGAAAAACACACAGCCAATCTAAAGGGACCACTTTTGCCCCAGCCGGTGTTCTCAGTAGTTAGAGCCTCAGCCCACCCACCAAAGGGTGTCAGGTTCGATTCCTGGTCAAGGATATGTATCTGGTTGCAGGTTCCATCCCCAGCCCTGTTTGGGAGGCAGCTAATGAATGTGCTTCTTTCACCTTGATCTCTCTCTCTCTCTCTCTCTCTCTCTCTCTATCTGTCCCTCTCTCCCTTCCTCCTTTCCACTCTATCTAAAAATCACTGGAAAAAAATATCCTTGGGTAAGGATTAACAACAACAAAATAGAGTGCACTTACTTTTTCTCGGCTTCAGTGGATGATTGCCAGACAATGGGCAGGTGCCCATATTTTGATTTTTTTTTCTCAAGAAAAATGAGAAAATAGGTAAAATTTTCAAAAATTTTAAATATATATGTATTTTGATTGACAGTATTACAGCAATACATTTTCCCATTCTTTAGTCTCCTCTGCCCAGCCCCTCCCTCCACCCCCCCCCCCCCAATCTTGACCACTCTATTACCAGTGACCATTGGCTATGCATATAAGTGGAGGAAAAGAAATGTTGGTCAGTTGCCCAAATTCAGCCTGGGAGCCACTAGTCTGCAGATCTGACTTTAGAGAAACACATTGCTCAGAGGCACCAATATACATGAATTCTTATCATTCAAAAGATGGTTTTCTTGCTATTATGTTAAAATAGGCCCAAGTCTGTCTCTAGCTCACACTGTCTCTATGATGATGATTATTGTTAATGTAAGTTGGCAGCATTCATAAATGACAGAGCCATGGACAGGCCACTCATGACCAGGGTTTATAAGATACAACGTTGGTGCATTTTTTGCTCATGCTGTTCTCATTTAAAGTAGATTCTTGTTCTAGGAAAATAAGATCGTGGGAAAGAGTGGTGCTTCCCAATATCCAGGATTGCAATAAAACATGTTTTTTGCCTGGTGGTGTTCAGTTAATGCCACACATGGTTTGTAATGAGGGAGAACTTGTGATTGTTATTTCAACCACATATGTCACATCCCAATAAGTATGATTGAATTGAAAACTTTAAAAATCCCCTTAACATGGTAAAATTTAGCTCTTTCCCCTTATGTTTCTGCTCCCATTGATACAGGATAAAAAGTAAGTACAGACCCAAAACAGTGGCTTTAAAGTATCAACAGCAACAATCACAAAATAAACCAGTGATTGATAACGCAGTGATATGTATTACAACTATTTTTCCCAGGAGCATAATACAGGTATAGTTTTTAATCTTGAGTAAAATAGTCAGCTTCTTTTTTTTAACAACACATGCAAAAACTAATCTACAAAGAAAGAAATGGCTAGGTTTTCTTTTTATTTATTTTTCTCTCCTTGATTTTTTTGGGGGGGAAAAACACACACCGAAAAGCAGGAAGTATAATATAGACAGCCAATATACAGGCCACCAGAAAAGTAAGTGTTAACACTTTTCCAAATTTGCTCAGGAATTTTTTATTTTTATTTTTTAGGAAAAATGAAGCATTTCAGATAAAGTGTTACTTCCCTTTACTCCACTCTCTTCTTTCCAATAAGCCAGTACTATGAGGACGTTATCAGGAATCCTTCCGGTGTGCCTTTTTAGAATTTTACAATATGTATGTAGATAGATAGGTAGGTAGATAGATAAATAGCTAGATGGCCATATGTCTATCACAATATACACTATTATAAGGTAGGCTATTCATAGTGTTACTTTGTACATTTTGGAATGTTAACAAATGGTATTATATGCAACCTGATTTTTTCAGTCAATGTATTTTTTTTTTGGTACCCCCACTCAGCTTCCTTGGGCAGTGGTGTATTTACCTAAATGACCAATTCTCTCAGCTCTCTTAAGCTCTAGTCCAGAATGCTTAGAAAGTCGGTATCCTATCTTCATTGTCCCTTTTTATCCATGACCAGTGCTTTTTTTTTTTAAGATTTTATTATTTTTTTAATTAAGGTATTATATGTGTACATATCTTACCATTGCCCCCCCACACCCCACTCCCATACATGCCCTCACCCTCCAATGTTTTGTATATTTTTTGATATTTATATGAACTGAATCTTAATATATACAGATCTAGTTCAGCCATTTTAAGTTCTTTATACTATTGCACTGAATAAGTAAGCCACTATTTATTCTTCTGATGATACCCATCATTCACTATTATGAACAGTGCAACAGAGAAAGCCCTTGAACTTGTCTCCTCAGGCACACGTATCAGAATTTCTTTGGGGTAACTTTCTAGATGTGAAATTGTTGAGTCATTGTCAACTCAAAATTTTGGTTGTTTATGTTCATTCAGGATAAAATCCAGTTTTCATCAAAACTGTGCTGAATTCAAGCATTCTTTCAGAACAGATCTTTCCCTAATCTAAACTAACTTTTTGCCTTCATTCTCACTATTTGAATGAATAAAATTTCTTACCTTTCATGCATTCATAGGTCCTAAGGGGATTGTCTAAACACTTTGTATATGGCTTCTAATATTTTTCTGCTTATTTAAAATCTTCTGAAAGGCAATAAATACAAAATAACTCTTGGTTTTGGCATTAATTTGTCTCCTTAAATCCTTACATTTTTAGACCTATTCAGTATTGAACTTCAAATTTCCCTTTAGTGTCAAACAAATATAGATGTTAATGCAACCTCCAAGGGCTTCCTGAACTTGAAATTGTTGCTGCTACTCTAGACTGAAACCTGTTGGAACATTTCCCCTTTCACCTAGGAGGCAGAACATCAGCCCCTTTCTGGTACAGTCAATGGGTAAGGCACAGTGTCCTTGTATGCTTTAGTTACATGCAGAATTTTACCCCCTCTTTTTTTTTTTTTTTTTAAACTGAGCTCTTCAAAGGAAACAAAATTGAGCTGGTAATGGAGAATAATGATAGGGCCCAAATTAGTACCTAGAACCTTTTTGAGAAGTCGTCCTTAATTCCCATTTAGCACTCAATTTAGGTGTTTTCCCAATGTTATTCTCCTTTAGAGGAATGAACAGAAATAGGAATCAGTGCCTTCTGGTCCATTGTTTCTCTTTTAAGAAACACCGAGTTTAAATGTTAACTCTTAATAGATATGGCCCAAGATTATCTTGAGCCAAATGCAGAAGCACACATGTTTGGCCTCTCTGCGTAATTGATAGGAGGTGCTGGCCACAGGAGCATGATGAGCTCCTCACATACTGTGAAGAAACTTGGTTATGACTTGACGATTTATGACATTTATGAAGCTTTTTATCTGGGGGAGAGTTGGGTGATATGGAGGTCATCAGATTTATGTTCCGAAAGATCACTCTGGCTACATTTAGAGAAGAGGTTGGAGGAGGCCTGGAGAAGCTGTAGAGAGACCAGTTAAGAGACTATTGCAATACTTTTGTGAGCAAGGAAGCTAACTGGGGAGGGAGAGATGGATGCACGTGACAAGTTTAAGAGGCAAATCCAACTGGCTTTAGTGACAGCTGGACTCAGGGAGCTGAGGGCAGAAAGAGGATCAATCAAGATCAAATGAGTTTCCTCAACTCTGATTGGCTGCACGATTATGGGCTCTAATTAGGTGTACGGATCTTCATCACAGTTTCCTGTGAAATAGTTTAATAACAGTATTAGCTGAAGCTAGGGAGGCTCAACCTCATGCCATGTTCTACGTTGTGTGATATTTGTAAAAAGTCTGACCAAGCAGCTCTCTACTTTTCTTCAAGGCAAGTAGCAGTTTCATTGGGCAGACAAAAGTTGTAGGACTCCTGTGGTCACAATATGCTTAATTTAAGGAAATTAATGTTGAAACAAGAGTGTAGAAGGAAACACTTTTTATGCTGTACTCATTTGCAAGACTGATTGGCTAGTGTCTGGTGTTCAGATGAGCTAATACAGAAGGTAGCATCCACTACATATAAATGTTGAGAATTTTCCTTGCTTTCGGGGATGTTGGCTAGAAGCACAAAGGAGAATTGTATTTCTCAAAATGCTTCATAATTATTTTCACCAGCAGTCCTCTTGGAAGGCTTGTTTGTTCATGGGGAAAGGACAGGGCAGAGGGCTGGGCCATCAACATTTTTGGCTCCATGATAGATAAACAGTGGCGTTTAAGGAACTGATGGCCTTGTTCAGTGTTCATGGGCTGTCAACAGCAGGCTCAGGGTTGAGACCTTCAATCTTTGAACCAGCTTCTTAAAAACAAAAAATAAAATAACTACAGTGCCATCTAACCTAAATACCAAGTCTGTCGTTAGATTGCTCATGCAGCGGATGTATCCACCCCCCCGAAATGATTCCATTCTCTGCCATCATCCCCAAACCAGGAATTTGAAGAAGTTATTAATCTGAAATATTATGTAATCTAGGGATTTATTCATTCTTCTTGCTATAATGATTATCAGCTGCGACCACTTTGGCATCCTATGCCATCATAACTTGTCAAACAATTGTCTTCGTTAGATTGGTGTCTATCTTTTATTTGTGGGATAAATTAGTGGAAAAGTTGGGGTGGAAAACTGAGTTCAAGAAACGCAAAAACAAAAAACAAACCCAACCAAAAACCAGCTGTTTTAAAATGGTGATTAAAAAAGGGGGAGGGGGCTGTCATCACTAAGCCCTTTGACCCCCAGAATAGAAATACTGAGCTAAATTAATGTGGATGACCATAGTAATTTTAAGACCTAATGTAACCAGTGAGGCTCTCTGTAAGACTTATTCTCTATGACTAAGGAAGAAGTGGAAAAGCTGATTAGCAAGAGTAAGAGACATGATTTCTTAGGATGCTCTGTCAGATCCCACCACTGATTTTATTTGAAAAGGTCCAGTTTCACAATGGTCCTTCTGAGAACTGTACCACTTGCTTCCTGGATTCCCCTTGGACAGGGAATGACCTAGAATTGCTGTCCATGTGTAACCCCTGATCTCGCGCTCCTTTAGAGACCACATCCTCCCAGGTGCCCAGGGCTGACCTGGCTTCTGGAAGCTGCCTGCCTCTGCTGTCGGCACTGACTCCACCTGTGCCTGGCTGGCTACTTGTTTTGCATAAGACTTTTTATCCCATGCTTATTGCCTGGTTTGAAGCAGATTTCATTTCTTTGAATACAGTGTTGAAAGAAAATCTGTTTGATTTTGGCAATGGTTACTAGACCAACCTCAATTGAGACATTTGAATCCATAGGAAACAGCATTTTTTCCTTTTCCTTTCCGAGGGTCTCTCTTTTTTGATGACTCCTCTCCTAATAGTTTCAGGTCCAGACAGTTGCAGTCTTACATCTTCTGCGAGGTGAGAGTCCATTTATTTCATCCACATCAGAATCTATTTGACCAGTGCTGGTATAGCTCCGTAACTCTCCAACTGCCTCCTGTTGGGTGTCGCCCAGCTTGCAGAGCAGACGGTTGCTGCCTCTGAATGCCTTCGGACAGTTGTGTGCTGGAGCCTGGGGGCCTGCAGTGTGGATGTTCCAGCCGTGTCCGTGTGGCCTCTCCTTTCAGCTGGCTTTGTTTACCCAGCAGCTCATTACTTAAGAGTAGCCTGTCAAAATAGGTTAAATATTCTTTGGGAAAAATGGTCCCTCACATCCTTGAGATACCACAAATATGTTTAATACAGGGAAGATGGGCTTGATAAGAAGAGTGTGATTGACTTGCATCACTGAAAAATATTTCCCTGTTATTCTGGTTGAGTTTCCATGAGCATCAATAAGCACTAGCAAAGCGAAGGACAATAAATTTCTGCAGCTGACACATAAAGACACCAAGGGAAGCAGGGAAAATGATTGCTGATGATTCATTCTAACTACTTGACCTTCTGACCTCTTCTCTAGATATATGATCAAGATGGGACACTACAGCACTTTATTGATGGTGGGGAACCTAGTAAGTCGAGCTGGATGAGGTATATCCGATGTGCAAGGCACTGCGGAGAACAGAATCTAACAGTAGTTCAGTACAGGTAAAGTATACCTCGATTTCCCACTTATGGAGCGGAAGCCCTTGGGCTTGCATATACGAATTCAGGCTTGCTGCTAGTTTTGAAACTATTCTGCAGGGATTTTTGCAGGACCTTGCAAGGACTGGCAGAAATTTATTTTTTGCTAGGTTTCTGAAATCTTAGTTCTTGCAACAGTAATTGCATGAGAATTCAGGAGTAAAGATCCTAGTAGAAGGCCTCTTTCACTCAATGCACGTGGTACAGTCATTTCCACATCCTCACCTGAACTTCTACATGGGCCGAATGAGCCCAGCACACCCACTGACTGGTGGAGTCCCCGAGCAAAAGTGTGCGCACCCACAGAGATGTGCAGATTCAGCCCCAGTCCCCTCGCTTTCAGTCACCTTCAGGCCTTCTCCCCGGAAGAACAATTTCATTTGCACAAAGGCCTGTGAAACCAAGGTCCCTCAGCCTTCCCAAGGCTGCTTTTCCAAACCCATTATGCTCAGCAGCAGCACTGGAGCCAGAGTGACCTCTCCTGATCCCTGGAAAGGTGCCAGACGATTGGACTTAGGTCCTTGGACGATTCAGAATATGTTTCAGGAGGTGAGGCAGTTCCAGAGCATAGGGAAGCCCCTGGTTTCCGAGCTGTTTGCCCAAAGACAAGGTGGAGCCACCCCCATTTCTCAGAGTCTCACAGGGGAGCCTCTGGCGGGTGGCGGGGGGGCGGTGGTGGTCCTGAGAAGCAGATGCTGAGCCACATCTGCTCAGTGCACCTGTTGGTCACGCTTCCCCATTTAGTGCTAAAGAAGGTTGGCGTGGAGACAAGCGATCACATAGGAAAAAAGCCCTACCACTCAGCCTTCTTTTCTCAAAATTCCCTCGAAAACATGTGCCATATAAATACATGACCTCAGTTATAAACAGCCATGCTCCCTTTAGAATCAGAAGCAACTGTTTAACTTTATTAGGCACCATTGACACATCAAAGCAGGAGGCCCTGAGCTTGGCAACTTGGAGTCCTGCCTGTGGCTCTTCATTTTCCTTTCCTTTTTTTTTTTTTTTTTAATGAAGCCTTTAAAAAAAGAGAAAGAGCTTTATGCCCCGTATAGGTTAAAGGTTGCACAACTCTGGCTGGCTCTCTGAAGGTCTCCAACCCAAAAGGAGCGTTTTTGGGCAGCCTGTGACTTCGCCCTGCCTTGGTTTCCTGTGCAGTTAGTTCTGTTTCATGAAATAAGGGTCACATGAAGCAGCGCACGGCAGTAGTCCCTTACTTACCCTGCTGTGTCCAGGCCTTGCCCACCTTCATGGAAGCTGCATTTCTGTCATGAAGGTTTTCTGAAACTCGCAGCTAGAGAATTAGTAAAGAGTGCGCTTGTCCATTCAGCAAGAGATAGCTTGGCTGGCCCTGTAATGAGCACTCAGGGAGCTCTTGAGGCAAAGTCGGAATCCGGGCGAACGAGAAACCCTGGACAGGAAGGTGGGCATGAGTAAGTCATTACCTAGCTGTCAATAGTAAGTGGATTTTATAGCTCCCCTTCCTTGAGGGCGCTTCAACTCCCAAGTTCTCTCTGCCGTGCCGATCTGTTTTTGATTACTTCAGATCTTTATAAAATGAGCTACAAAAACACAATTAAAAAAAAAAAGAAACACTGGCATCCATCACCGGTGACCACGTCCAAGAGTAAGAAAATAGAAAAGTTGGACCCTGAAGAGCCAGCCTAATTTTTATTGTACATGAATGTCCTCTTCACAGAAAGTCAGCTGGTTTAGATTCGTTCTGTTATGATTTGTAATATCTAAATGGAATTTTCTTCAAAGCGCCTTGATTGATTGACCCTGAGCTGAACGTTTTGTTTTTATTTTGAGGCTGACAATAATGTTTGTTGGCATATGCTCTGCTTCAACTGTGTGGGGACGCCACGGAGCTATCTTTATGAGTCATCCAACCACAATACTAAATACATGTCAGCAAAGGAAATATTATCTGAAAAGGGAAAAATCCCTTTGATGTGCTTCAGCATGCAGAGATTTCTGCGAGTTTTGGAAGCTCTGCCCGCTTGTAAGGAACGGTGTACACTTACACTTTTTTTTCCCTCCTCTTTCGGCCGACTCCGTGCCTCCGAGGACCACCCATCGCTCGAAAACAGTTCTGCTCTTTCAGCGGCAAAGTGTGTCATTTGGTTTTAGCACATTCATTTGCCGGGCGCTGTGTTTATATTAAGGGAAGCCAAACCGAGAGATGAAATGTTACAAGGGTGAAGTACAAAGTAGACTCAATTTTTCTCAAGTTAGGAGATGCCAGTGATTTATAGCTCGGCTCCAATTTTGATTTCTTTTTTTTAATGTAGCAGTGGAAAGAATTAATAAAATGCACAGCGCTTGGGGATGCAGAGGGAGGAAGGGTAGTGAGGGCTGGACAACTGGCTGGAGTTTTTGTCAGATATTCATAGAACGTTGGGGAAAAACATTCTGCTTAGCTAGCAGTGCCCTCATGAGACAGAATGGCAGCAAGTAAGGAAAATAACAAGATAAATGAAATTTTTGCAGCTGCAAGTAAAATATTGAGAATCTGCACTTTTTTATTGATCTTTATGATCCTATTGCCAAGAGCCACTTTGTGGTGACAAAATATGTTGACAAGTGCATATCTCACTGCTATGAAAAATGTGGTGAAGGATTCGCCTTCTGTCTGCAGTGTTGTACCAGGAACAAATTGCCTGCTACAGCCCATTCCTTACAGAAAGGCTACATTTAAGGCCCACCAACCCTCAACGCTTTTATCTGGAACTGGAGGCTAATATTTGCAGCAATTCTTCATTGAGAAAACCAGTTGCGGTCTCATTTTTTAAAAAAACCTGTAGATTTTTCTTTACAGTACCACAGCTGTGTAAAATAATGTTTCTTTCTTGGTACCTTCACTCTGTCATTTCAGAGTGTAATCTTTCCACCAGAGTCAAGTGCTCCTCTTGTACTTATCGAATTGCCATCCATTTCACAGAAGAGGGGGCTTCTCTTCCCCTGTATCTAACTTTAGAAGGAAGGCGATGGGGGGGGGGAACTTTTATTTCTCTCAATCCTTACATCACAGAGCTGTGTAATTTTATTACAAATTTGATAACTCCCAATGCCAAGCTGCAAGAATACACGTAATGCTTTTCCTTCAAATAAGAAACCAATAGTGTTAATTTATATACAAGGCTGAGGCATCAGTGTCTGCAATTTGCCAAGAGAGAGAATTTTCTCATCAGTGTGAGATGGAATTCTTTTTTAAAAAATGAACTCTTCCTTTTTGCTGTCTCCTGGGCCAAATATCAGTCTCCTCAGCCAAGACGCTGTAGGAAGGGACCCTGTGGAAATAAACTGTGAGCTGTTTATCATACTGGGTTACAAGCTTTCATTGGCTGCTGGGAATGATAAGGTGGGTGCTGATTTTATTACAAGCATTAACTGTGTAGGTGGAGATGGGCAGGACTTTTTGGGAGCAATGAGAATGTGGATGGGGGCACATGAGTGCTACGTGTTACTAAGCTGGGTTTTCTTTTGTTTTGAATAGGTCGAATATATTCTACCGAGCCTGTATAGATATCCCCAGGGGCACCGAGCTTCTGGTGTGGTACAATGACAGCTATACGTCTTTCTTTGGGATCCCCTTACAATGCATTGCCCAGGATGAAAACTGTAAGAATTTATTTTAGCTCTGAATTTACACCTCAAAATCCCTGTTGTAAAGCTGACGTTTTAAGAGTGTTGATTGAAACTCCTGAAATATGCGGTTCACTCTGCTATCATGACACAATCGTGCACGGTCTGTTTCATCACTTTCTTTTCCCTGTGTGTCCTTGGCTTTTTCACAGGGATCTTGCCTTGTACAGGGGGCAATCCTTCTGTGCCTGTTCACAATGTCCAAACGTACAGAGTTTTACATAATCGCCGGCAGCAATGTTCAGGCAGCTGGGAGTTACTGAGCGCCTACTGTGTGTCTGGTTATGTGCTTGCCACCTTGCGGGGTTACAAAGAGCCTCGAAGGTACAACTTCTGCTCCCAAGGAATGTGCAGCCCTGCTGCGTCACTTTCCCTGTAGAAATGAGAGAATGAGAAAGCAGGGCCTGCTCAGCAGGAGTAGCAGCCCACCAATCCATGGGGTGTGCTTCCTCCTAAGTGGTCACTGCAAGGAGAAATGATGGTAAAAATCGTAGACCTGTGACTAAGGAACCTGTGTCCCTCTACACATCTTAGCCTGAATGAAGCATGTAATTTTCTTCTATCCTTCTTGCCAGGGCAGCCATTATCTTCTTAAAAATAATCTAATATCTAAGCAAATGCAAACTTGCAGCAATTTTCACTTAAACTCTATATCTGTGCTTTATCAGTTCTTTGGAAAATATTTTAAGGTGATTTTCAGTATTTGAAACAGAATTTGGTAATTCTGATGACCTTCAGTGAGAAACACGGGTTTCAGTGATGCTATTTTCTTTCTTGTCAAAATTGACTAATTGTGAACTGATCCGTTGGGATTATGCAACAGAAAAAGAAGCTGAGAGAATAGATTTATTCAAGAAACTTTATTTTGAAAACAAGTTTTATGTTGCTTTATCCTTCTCCACTTAAGTTTCTCTCTCACACACACAAACTCCAAAAAAAAATGTTCACATTACTACTGAACAAAATGCTGATGATCAGGTATTTCTTTCCATGTTGCCTTTATTTTCTTTGTGAAAAAGAGAATCCTCAGAAGGCGTATTACTATCAACATTCCTTTTCTACTTGAACCCAAAACCAATCTCAAATCAAAACACGAATCTTTGGACATATAGTACATTCCTCTGTCTTCCCAGGTTTCCATTGGAAAGTTTCTTTCCTGCAGCGATACCCCTGTTTGAGGGAGTGTGTGTTTGCATAAAAGAAAATCTCAGTGTTGGACATGAGTGTGTGGTTGGTGTTAGAGGCAGATACGGACATGGAGGCCAATACGCTCTCTCATCCCAGAATGGCCCCCGCTTCCCTAGCACTAGCTCTAGGTCCCTGGACAGAAAAAGCATCAGTATCAGACCCCCAAACCCTCACCCCGACCCGACCTGCTGGCATGGGCCTGTCTATACGTAGAGCCTTGACATAACCTCACTTTCTGAAGTATGGCATTTGATCCAAAAGGATTCCGGAAGTCCTTTAATAAAAACCTCCTGCAAACTCTGAAGATGTTATTATGATATGTGTGTTGAAGATTATCTGGGAATAAACAGCAAAGCCTAGAGTTCTAAAGTACATAGCCCATAGTCCAACTAGCCATTTGTTTGCTCATTCATTCATTCATTGTTCAGATATTTACTGAACATCTTCTATAGGCCAGTGTCTTTCTTGTTGCTGCAAATACAGCAGTGGACAAAATAGACAAGAATTCCTGCCTTCATGGAACTTGAGGGAGGGAGGGAGACAGATTATGAACAAATAAAGGAGTTAATGAATAGTTTGTCAGGTGGTGGTAAGTGTTGTAGCGCGATAACAAGACAGAGAAGGGGCAAGGAGTGCCAGGAGTTGGGAATCACAGTTTTAGAGAGTGATCAGGGTGGGTCCTCCTGGAAATGTGACCTTTAGGATGAGACATAAGGAGGTGAAAGAACAAGCCATGTGTTACTGGGGAGAAGAGTGTTCCAAGACCGGCTGTCTGGGAGTGCAAGGCCCCGAGATAGGACTGTTCCTCGCTTGTTGGAAGAGCATCACAGAGGTTGGTGTAGGTGTTTGGGGGTGAGAGAGATGGAGAGAAGTTAACTTAGATATTGGGGGGAAGTGGGGCTTATAGGGCCCAGGAGGCCACTGTCTGGACCCTGTATTTTGCTGTGTAGGCCGTTGCAGAGTTTTAAGCAGAAGAGTGAAGTTGTAACAGGATGACTCTGGGTACTGCGTGGAGACAGTAAGGGGTGAGGGTGGAGCAGGAATTCAGGGGAGAGTTGATGTAGTGTGGAGCAGTGTAGACGTGGTGGAGGTGGCGAGAAGTGGTTGGATTCTGGATATATTTTTATTTGTTTGTTAAACCTCACCTGGGGATATTTTTCCATTGACTTTTTTATTTTTTTAAAGAAAGTGGAAGGAAGGTAGGGGGAAGAGAAAGTAAAACATAGATGTGAGACCCATCACCTGGGTGCCTCTCACTCATGCCCCGACCAGGGCCGGGGATCGAACCTGCAACCAGGATTGACCCGGGTTCAATTCCTGGTCAATTTCTTGACCAGGAATTGAACCTGAAACCTTTTGGTCCTTGGGCCAACAACACTTGCTGACACCTTGGATGCTGAGTAAGAGAGAAAGGAGTCCAGACAATCCCAAGGCTTTGGTCTGAACCATGGGAAGGATGGAGTGGCCGTTTACTGAGTGATTTAGTTAGAAAGGAAAACTGCTATGAAACGATGACTTAGGGGATGCATTTCTTACCGTTGACATGGATCTTTGGGGTGGAAGTCACACATCTACAACATTGCTTCTGCTTCATGGCATTGTTACATGATGAGAGGGACTTAGAGGTTGGGCTGGAGGGTTCCTGTGTACTGTTCACAGCCACCTGGAAATCGGTGTCTGAGAGCGTACCTTGTGGTCTTAAGATTCAATCCCATCCAAAAATGTACTTTCTGGAAACACCATTTGCTTTGCTTTTCAGTTCTTCCTTCTCCTAGAGTCCAACCCGGATGAAGCTTTGCTGACTAGAGTATTGAATAAACTCTACCAGGGCATATGTTATATCACTTAGCACCTGAAATCCTCAGAAGAAAATTCACAAAACCACAGCAGCTTGAAGTATTGTAGATTCAGTAGGTAAACTAAGCAGCTCTTCTGGGTCGAGTTTAAGCTCTGACTGAGGGCGGAGGGAAGTTTAAAAGGAATTAAGTCACTGACTAAAATGCTCAACAGTGACAATCCCCTTTCCCCCTAAGGGTATTATAGGAATTTTATTTCAGTTCCTGTCTCAAAGTCATATATCTGTCATGTGACTGGCCACCCAAGAAACCAGCAGAAAGCTGCATTGGAGAGTGTGGGGGAGATAGATATATGACTTTGACTCTTAACTCGAAGATGGATTCTCATTCCATGTGACTCAGTGAGGGACCTGGGAATGCTTATACTGAGGACTCCTTATTCTGTACTGAGAAAAACACTCCGTGTGATTTAAAAGCACAAATGTGAGAAAGGGCCTGGGCAGGTAATGTGACAGATAGGCTTCCTCAGCCCTGAGAAATTTAATCTCAACTGGATCAGCAAATCTAAGACAATTTTTATTTTGAGTTGGCCACAAAATAAATGAAGGGCCTTAAAAAAAGGCTTCTTGCCCTGACGGGATAACTTGATTAAGGCATTGTCCCTATATGCCAAGGTTGTGGGTGCAATCCCCAGTCAGGGCACATACAAGAATCAACCAATGAATGCATAAATAAGTGGGACAACATATCGATGTTTCTCTCTCTGTCTCTCTTCCCCCCTTCCTCTCTCTCTAAAATCAATTTAAAAAACTGTTTTTTAAAAAAGCTTCTTGTGATCAAAAACTTCCTTGACAAAAGGCCTCCACAGAGCCTCCTCATAGTGCTGTACACACAGCACACAATTAATACATGCTCACTGGATAAAAATGGAGAATCTTATTGCCATTAAATATTGGGGGATTAAATATTTCAGCCAGATTTTTCTTTGTTAATGAAATTGATACTTGGCCCAAGACATTAAAGGAAAATTTGATTCTGCTTAGTGAATAGTACTTGTTAAGCACTTTCATTTATAAAAATATCATTTTCTTCCCATGGTTCTTTCAACATGGAAAGTACACATTTCCTATGGAGCGTGTGCGGTGGGTTCAGGCTCGAGTAACCGCCCCCCTGGCAGTGGCCGTGAAGCCGTGGGGCACACGCACTGCCCGGACAAGCCACTGAAAGCCGCCTCGCCTCAAAGAGAAGGCAGCGTTTCACACAGGCATTTGGGTTCTGGAAGCAATCCCTATGTTATTTTCTTTTGAAAAAGCCATCGTTTTAAATGTAACAGGGCTCCAACGAGAGAGCCACTGCGTGGACTGCGGGCCCTTCAGGAGAGCCTGCAGGAACGCCTATGTCGACAGATTGCATCCGCGAGAAGGAGCGAGGTGCCCCAAGCTTCCAGTGGGGATTACCTCCAGCAGAGTGTAAAGACCACGGCGTGTTCATATTCATTTCAGAGGAAATTAAAAAAAAAAAAACCTGGGAATAAATGTCAAACAAGTCTTCCTGCTGCTTTTCCTGCCTCGGCCGATGAAGCTGAGGTAGCAGAATGTGAAACTTGAGGGCAACGCGGGAGTTGCCGGCACGGGAGTGAACTCTGCCTCCGGGAGGCCAGCCTTTTCCTTTTGATTTTAAAGAGCAGAAAGTAAAAGGGGCACCCCTGTGTAGTGCTCCCCACCCTCACTATCCCCCCAATACTGAAAAACCTCGGCCCTGGGATAAAGAAGGCCCTGCTTAAGCTTTATATCCACGAACATGGAGGAGATTGCAGTGTAGTTCCATCCAACAAGAACATGTGTGTGCAAGGGCCTATGGGAAGCATGGGGATGGGGCACACACACGCAGGCCCTCTCCTTAAGGACTCAGTCTAGGAGAAGGCACATAAGCCCACAACCACAGCACAGAGCACTGTGGCCGCCCTGGGAGCTGCCATAGCAGGGAGCCCGGGGGCGTGGGTGGGCGTGGAGCTCAGGAGAGTGCAGTTCCCCTGATACAGTGGGAAGCTGGAGTTGGACTCCTTACATAAATCCCGGACCAGAAGTTACATTTTGTCCCTGAATGAGGACTAGAAAAATGTTAACCTCGAGCCAACAGACCAGGGACCTGTCCTTTTTGAGCCATTGGGTGAGAAGAGAGTACCACACTCGGTAAAGCAGCCCTCGCTAAGGAATGGCGTGGCTTGGTTTGGTTCTACCTGCCAGGTGTGGAAATTCTGGGCCAGGAAACGGGTATAAAAATTGGCCCAGAAGTGGAGAAACCTGTAGGGCTGTGGAAGAAGCAAGGAGGGGTCACCCCGTTGGGACGCCTCTGAGTCTGCGCAGGACTCCAGCAGGCCACTCACTGAACACGCATCCACACAGAGAAATGACAATGACAAGCACAGGGAATCCGCCGTCGGGGGAGGTTTGGCCTCCCACACCCCACCCTTGGCACAGGGGAGGCACTCATCGCCCTATTCTTGGGAGTGGAGGGCTGACGGCCTTCAGGGGAGTGTGACTCCAGGAATCACCATTAGTCTGAGGGCCACTTTACCTTTGCCATGCTCTCTTCCCACAGCCCATGTCTACTGACAGTCACTGAAGCGGGTATTCAGGAAGGTTCCCTTGTCCCAAAGCAGGACAACTGAAGGACCTTCCCAGCCCTAGATCTGTTCATCTCCTTTCTCAACAGAATCCTCTGCCTCACTCCCAGGAGGTGTTGATTCAGGAACATTCCCCAGTAAACAGCACATGAAGCTCCAAATGTCCAATTCAGAGTCTGTTTCCCAGGGAACCGACTTAAGACAGGCACTCCCAGGCTTATATTTCCCATCCAGACTTCTCCACTGAACCCAGACTCCTGTCCAGCGGTCTACTCCACATCTTCACTGGCATGCCTTACAGGCGTCTCCAACTAAACATGTAGATCTGAACCCAGTCTCACTCCCACCAACTGCCTTTTCCCCAGCTCAGTAACTCTCACTCATCCAGTTGCCCTTCTTCACCCTTCTATCCAGTCAGTCATCACGTCCTGTTGGTTGTATATTCTTTATTTTTTAAAAAAAAGATATTTTTATTTATCTCAGAGAGGAAGGGAGAGGGAGAGAGAGCTAGAAACATCAATGATGAGAGAGAATCATTGATCAGCTACCTCCTGCACTAGGGATCGAGCCTGCAATCTGGGCATGTGCCCTGACTGGGAATCGAACCATGACCTCCTGGTTCATAGGTCCATGTCCAACTACTGAGCCATGCCGGCTGGGTGGTTGTATATTCTTAAATGCATTTCTTTTAATGTCTGTTACCCCTGCCCTGGTCAGCATCACCACCAGCTCAAGTCTGGACTGCTGCAGTCATCGTCCCCTCATGTCACAATGTCCTTCTTTTAGTATTACAGCAGCCAAAGTGAAGTTTTTTGTTGATTTGCTTATTTTATTGTCTCAGCTTACTTGCTTTGTTAATAGGTAGTTTGGTTACATAGATCAAAATCCAGAAGGACCATGGGCTTATATAATTCTCCTTCCAAGAGGTCATCAATTGACAGATTCTTAGGTGTCTTTCCAAATATATTTTTTCCCATTCAAGCATCAAGCATATTCTCCCATTCTTTCTCTGGCTCTCACTCTGCCTCCTGCCCCTTTTTACACAAATAGTAACATACTAAATACATTGTTTTGCACCTCACTTTTTCATTTAACAATATAGAGTGATGATGCATTTAATACATTAATCTGATCACCTCACAGCGTCACCCTAGCTTTACAGTCTTTTTTTGGCTTGCCATTACTCTCATAATAAATCTCGAGTTTTTTAGTATGATAGCCTTTGGGCCACACGTAGTCTTCAGAAATATTTTGCATGGTTCACAATGTTTTACAAAATTAGAGTCAAGCATCATTAGACTGGCTCTGCCCTATTCAGTTTGCTGCAGACCCCAACATCCTCTATTCTATGGACTTGCCTGCCATCACTTCCTTCTGTTACCTAACCAGCACCCACAGGCACTGGCGGTTGCGCTGCCTCCCTCTCCAGCCCCAGCTGCCGCCCCTCTCCCCTCTTTCTCTGGCCACGTTAGCCTTCTTTTGGTTTCTTCCGTGCTCCTGGGCACCTTCTCACCGCAGCACGACACACAGACTCTGTGGCAAAGCTGCCGGTGTTTCATCTCCTCTAATTGCTTTTTCCTCTTTTCATACCTGTCTGATCTGTGTACCCTTCAGGACTCACCTTCAAGGTCAATGCCTTAGGGAAGCCACCCCTCACACGCACATGGATTCATCCCTTTCTTTTCTCTCGTAGCGCTTATCAAACTTGTATCAGCTGTTATATTGTTAATTCTAAAATTTATATATTTGTCACATTTTACTCTTTCTGAACCTGGAAGATGTCTTACAATGAACGGTGACTTACAGTGAATGACTTACAACTTGCCATTAGTGGAATTTTAGATTTGATGAAACTGTAAATATTTATTTGTAACATTTGTTTACTAGCTGTCTCTCTCTCTCTCTCTCTCTCTCTCTCTCTCTCTCTGGAGTTTAAGTGGCAGGAGGCCAGGGGCCGTGGCTCTCTCATTCCCCCATATCTGCAGTGTCAGGCATAGGATAGACGCTCAGTAACTACTCATGGGTTGAATGAATGGACAAGGGAGGAAAGCAGGACTTTGTTTTATAGATCCTAAATTTGCCTCTCAACGTTTTAATTTTCCAGGATTTGATGAGTTTATATTCTATGTTCTTACTGTAATCTTTAGGGCTCTAAGAGCTTGCGTCTTTCCATTCATCTTTGTTTTGTAGACTTGAAGAGATGTTACTAGCGGTATGTCTTCAAGTAGAAAGCACTTCATTCTCTTGGTCCCTTCAGTCAGTCATCTCTGGGCCTTTTGCAGTTGTCTGTACTGTCTTGTGTTGGGATGAATGTTTTCTGAATTCATTCCCTATTTTTTTCCTGATAATTTCCTGCCTTTTGTTAATGTTTTTGATTGCTATAGCCAGTCAGGCTGGTATTTGGAAAGAGTAATCTCTGTGTCCTTTAGGTCCTGAAGAAAAGATACTTTGTCAGTCTCTAGGGTGCAAGCATTGCTACCTATATCTCAAAAAATATTACATTTGTTTTGGGGTGTCCCAGAAAAGAAAAAATAAGACAAGAATATCATTACACCCATTTTTACTCTTATTGCCTAAATACTACTATTACTATCATTAACCCAGATCTCATAAATCTGAGATTATTATAAAAACTGATTGAAGTTTTCCTTTATTACCATTTTGACATTGATCATTAAACTTAACAAAACTTCATTGGCCCACAAATTCTTTAGTTTAATATAAAGGTTGTGTGACCGTAGCAGTTTTTGAAAATTAATTTATTAGGTTGCTTTTCAGGAGGGTAAGTGAGAAGTCAGGATTTATAACCTATACTTAGAGTGTTATTTGAATTATTTCCCCCCGAAGGCATCATATCCTTCTTCCCAACAGTGAAGCTCTGGCCGATTTCCTGCTCGCATGCATGTTGATGACATGTTCATCCCACCGTCTTCCCACCGTGCCTTCCTTCCTGTTAGTGGGGCATTTCCCAGCCTGCAGGAGCTCAGTGTTGTCTGAAAACTTGTGGGTTTCTCTGTGCTGTGTCTCTCCCAGATTAGTTACGAATGGGCTACACAAGATGAGTTCTACCCCCATCTCTGACAATGCTGCTGCCTTTATTTTTTTATTTAAAAAGTGCCAAAATAGGAGAAAACATTGCTCCTTATTGTTCAATACCTTTTTTAAAAAACAGTCTGTGTGCAATCAAAGATTTTTTGAAAGTCTAAAATGTATGGATAAATTTTACATTGATCATACACTTTTGCCCCAGAAGTTGAAATTGTACATAAATATTTAAAAACACATATGTACATAAGCCTGTATGTGTGTATAGGTATATATGTATTTATATGTATATATGATATATGTTCATGTGAGATGTACTGGCTATAAAATGTCCTTTTTATTTTTGAAGCACAGCTTGTGAGCAGAGACAGTGTAGGAGTGTGGTCAGCAAAAAATTACCTGGAAGTCAAAAAGCTAAAGCTTTCAGCTCTGCTGTGCCCATAACTGAATGTGTGACCCTGGGCAAGTTATTGGCCCTTCTTGGACTTGAGCTGTTTTTAATTGTAATAAGAGAGAGTAGAATTCGATCACTGGTCCTCAGCCCCAATTATACACTAGAAATGCAGGTGCCCAGAATCTACCAAGTGATTCTGATCTAATTTTTAAAAAACCTCCCATGAATCTCAGGTGCAGTCAGGGTCAAGAACTGCCACCTAGGAAAACTCTCGGCTCTCTCCAGGCCTTCGAGTCTCTTGCTTTCTTTTTCCTTCTCAGGATAGGATGGATCATTCGAGCAGAGCAATTCCTTTTGTTGGGTTTGTCTAATTACATGGGATTACACAGAATGCTCTAAGTTAAAGAGTGCTTAGTGTCCCCACACATGGTGTCTACCTGTCTGTCCACTCCAGCACGGAGCTCCTTGCAGACATGCTCCTCTGCATAGTTGGGCATGCTCGAGTCTTCATGCTTCGTATCGACCTCAGCAGTGCTCTGTGGCTGGAAAGGATAAGAACACCCCCCCGCCCCCGTTCATGTGTCTCTTTCCACATGGCCTTGAACTATGGCCAGCAGCCACGGTTTACTTCCCATCACCAATCTTTTTGCCAAACAACCTTTTCAAAATTTTTGATCTCTAATTTCCTTCTCTTGATCACCTTATAGTCTTTAATCTTTGTGACCCCTGAAACAACTAATAAATGCATTTATTGACACAGTAGGTACTTAGAAAAAGAATAATAGTTTTTAAGCATATTGGGTTCTAATCACTTCTGAACCTGTGGGTTGACCAGTGAATACATGATATATATTTTTAACACAATAACAACTTATAAGAAGAAAAAAAAATTTCAAGTATATTAGGTTTCCCTCCTCAAAAACGTTTCTTCTAGTTCTTTCCTCACTCCCACTGCCACCATCCCAGTTTAGGGCCAGGTTCCTTCTTTCTATCCTCTTTTCCTTCTATAAATAATGAGAATTGGCTATTGTTGATGGTAAGGCCCTATGATGAGTATTTTCATTATCTCATTTAAACCTCACAAAAGGCGATAAAGAGGAGGAAACCAGGGCTCATGGAGCTCAACATCTATTGAGTCCTAACCCTGGCATTTAGCAAAGGCTATCTGTGCATTATCTCACTCAACCTTTTGGGTGACCATTTTACATTTGACCAAGGACTAAATGTGGACTTCAGTGTTTCATACTTGCCCACAGTCACAAGGCTAGTAAATAGTGGAGTTAAAATCTAGGCCACCTCAACCAGTAACGTAAACCATGTTGCTATTACTTTTATTACTACCATTATCTTCATTTTGCAGATGGGGAAATTAAGGCACAGAGAGATTTGTTAACTTTGCCTAAGATCACCAAGCTATAAAAGGTAGAGAGAGGATTTGAACCTAGGTCTTTGTAGTTCCAAAGCCCAAGTTGCAAGCGCCCATACTCTTGCCTCCATTCTGACTTTATCCTTGGCACCCTGTCTGTAAATCATGCCTCACTCAAGCCCTCCCTGAACACTTTTTTTTCTTGCTATTTCTGCTCAGAAACAGTTTGCATCTATTTTCTAGGCCTGAAGTCATTTGTTTATTTTTTTGGACTTTAAAGGTTGTTTGAGGTCTAGCCCTCCCCGCCCCCTGCCTTATTCCCACAGTGTTGAGAGCTCATTGCCCTGCTTGGTCAGTGTGTCTCTCTCACCATCTCACCAGCATGCTGGACTTCTGTCTCCAGGTGTCTTTCATTTTGTATTATTCCCTTCATCTCTTCAGCCAGTTTTTCTTGAAGACCTGTCCTTTGCTGGCAGAGTCTGCTGGAAGGCCTGAATCTACCTTCCCTGCACGGCTCAAGGCCACCTTCTCTGGGCAGTCCCTGCTGTTCTCTTCCCCTCTCTTGCTGTGCCTCCCATCTGAGCTCCCTCCAATCTCGGGGTGCAGTGTGGAGCCTCATGAGGGAGTCCTGATGTGTAAAGTCATAAGTGAACTATGTGAGGACAAAGACCACATACGAACAATCCTGAGCATATAATAGTTGCATGATAAACAAGCAGTGAATGAGTTATTAATGTTGCTATTATGTTCATTCTGAATCCAGAAAAGTGAAGTTTTAAAATGTTGATTTATAAGAATTTTTTAAGTGCACGTGATTGTGCTTATTTTAAGGGCTAATAAAACTGATCCTGTAAAACTCTGTTGTTCTCCCAGTAAATGTCCCCTCCACGGTCATGGAAGCCATGTGCCGACAAGATGCCCTGCAGCCCTTTGGCAAGAGCAGCAAACTCTCCCCCGCCACCCAACAGCGCTCTGTGGTGTTCCCGCAGACGCCCTGCAGCAGGAACTTCTCTCTTCTGGATAAATCGGGGTCCATTGAATCTGGATTTAACCAAATCAACGTGAAAAACCAGCGCGTCCTGGCGAGCCCGACGTCCACAAGCCAGCTGCACTCGGAGTTCAGTGACTGGCATCTCTGGAAGTGCGGGCAGTGCTTTAAGACGTTCACGCAGAGGATCCTGTTACAGATGCATGTGTGCACGCAGAACCCCGACAGGTAACCCTGAGTCTTCTGCTCGCGGTATGTTTGCTTAGTAAAACCCCTCCTTGCTTTCCTGACAGGTGCCAATCACCTCCTCCAGCCACCCCTTGGGGAAACCCTGTGAACAGAGGTGTCTGCGTTCTGGCAGGTCAGAGGGTCGTTAGGCCACCCCTTGCCTTGGTTCTGTAGAAGGGCCACATAAACAGTGGTATCGAGAGGAGTCTGCGCTTGCTTTCCAAACAGTCTGAGTCTAAAGGGGAGCAAGATAGGAGGAACAGTTATGAATATCATGGGTGGAAAAATGAGGTCAGGATAATTAGAATCCCCTCCATCTTCCAAAGATAATACACCCGGCCGTCCTGCTGCTGCCACAGCCGTTTCAGGGTTCACCTCCAGTGTGCCGTGGGTAGGAACTTAATTAAGTACTAAGAGGTAATGAATTGGAATTTTTTGCTTAGTACTATTTTTCTTCAGAGCATGCAAACCCATAAATCCTGCAAAGCTGTCAAAAGGAAATACCTCCTCTGCTAGTGATGTGGAGGAAAACAGATGCCATTTATTCAATAAACTAATATCCACACCGAAGAAAAATGTGGACTAGATACCTCAGAGTCAAAGTTGGTTTGAAAGTTTGTCAATAAAGAATTTTATGGCCATGAACTGAGGATGAAATTTAGCTGAACAAGTGAATTAAAATTTCAGGTACTCTGACGAGTGGCATAGTAGATATAATGGAACTATTATTTATGAATCAAAACTGGTTTATTCGACAGCCTTGATCGCTGGGAGTGCAAAAGACAAAAATCAAATTAATTCAAAAAGAAAAAAGTGTGTTTTATCTCTTCTTCACAGTCTGTGGAAATTTGATTAACCCTCACATATCTAAGAATAGCATCAAAAATCACTTTCAGTATAAAAGCAGGAAATAATTTTTGGAAGTAGGAAAAGAGACTAGGAAGCAGGACTCCTGAGTTATTTTCTTCATTGGGCCACTGGATTAACCGTAAGCCACATGGCCCTCCTTGCCTTACAGCGTACACCAGTCTCTTCCCTCCCAGCTCGGCAGGATATACACGTGCTAGGAAACCTTGCAGGGAGGGTGTGGGCGTGGTGCAGAGGGGGTAGATCTTTTCTAAAATATCATGTTAGGGTCCATAGACACACTTACATGTGTACATGTTTTTATTTGCACCATTCTGGAAACCACTTACTTAGCATTGATCATTGCTGTAGCTAATTAATGCCAAAACATTTGCTTTAGGCCTGGTAAGGCAGCTGTGTCTTTACAATCTTTACCTTCAGTAGGAGAGCCTAAACCCTCACCTGGTGCAAATTAGTACTATTGGCTTTAGAGAGGGCACAAAAGTTTTGAAAATGTTTCATTCACTCAGAAAGGATTTAAAAAAAGTTTGCCTTCCTTGCAAGTATCCATATAGCCTCAAGATAAATGCATTCAAAGTTTGCAAAGCATTTCAGTAGTTTAGGGGTATCTTGTTATTATAAACATACTTTTTTTTTTAAATTCAGTGAGTCGGAATGGATAGATTTGTTATTTGCACAGATTCATTTTTATAATAACTGAACATGCAAGGTGAAAATGAAATGATAGTTAAAAGTTTCTGGATGGCAAGCTTAGCTTTGAGTATAATATAATCCCACACTGAATGTCACGTAAAGCAATGAAAATATGTCACGGTGAATAGGAAGATACCAAAACAGACTGTTTGGACTGGCCTCAGGCACACTTAGAAAACCGTGTGTGTATTAAGGTTTAAGTCATTATGGTGTCTGTCCTGGCAGATGATGGTGTCATAACTTGTAACACGTTTATGTTAACTGTCAGAGGAGTACCTGATAAATCAGGAAACTTATGTGGACAAAACACACTTCCTTGAAAGACTGTTGGGTCAGTGCTCATTCCAAGCTAATTTAGAGTTCTTGGCAAAAATCCAAGTGGAATCAGCCTCCTGTTCTGTGCTAGACGCTGATGGGCGTCTCTGGCTCAGATGCCAAGCTTGGTGTGGCCAGGCCTTCCCTCCCCAGGTGAGGTGAGGTAATAGGTGCTCAGAATCCATGTAGTTAGCCAGAGAGGGACCTGATTACTCACACAGTGGGTTCTGCTTCTCACTTTCCTGTGCTTTATTGGTGACATGAGAGGTGGTCACCGTCACTCATAAATAAGTTAAAATTAAGTATTCAAAATATTAGTCCCTTTACAGGCAAAATAATGATGATGATATGCTTGAATTACTCCATTACATCCGAGTTGGTTATTGAGGATAAAGGGAACATAGGAGATGCCCAGTCACTTTGACCCACTGGTCTCATTCTGGAGACATGGTTTGCCTTTAGCAATAGGACTGGAATAGTTTCTTGCAGGTCCAGAACCTAGGATGTTGTCTTTGTATCAGCAAATTTGGAAGTAAAAGATACTCTCCATAATTCTTAACCCCATGGGTGCTAAATAAGAGAAATATACAAAACTACAGTGGAACATCAAATTTGTGTCTGATGGTTGCAAAATTTGGAGCCTTTTCTATTATCCACGTGGAGAATGACAAGTGCAGAATGTCCGTGTTTTCTTGAAGGAGTGACCATAAGTAAAGTGGCTTTCCATCTTTGGCAGTTTGTGCCAGTTCAGACACAGACAGTGAAAAAGCTTAGAACTCACCAGTCAGAACCCATTTCCCATTGATTTGAAAAACGCAAACACTTTTATTTTGATAGGAAAATCTGGCTAGAACCACATGCAAGAAAGGGAGACGCAGAAGACAAAGCCAGAAGGTAAACAGGTTAGAGTTTCAAACGGATCCAAATTTGAAACAGGCCGCTGAATCTTAGGTCCAAAAGATTTTTCACTCAACAGACTAAGTATTTAGTCCTGAAACCTAAGACATTTCAACCTTCATCAAAGAGACTTTGTGTGTCTATATTTGTGAGCTTTTTCATGTGAGGGGGCATAAAAAAAACTATGCCGTGATATAAAGAAAAGAGACCCAAGGAAACCTAGAGTTGCCAGCATCACCGGTTTTTATTTTTACTACCGTGTTATTTACATTGAACACAGAAAAACGATTCACATTCATGAGGGTCCGAAGAGCCACAGAATTGTTATTTCTTGATTTTGTTCTGTTAATATTAAACAAACAAGCCCCCAAATCCCTTCTTCCTTTCTCCAAGTCAACTGGTTCCCCCCCCCCCCCCCCGCCCCGCTCCTAAGTAAATTCAAAGGGAAGAAGCTGTTGGAATCTAGACCCACCAGGATTTCATTCAGGAACTTCATAAACATTTGGGGTTTTACATAAGCTTCTGACCTAGGCCAGGGCAGCTTGACTCACTTTTGCTCGAACCAGGAGTTAGCAATCCCTTTTCTCTTCTGTTTTTCTGCTGCAGAAACTCTCAACAGTCCCATTGGGGGGGCTCCAGAAAGGGGTAAGCAAAGCCTTCAATCACCGCAGATTATTTGCTGATAAATATGTTCTCCTTTTTTTTCTGCAGAAAGTGTCTTTTTAATGCTTATCTTCATTTTGCATCCTTTTCCTTTTCTCTCTTTTTTTTTTGGTTGGTTGTGTCACGTGGGGAGAGTTTGCCTTTAACCTCCTGGATGCATCATCCGCTGCCCACACTTGTGTTTTGAGTATCATTGTTTGTATATGGCTGCGTTGGTACCAGAGGGGAAGACAAATCTAGAGGTTGCTGTTGGTGGGAGGAGCCTGGAGCTAATCCATCACCATAATGGTTTCTTTGGAATGTGTCAGTGTTCCACTGCTCCCCTCCTCCCCTCCCCCCAAGTGTGAAGGTTATCTTCTTTCTGGCATTCCATGTTTTCCAGGTCCTTTGGCTCTGCGCTTTTGCTGCTTCCCTGCAACCTTTTCCTCCTCATGTAGAGCTCAGGTCATTTCTCACTCCCAACAGCCAACAGCAGGCTCCCTTTGAAGTCTTTGGGGATTTGCACTTGGTCTGACTAACGGGGCAAGGAGAGGATGTGGCCCCAACTGAACAACTTTTGTCCTGGAGGCTTTCAGGCCATGAAAGAAAAATCAAAGAAGAATTAATAATATTTTAAACCAAACCACACTTAATGTTGTTATATGTTTCATTCTTTTCCTATGTGTACACCGAACCAATTACAGTCTCAGAGTAAATGAATTGCACATTTTAGTGGAGGAGTCTTTGGCAGAGGAGCTGCCAGTTACGGAGAATGCCAGGGAACGTACAGAATTGTCCCGCTGCTTTCTTTCTGCTTAAGATCTGACCAGCCATCTTAGACACTTAACGAAATGGACCCAGGCTTTGTCTGTCTTTTAGTTATTTCATTCTTGAGTATGGAACACCTTCTAGTTTTTCATGAAGCTTGATATCTCTGTGGAAACTAGCCACAGGAAGCTGTTTGAATTAAAATTAATATAAGTAAGTAAAACAATACTTTGGTTTCTCAGTCGCCCTAACACATTTCAAGTGGCAAGTGGCCCCCATATTGGACAGTGTAGATACGGAACATTTCCATCACTGGACAACACTGCTGGTAACATTCCAACTCTCAGGTCTCAAGTAGTCAGAGAACCATAAGCTCATTGTGGTTGTGAGATGTTGTCCCTTTGCAAGGAATGCTCTATGCGCTTGTTTTGAGAATAATAAAGTGCTGTCTGTGTATGATGGCTTGGGAAGAATCAAAGTGCATTAGAAAGGAGAGTCCCATTTAGTTGTTCAGTGACACAAAGTTCTGAAAGGAGTGAAGCTGAACGCAGCATTTGACGATGTTGGTTCTCCCTTGCTTCTTCTGGTGCACCTCACCGAAGGGAGACAGAATTTCGGAGGTGAACTTGATTGTGTCCAAAAGTTTAATATATTTAGTCTTACCTTTTGGCTAGATCTTTAAAAAGTTGATGGACTGTTAGTCATCAGAATAAGAAGCTGAGTAATGGCAATTGATCCTGTGTCCCCAACAACCCCCGCAATAAATTGAGAGGCGAGGCATCAGGATATGCTCATGGGAACTTGCATGCAGGGTCTCAGCTCCTGTGGCCAGCTGTCCCCAAAGAAGTTGTGAGGTTTGAGATTCCACAGCAGTGATGTTTTCTAGGCCCTGCGTTTGGGCTTGAGGGTTTCATTCTGTCTTGAAAGTTTTCCTACATCCTTAGGCGAAAGCCTAGGAGGAAGTCAGTTTTCAAATTACTTTTTGGGTCATTTTCTTTGTTCATTTCTTTTTAGGAAATATTGACAATCCAGGTAAAAAAGGGATCTTGTTGACTCACTATGTAACTTCTGTGATTTCTTAGAGCTAATTTCTGTAGATTTCTAGGCTGAGAGAGACAATCTGTTTTTATACTGGCAAGTGGAGCAGACATTTTAGTTCTAAGTTCTACATAAAGTCAACTTCTGTACAGGTGCACGTGACCTTATGGTCTAAAATCTTATTCCTTAAGGTACCTAAGAAGAAAGGCTGCCACTTGATTTTTTGAGATCAACTGCAATAAGGTTTGGTCCTACGTTCTGGTACTAGGTTTTCTTGTTGCTCTGATTTGCAGCTGTTTACCAAGTATGTTTAAGTGATGCGCACACACACACACACACACACACACACACACACACACACACCCTGGAAGCTCTATGTACAGGGAACTGGCTAGTGCACATGATGGCAGGTGGAGATCATGTTGTTGATGCCGTCTCCTGTGAGCTGTGTCATGGACAGATCGCAGGCGGCACACCTCTGAGAGCTGGAGCAGAGCATGACAGGATGCAGGAGAGCGTCTAGGTCAGTCCACACCCCTTAACAGAGGTGAGAGGTGAAAAAATACAGTCAGGGAAGTTGAGTGACTTGTCCAAGTCCCACAGCTGATTGAGGCCAGAGGCTGAAGTAGCACTTACCTCTCCTATTTTTCCTGTTCTACACCTTTTTGTTCAGCTAAGCTAAATTCTGCAACGTTTTAAAAGCTGTGCCAGATACAGATGCAGTAAAGCACCAAACAGACTGTCAAATTACAGCGGGAAGTCTGGGGAGTATTGGGGAGCGGGGGGGAAAAAGATCAACCAAAGGACATGTATGCATGCATATAAGCACGGCCAGTGGACACAAGACACTGCGGGGGTGGGATGAGGGCGTGCGATAGGGGGTGGGGGGGCTGGGGGAAGGTCAATGGGGAAAAATAAAGGAGATATATGTACTACTATATGTAATACTTTAAACAATAAAAACTTTAAAAAAATAAATAAAAGCTGTGCCATACATAGGTCACTAGATGCCTAACAAACACCTCTCAGGCTGGTGCTGGGTAGAGGTGATGTGTTGGGATCCCATTTGCCTTTCATTGGTATTACCTTGATATAAGAATTCAACCCAAGCCTCTCTGTGGTCATTTTTGTAAATCTTTGTGACTGTTGACATAAAAAGAATGGATTGACTTCTGACGATAGAAAATAAATTACCCCAACTTTTGACAGCAGAGTTAGAAAAAGAAAAGAAAAGATTAATTGGTTTTGTTTAGTGGCTTATTGTTTATTGTGATAGCTATTAAAAATAGATAACCAGAGGCTAATAAATGTTAATGGTCCCTTTACTATTAGGAAAATCAATTGTCAGTGGATATAGCATATAATAATGTATTATTTTATTTACAATCTTCAATAACATTTAAAAAATTCACCCCTGAGAGAGTGATTTCTTGAAAAACTCTTTAAAGTTAATGGTTATAACAAAGAAGAGATTTGGCAGGAGGACATTTTCATCTACATATAATTTTAATGGCTTTCAAAGCATTATTTTATAATTATAATAAAATGTGTGTGCAATTTGTCAAGATTGATAAACTCCTTATCAAGGACTCTTACATATTTCTTTGAAACCTGTTTGAGAGCAGTTAAATAGATTTCTAAGTGTAAGTAATTAAAATTGTATAGTATTGAGTTATTGATCAATCCTGGACTATTAATCAAGCTAAAAAATTCTACAATCAGTGCTCAGTGTGCTGAAGTCTGGTAAAATAATGGTATTTGTGTTCAGTGAGGCAAGTAGCCACAATTAAGCACTTTACTTGACAAATGAGAGGGTCCACTTTATTTTGCACTTAATTGAATTGTCGTACATGCTCGGTCACCATTGTCTCCTAGCCTTACATTTTGGTTTCTGGTCATGGGAGCTTAAGTGTTTGTTAAAGGTAGAACAATTAAGTCCACTTGCACCATTGGCTTTTTCTAAGTGTAGCCAGAAAGTCCAGGCCACACACCAGGGCTCGTGAGTGCTGTTAATATCCCTCATGACAGATTCTTAATCTTCCTAACAAAAATGTTGATAAACAAATTGGAGTCCTGTCGAAGAATGACATGAAATAGGTTCAGATAGTGACAACTTGCCCAGGTTTTCTATCACTTGGCAGCTTTTGCTGAAGTAAGCAGAAGAACTTTGGTAGAGAAGATAGAATTTTAATCTATTTTATGAAAACCCCAAATTGATCTGATTCTCAGGAGCTGGAAAGAATGTTCTCCGACAGTCTTGTTAATTATCAGGTATTTGCCACAACTTCCTTCCATTTGCTTTTGCATAGTAGCCACCCTTCTGCAGGCACAGTGGCATCCTTCGTTTCTGAACTGTGATAACTTACCGCTTCTACCACATGAACCAGGGGAAATGGAGTTCAGGAAAAAGGCCCAACGGAGAAATATTATGGGGGAAACAAGTGCCTGCATGTTTACCTGGCGCTTAGAATAAGGTCCAACTGCCCCAGAGTGACTTTGGCATCAAGAGTTTATTTCCTGTGAGGACAGTTTATCCTTGGTTTTCTGAACTGACAGAGATAAGAAGGACACTTTCCCTGTCCCAGAGGATTATTGTAAAGATTAAACTAAATAAGTGGTTTTAAACCCCCTTGAAAAGTTAAAAGTGCCATGGAATTATCAGAGACAATTACATATTTTCTCTTGTAAGATGCTGGCTGATCAAGCCTGTACTCTCTGTGCTCCCCCAAAACACATTAACATTGGCCTGGGGGAAGGGATAGAAACAAGAAAGTTGGGGTTCTTGAAATGGTAAAGTTAATACCAGAAAAAAAAAATAACCGTTTGGCACTTAATGTCTCAGCAGTTCTGTGAATTTTGTTCCTGTGGCAACAAGCCACGGGAACCTAGTGGCCAAAGTTCTATGCAAAACAGAAAATGTCACCAGAAGGTGGTGGCCTTTGTTTCACGTTACTGCCGTCCACTGACCAACATGGAAAGTAATGACCAGGCAGTCTGTTTGTTTGTTTCAGACCTTACCAGTGTGGCCACTGCTCCCAGTCTTTTTCCCAGCCTTCAGAACTGAGGAACCACGTGGTCACCCACTCCAGTGACCGGCCTTTCAAGTGCGGCTACTGTGGCCGTGCCTTTGCCGGAGCCACCACCCTCAACAACCACATCCGGACCCACACTGGAGAAAAGCCCTTCAAGTAAGTGGTGGCTAACCTTTCACCCCATCTTTCTTCTAGCCTTTTCTGAGAGCCGGCAGACAAGGCGGATCGGTGCTGCCCGGCTCAGCCAGCGGGTGGAGAAGGCTGTTGGAAGGTCAATGTCCAGGCTGTAAAAGGACCTACTTATTCAGTGGCTGTTGTTTGCAAAATGAGGTCAGGAAACCTATACATTGATCCTCACTCAAGCTGTTCAACCTTGGACATGAGACCAACTTTCTGGGACTGTTTTCTAATCAGTAAAATAAGGAAGTAGGAGTAAGTCATGTTAAGATTCTGTCTAGTTCCCATGGATCTATGCTTCTAGAAGTGGAGCTGGGAGTTCAGTTTCAGAGTGCCACCTTATGGCCATCAGCAAGCCCCATGACCATCAGCAAGGTGGCCACAATTTAGGACATCTCTTGAGGACCTTGAACCCTGTGGGATTCTGGTGAACTATTTCCCTCCTCTTGGTTTGACTCTATTATGGCAGCCAACTTGCAATTTTCAGTGTGCCTTTTGGATCAGCATTACCACGTTGGTGAAAAAAGAAAAAGAAAAATCCAAACACAGGGCATGTCTGAGTTCTTGAAGATTCAAGGAGTGTAGAAAGAAGTGGGACTGAATTCCAAGGGCTTTGGCTGAGCGAGAGAGTTTGTTTCTCGATACAGCACAATCATGAAAGCAGTGGACATCTGAATCATGCAAGATGGCCCATCACTCACTCACTTACTCATTCATTCATTCATTCATTCGATCATGTCCGTGTTCATTCATTCGGCAAATACTTACTGAGCACCTTCTTTTGTACTGGGCGCCCTTCGAGGCACAAAAGATACAAAGGTGAATGAGGCTCAGCCCTCCAGCCTTTGACGACCTCATGGTTTATGGGGAAGCCCAATTGATGAACAAGTATTACCACATAGAGTAGTGGTTCTCAACCTTTCTAATGCAGCGACCCTTTAATACAGTTAGTTCCTCATGTTGTGGTGACCCTCAACCATAACATTATTTTCGTTGCTACTTCATAACTGTAATTTTGCTACTGTTAATAAATCGTAATGTAAATATCTGTGTTTTCCAATGGTCTTAGGCGACCCTGCAGGTTGAGAACCGCTGCTGTAGAGCCTAAGACCATTGGAAAACACATATATTTACATTATGATTCATTAACAGTAGCAAAATTACAGTTATGAAGTAGCAACGAAAATAATTTTATGGTTGGGGGTCACTGCAACATGAGGAACTGTATTAAAGGGTTGCAGCATTAGAAAGGTTGAGAACCACTGACATAGAGTGAAAGAAGCAAACGTGAAATGCAATTAGACGTGTATGTACAGTGTCTCAGGGTAGTGCAGAGGTGGAGTAATCACTTTTCCGTGGGAGATGATATCAGTATATTTTTTTTCCTAAATTTTATTTTTCAATTACAGTTTCCACTCAGTGTTATTTTGCTTTAGTTTCAGATGTACAGCAGAGTGGTTAGGCAGTCATGTACTTTACAAAAGTTCTTCCTATCACCTCATATTTCAAGTGCTCACCTGGCACCATACAGAGTTATGACAATATTATTGACTCCATTCCTTATGCTGTACTTTACATCCCAGTGACTATTACAAAACTACCTATTTGTACTTCTTAATCCCTTCACCTTTTACACCCAGCCCCCTAAACCTCCTCCTCCCGGCAGCCATCAGTTTGTTCTGCGCATCTATGAGTCTGTTTCTGTTTTGTTTTATTTCTAAGATGTGTTTTGAAGGATAAGTAGGAGTTTTCTAGGCATTCAAAGGAAAGAGACATTTCTGGTAGCCCAGCCAGCATGTGGATGGCTTGGGAATGTGGAGTAGTGTGGATGACTGGTCTGTCATCTCAAAGCCTTTTCTACTCTCTGTGTAATGGACTCTTTTCTGTTCAACCCTCTGACATCTCTCTTTACTTATTTACCATAGTGGCTTCCCCTGGTTAAGAAGGAAAATGAAAAGGGCATAGATGTATAGCCTATTTACCTTCTGTAGGTCAAGACCTAGCACGAAAGGAAATGATTCAGGAAGTAGGACTAATCCCCGGGCTCAGTATCAGCCAAGGAGCTTTTCCAGGCTCTCATTACCCATGCGTTCCCCTCGGGACCTCCAGGCGTGGTGGTTGCCCTGGTGCTCAGTCTATGTCCAGGTTCAGCTCAGGGTGGCAGAGTCCTGCTGGTCAGGATCCTGCCACCTCTGTTCTGCCTGCGAGGGAGGAGCTCCTAAAAGGCTGTCATCTTCACTCAACTCCCCATGAATCAGTCACCTTCACTCATTATCTTTCACTTTTCCATTGTGGTTTAATTTATGACATGGATAATAAAAATAGTTTTAATGCTCATCTTTGTATGTGGGTGCTGCTTGATCACTGTGTAAAGACATCTGACTAAGGGGACTGAATGGGTTTTTAAATCGAGCCTGCACTAATGCCAGCCACGCGGTGACCTCTGGGTCTGAGCTAGCCCAAAGGTCTTTTAAGTCTTCTTAAGGACCAGATGGGTTAGCACAGCCCTAGAGTTCCCTGTTGTGGGTGTGTATGTCCTGCAAGGTGGCCTCTGCATTGCCCTCAGGCCTGACCCTCTGGGAGTCACAGACTCTGGCTTCCCCACTGCTCTGGATGTGGAAGGTGACCGTGGCTCCTCTCCCTGAGAGCCTTTGAGCAAGAGAGCTTCTCAAAAGAGACACAGGACTGACAGTCTTTCTGGCCCTCATAGTGCAGAGGGCAGCCAGACGGACACAGTGCCAGGATCAGATTGATTTTTATCTTGTTGCTGTGTAAATAGATTTTAGTAATTAATTGAAGGGGTTTCAGGGTCAAAATGGGAAATAGATTTCTATTAATGTTAAGGTGTTACTTATGTGTAACCTCGTTGACTCCACTCAATTTTTTTTCTTTAACATCCTGTTTTTGTCATGTTTCCAATAGAGTTGCCATTCTAACTTACTTTTAATTCATCAGGGTACTCTCTTGAAGGGCTTTAGCAATTTTATCTTCTTCCTTTCTAAACATATGCTTTTGTGACTATAACCTACTTTCATCTGGGGGGCGGGGGGCAAATAGCCAGAGTTGGGTGGATTAGATTCTATATGTATGTTTAGTTCCTTCTGCTCCTGTTAGTACTCTTATTAAGATTAGCCACATAACTGTAATGCTGTAGGCATTTTTTAACTTATCATATATATTCCTGGGGGAAGAACTGAGTGTACGCTTATTTTATAAGTGCAAGATTTTAACATCTTCTAGGAAGCGGAGAGCCAAGTCCTAAAGTATATACAAATGGATCCGTCAGGATTGAACTATCCCAAGGGAGTTTTGGGGATCTTCCAACATAGCTCATGGATTTCCATCCCATGGACATTTGTAAATATTATGAAGATGTCCTTTTACAAGCTTATAAAACAAACATTCAAAAAAACTTTTCTTGCAGATTAGTCAATAAAATGGGTTTCACCACAACAGTTAATTTTACTACTTCAACTAATGGGTATTGGCTTAAACAATGTTGCAAAGCAGGAAAAGAATCTTGTAAAAGATACACAACCCTAAACTCTCCATGTTGGGCAGCTTCCAAATAGATGCCCCAAATGGCTCAATCTCCCACTTGTCCCACCCACCCAGGGCCCAGGAGGCCTTCACAGAAATCCCAGGGGCCAGGCCAGATGGAACCTGCCACATCTTCCCAACCTCTAAAATCTTCTGCTGGGACTTGGTTTTTGAAGGCAGATCAAGATTATTGCCACCCAGAGAAGGCTGGAGAAGATTTGGCCTAAGGGATCGGTCACATTCCAGGCTTTGCCTCACAGTCTGATTGGCTGAATTCCCACTGAAAGCCTACACCCCTCAAGGTCTGTCCGGTAGCTAACCTGATGTAGACTTAGAATTTTAAAGATAAAGGAGCACATAGGAAAAAAATGCATATCAAGGATGATATTAAAGGTCTTGGCTTTCAGTTTGTATTGTGAGACTGGAAGTCCTGGAGAACGAGGAACAAAAGCAAGACATCATTTCATTTAACAGCAATTGCCAGGCACTTTGTTGAAAAAAGGAAGGAAATAAAGAAGGAAGTTGGCAGTCTAATACGTATTCTTTGCAATGACAAATCCTTTCTCCTCCTCTGTTACTAAACGCAGTCTTTCAGGATTTCAGGGAGGTTGCTCTGCCTGGAAGGATCCCCGTGAGCTGCTTCCCGCCTGGCTCTGTGCCTGGGAAGCCCAGGAAGTGTCCTAGGAGAGGCTCTTCTCTTCATCTGTTAGAAGCAGGGTCAATACTCATCACTACATTTTGCCTTAAGGAAAGACAGTTAGGCTCAGTATTTTAAAAAATCAAAGGATATTCCAGAGAGCAGCTAATACTTTAATAAGAACTAGGCAAAATCAAAGCAAATTGAAAAAGCACATCAGTAAAAATGCATTGAGCACATCATATGTATGAAGCCCTGTGCAGTTTGGTTTGGCTCGTAAAGTATTTTTTGACAGGTTGTAGAGGCACAGAAAGGAACAGAACTTGACATTATTTTGCATCTCTGTCAATTTCAGATGGTAATTGTTAAACTCCCTGTACCTATAATCCAGTCAACCATCACAGTAAGTAAAGAATGATCTCAAATCTAAAAGGAAATCAAGTCCAATTAAGAGACCCATACTGGTAGAAAGTTGGGGACTTTCTCTTTGCTGAACTATTTGGACGCCTTTCCACTTCACTGTTCCTGCGATGTTCCCTTCAAGGCCGTGACGTCATCACAAGGAAGAGGACCCTGTGTGCAAGAACATTTCTTTGCTCCCAGCTCATTACCTGCATCTCTCTCTCCTCCTTATTCTGCTCCCCTGCATGAAGCCCAGGCTTAGAGGCACCCATGCACAGTCATGCGTCTGGGATTGTAGTTCAGGGTTAAATGCCAACCCAGCTGACGTCCAGATCTGACCTGCTAGAACCTAGGTATTTGCATTGAATCTGTCCTTCTGATGAGTGTTATTAAGCTATGAAAATAACTTGTGAAGGAAATTTTTCTAAGATTAAAGATGATATACATAAAACTGAAGTCCTTCCATTATTTAAAAATATTTTTACATCTAGCTCTCTTCCTCAATAATACAAATCGTATTCTTCTAATTCCCAAACCACGTAGATATTTCTAGTAGCCTGGTTCTGAGTGTGTTTTTACTCACACTTGTGGGCAGATGGCACTAAAGATGAAGTTTCAGTAATGATCTCATGGGATGGTTAGATCTGACTTTGTAAATTTCCTGACTATTACAACAAACTGTTCCATGAGTAAAGATCTGTGAGGCATTTAGGCAAACACTTGAGAAATGCCTAATTCTCCTTTTAATGTCTTTGTCCAATCTGGATGTTTACATATTACATATCCACATACACTTTTGCCTTCTACGAAATATGAGACTTCCTCCTTTTGACTCCTTTATATTCTAATACACAAGGTTAGAAGTGCAAAAGTATGAGCCAGGTAAATTGTCATGCCTCATAATTGTTCCAACTGTTCTGCTCTCATCGAAATTGATTCTAGAGCTTTGAAATAAAAAAAAAGGACTATAATAATTTGAAAGTTTGTCAGCAGTGAAAGGTAGTATATTTTGACACACTAATCCAGGAACTAATCAGTTTTCTAATAAACAATCAGCAATTCACTAACATGTCATCAGCACTTCAGGAGCTCTGGAGAGGGGATGAGCTGCCTGTGGACATTAATGAATACACCAAAAATCATTAGCTGGTCAATACTTCTGAGTTATTTTCATTGAGTTGATAGGTCTGATACATTAAAGCTGACATTATACATTTGTCAAGATCACAGTGCAGTTTTTAACAGGGGAACAGGCTGCTAAAATATTCCCTGAAAGAAATGCACCTTCTTCACCCTGCCACACACAGCTGGCATAGGGGCCTTGAAAAAGCCACACCTGATAGTCAAGCACCAGCCTCCCACCATTCATAAATGTGCAAGAATCTCCGAGATGAATGGGCATGTTCTATTTTTATAGGTGATTATTCTTATGGCAGGGGATTTTGCATACTTGACTAAAAACGAAGGAGAAAGAGGGGTCTACTCACCAGATAACAAGACCCAGGCACAGGATAGGGCAATGCGGACTTTTCTCATGATGATTTCTGCCACATTCCCAATTATGCAGGGACCCCAGGACCAAAGGTAGTGTTACTGAAAAGAGAGACTGTTGTCTGCGGCTCTCCTGAATATATTTCCTTCAAAGGTTTGAAGAGAGGACATTAAGGGCATGGCCGAGGCAGCTACTATGCCCTAAGAGTGCCTGGCCACTGCTCCAGGCTGCCCAGACAAGTGGGGTAGTGACAGGAAGTCACTGGGTCCAGCTTGCTGCCAGTGTGTGTGTGTGTACAATCATAGACAACCAGGCAATAACACCAACCATCACAGAAAAACTAGAAGCCACCATTAGGTAGGGGTGTGTGTGTGTGTGTGTGTGTGTGTGTGTGTGTATGTGTGTGTGTGTGTGTTAGATTGAATAGCCATCAAGTTAGTAATGTGTGTTGCCTGGGAGATAGGTCAGGCCCACGGTTCCTTGATTATAATATTTTTTGTTAAGTTAAGGAGAGGAAATAGTCTTGAGGTGTGAAACCAGGTTTCTCATCAGACACACCACCCCTTCATTATGGCCCACAAGGATATTCTATGACTGTACTTTGGGGAGAGGTGAACTTCTTGACCCACACAATCATAGGTTCATTTCAGGTTTTTTGAGCCCCTACCCAACCACAAACATTGTGCTAATCCTGAGTTTGGTGGGGCTGCGATACTAGAACAAACTTCTGCACAAAAGCAACTGCCCACACCACCCACCTCACCACCGCAGACTAATATATTCCTTCCTCTTGTTTCCAAATGCCAAGAGGCTCGCCCCTAGGCTGCTGTTTTGAGGGAAGTCGAATTCCCGATTTTAAATGAGCAGCAGGTGAAATTTTATTTGTCATCAATTTCTCTTTCGGGTTACGGAGCAGAAAACTGGAGACAAGCTGCTGCTTTGATGGCTCACTCCTAAAAATCTCTTTTTGTTCTTTATCTATTTGAACTGACAGTGATCAGAGCTGCAGCAGGACAGGGCTCTCTGGAGAAATCACCTTCCCCTGCCTATTGACAGATCCCTCTGTTCTGCATCAGACGGGCTTTGTCCCATCACAGGCGTCCAGGCCTTGGAAGGAGCCACCAATTAAACCTCTTGAGCCGGGGAAATCTGAAGCCACTTTGGAGTGTCTGTTCTGATTAGGCAGGATGAGAGGACGCCCATCACCCTGCGGGCCCCGCTCCCTGGTCTCAATTTTCTCTCTTGCCTCCACCAGGTGCGAGAGGTGTGAGAGGAGCTTCACGCAGGCCACCCAGCTGAGCCGGCACCAGCGGATGCCCAATGAGTGCAAGCCAATCACCGAGAGCCCAGAATCAATCGAAGTGGATTAACTGATTGACTGGTTGGAATTAAACTGCAAGGAAAGTCATGATTAAATGTCACGGACACTTAAGCAAAACCAAAGATTTCCTCGGAGCAACTTTCAATCAGTCCCAGAAAACCAAAAGCAGTAATAAAATAAGTAAGATGTTAAGAGATATCGATCCCGGCGTGGAAGTCAGACCGGGAAAGAGATTATTTATTTATGACTAGGGATGAGACTCATTTCAGTGGACAACTAACCTGGGATGGCCCACATGTCCAGTCCCACCATGTATTTGCTTTGTTTCTAAAAAGCTTTTCTAAACTGTTATTTAATACCAAAGGGAGGAATCTTATGGGTTCTTGTGCCCACAGTTGTGACTAAGAATGCACAGGGACTTGTTTCTCGTTGCACCTTTTTTTAGTAGCATGATCCAAGGGGACCCATTGTACAGCCCTTCTTCCTGCTGTTTCGGGTTGGCCTGGCCTGGCCCGGCGGGGCCCGTGGAAGCAGAAGCGAGAGCATCCGCCCAGTCGGTACCACCTTCAGCCCCACGGGCATCCCATTCTGTGTTTTCCGAGCTCACTCCTCATGCACTTGTCACGTGGCTCCTTCCATCCAACGGCCTGGTCTTGATGCAGAAGAGCCTGGAAGTGGAAGAAAATGGTTTAAGTGTCAACATTCAAGGAAAAAAAATAGGGGACTTACTTTGTCCTGTTTCAAAAACATGTAAAATGTACGGAGCTTCATAATACATTATATTGTTCTGAAGCAGCTAGTGGAGAAAGTTTTGTTTTCAATAACATTTTAGCTTAAAAAAACACCACAAAAATAAAAGTTCTTCGGTATGAGGCTGAATATAAGGTACTAGGCTTCACGTAATTTGTTGTTGTTGTGTCTGTGGAAGTGTTGAATACGTGAAAAACAGTGCCAGGCCCCATCGTCAGGGCCCTTTTAGGCAGTTTCATCTTCCTTCCTCATAGACCCTCCTGGGTGTGCAGGGAGCTTTCCTGCAGAAACAGGTGCAAGGAACCTAGACAGGGAAACATTGAGAGGAGGAGCCACAGAGAGGGCTGTGGTTAGAACAGACTGCCCGGGAAAAAGCTAAATTTATCAATGGAAAGTACCTTTGTTTTCTCCTGTGGCCCTTGGTAATATTCTTCTCTCAATACTGATCCATCAATTTCTGGATTGGGTGCTAGGAAAGTCAGTTTAACTTCAGCGAGGCTTTTGGTAATTCAACAATGATGTTCCATAAATTAGATCATCTTACATGAAATGATTCAACTTCTGGAAGAAACAGTGGCTTCTGTCCTCTTGTCTATTAGTTCACAGTAGCATCTCAGAGACTGAGTCTACCTTGATGGCCAGTGCAGATAAAACTGTTGCATCTAGAATGCTTCATTAACAGTAGCAATCTCTGTGTAGATTTCTTGGTCGCCTGATAACAAACATTGCCTTTTGAGGATCTCCTTGTCTCTTTAGGCCTCCCGTTGTCTTCTCTCAACAAGAATGTGAGACAAGTCACTGAACCAACCACTGAAAGGAAGGAGACTGCCTGGTTCAGTTTGATGGATCATCATGTATTTGGTTCTCAGAAAATCCTCCTCCCCTTTTAATTTTGCTTCCCCATCCCTTGGCACCACTGCCAAATTCAAAATGGAGTAAAACAGGGCTCCGCTGGTTATGTTTGTAATTCACATGTATGTGATGATAGGCCCGCGAAAGGAACGTGGCAAATTCTGACTTCCTATGTCCATTCTCAAGTCATTTACCTACAACTTCCTCCCGGTTCTCATTGACTTCTTATCATGCAAATAGTAAGCTGTGTGACTGTGGCTGATTGAAAGGTTTCTCTCTGCTCAAGAGGGGTATGTTCTGATTTTGCTGCTCCTTGCCTGAAGTGATGGAGGCATTTGCCAACAACATGTGGCAACGGGAAGGGTGGAAATAGCATGTAGCCGTATCAACCCAAACCTGAGAGACAGTGACAGATGGGCAGCACAGATGAGCAAGCTGTTCCGTTTATTAAGGTTAAAACACTTGGTTGTACCTTTTTAAAATAATAGGGGGTTCACCTGTATGTTTCTAATACTTTTTTCCTGCGAGAAAAATTAGTTCAGTCATTTGCCCCTTTCATAATTGAACACCATGCGCCCCACTGAGCTCCTCCCCCTGCAAGCATGGGAAGCCTTCACTTTGTTCTTGATATCTGGCACAGGGAGGGTTTTCATAGCAATAGTCTTTTCCACTCCAATGGCTTTCCCATCTGATCCCCACGTTTCACTTAATATGGCAGTAACCTCTGTACCAAAAGATTCTTCTAGCCTTTGGGTCTAGTTAAGTTTGTTTCTCTCCTTTATTAGTAAGAGAAAATTTTGGCATCTATTGTCTACCAAATTTGCTTAGAAAAATATTTTAGAAAATAGGGTTCATTCACAACTTTCCCATTGCTGCGCCATTGCCAGGGCGTAACAGACAGCCTAGGCCGTCTGTCCATGAGACAGGCCTTCACTGCACATTGACTTGGGGCCTTGAGGCAGGTACTGAGATCATGGAGTCCCAAATGCTTTTAGTTGAAGTATGTTCTGGGGAGGGTTTTTTTCTTAAAACTGCCCAACAATTGCTTCAGCATTTTCTATGTAAAATTGACAGATATTCCCTTGGAACACTGTAAACGGTGGTAGAAAATGCAGTTCTAAAGATTTGCCAATCCCCCTTCTTAACGACTTTCTAATGAATCATGGCATAAAGAGAATAAATGCTCCAAGTCACTGAGGAAAGGGGAGGATAGCCAAGATGAGAAAGGGAGACAGAGTTTGAAGCGATCTCTTCGCTCTGTTCGATCAATGGAGACATATTCCCCCCTCTTCCTGGAATAAGACCTACCATCACAGCACATGCTTGTTGGTCTAGCTCTGAGTCTAAACCAGAGGGTAATGCCACATAAAAGTGGAGATATAGAGGATGAGGGGTGGGGCTGCAGACATCACATTTCTAAAAATAGCTCAATAATCTTAGCAAAGCTGAAGATTTTCCCCAGGACATGCATATGATTTCTTAAGCTAAACTTTTCATGTTGGTTGTTTTTATTGTTAAAAATGACTCCCCCCCCCTCCACGGTATCTATGCTTTTGTAAAGTTACTGTGTGGGTAATGAAAGCTATAAAACTAAGTCTTGTGTAATTTATATAATTTGATTCAATTAGTAGATAGTTACTGAATGTTCAGGCAAGGGTTAGCCTTATGGGGGAAACTGTTTTTTTCATAACAGAAAAAGATTATGATACCACTTCTGTCTCCACAGGGCTTACACTTTATTGGATTGCACCTTCGAAAAACTTCATTCTAGTCCAGCTACGCAAAGATTTACAAACATGTACCAACTCCTCCAGTTTTTCCCATCAGTCAATTGGTTCATTGTTTTATTAATTTACTCAATAAACACGTACTGAACTCTTGATTTGTATAAGATCCCACTCTAGGTGCTTGCTATTAAGCAGCATTACTCAAGTGACTATTTGTGAGGAAATCATGTTCTCCCGGCAGTGGTAGACTGGTAGCACGGGTATCTTAGTCCTAGGACCATTGTCTCAGTGAAGTGACAGGGATTCCTGCGGGATCAGAGGGATGTACGCTCTGCTGAGGATCAGAAGGGAGCATATTTCAAAACAAATTAAGATGCACGACTTAATTGGTTTTGGTTGACTCCCTGGGCTAGGGGTTCTTAGCAACAATATCAAGTTACTAGGATTAGGGCTAGGGTTGTAGGGGTTTTATGACCCTATTCCAGTGATAAGGCAACAAATGGGGACAGGGCTGGGAAGGAGCTGCAGACCTGCCTGGGTCTGAGGAGCCTCCTGGGACTGCTCCGGGCAATGCAGCCCTGTCCCCGGTGTGTGCCCGTGGTGCTTCCAGAGGTGGGGCTGCCTACCTTGCACTCAGGTGCTTCAGCGAGCACAGAGTGGATATTCGTCCCCGATTTAAAATTAGCAGCTTTGGTTAAGTTTTAGCTTTTTAATCTCTTTATGCACTAAAACTGGAGGATCTTCCTCTTCAGCAGTGTGGACCTCCGAGGCCCCATGTCTCTGGTGCATCGTTGCGAAGTTCATTGCTCGTCATTGGTTATAAGGAGTTGTTCTTGTAAAAAAGAAACCAAAAAAACCAAACAACTAGTATTTAATTGCTTTTCGTACTAGAAGTCGCACTATTACTACAGGGAGTCCCCCCCAAAAAAAATGTATAAGCACTTTGAATTATTATAAAGTCAGTGTTTATTAACACAGAGTTCACCTTCAAATTTTAAAAGGATGTACAGTATTTTTTTTGTCAATGCCTGTTTTCAAACTTATGACCGTTCGGTCCCAGGCACTGTTGACTGGTAACGCGAAGCAATGGAATCGCAAACATCAGGAGTCATTTCGTTCGGTATTTGTGTGCCCTCAATTTGTGGACTGCTGCCAGTTTTGAACCCTAAACTTTATCTTTCATGTATCCCCATAAAAAAATCTATGGCACTTTATTACAAATTTTCTTTGTTCAAAGCTTAGTCTGGCTTTACCCACTATTTCAAATCAGTTAAACTTGAAAAGGAGTGAAAATTAAGTGAGTTATCAGCTATTAAAGTGTGTATGCATTTTGGGGGGCACACCTTATATATTTGTTTTGCATGAATTTAAAAAATGAAACACAGTATCTGTTGAGTTGTTTAAAATGGGGAACATGGCACAAAGTAGGGCATTTCCAGAACAGCCTGGGGTCAGTGGGTCGCCTGGAGCAAAGCGGTCATTGTCATATTAAGGCTACATGTGCCTGCAGAGACCAGGCCAAGAATAACAAATAAACAAAATAAGCACACTTTCCAAAAAGTTAGCTTCTGTTTCTTTCCTTCCTGTGCATTTAATTTTATTTCCCACAGCCTTTATGAATTTCTGACACCAAATCTTGAAAGATCCTAAGAGCTATGCTTCTCTAAGTGGTAACAGCAAGTTCCAGAAATGTCATTTGTTTGTCAGGATCCTTTCAAGGTGAAGAGATTTGGAGACATTTGATGAAGTGACTAGATGTTTGGGTACTTATCCCCCCAAGGGTCTGAGGCGCTCCCATCACTGGCACTTCTCTGAACTACCACAAAACAGCAGACAGAGTCCCAGGAAGAGCCACCTATTTCAGGCCTTCTCAAGATTAAAGTCTACAAGCCCACACCAGCTGTCAGGTAAACTTAGCAGAGAGCCAAACCGAAAAGAATATTGCTCTGTCTGTGGAAGCCTTGCTACAGATGTTTAGCCTGTCATTCGTGGTTGTGTTTAACATTTAAAGTATGTATTTCGGTTCTTCTTTTAAGTAGTGAATGTCTGATGTTGCAGCAGATCAATATGAACAATGATAAAAATGTCAATCAGAAAACAGAGCAAGGACATAAAACTACCGAATCATCTTCCCTATATATTGAGAAGCTACCACTGTCTTTAGAATTGTGAAAGTATCTGTTGCATAAATTTTAATGGAAAAATAAAGTCTGAGCCTATTCCCTCAGAGTAGATGGGGATGGTAATAACGACAGCAGCGTATACAGTGCGATGACTGTCAGGCACTGTTCTAAATGCTTCACAGGGATTATTTCACTCAACCCTCAGTTACTCTGTGACAAAAATACTGTCATTACCCCTTTCGCATATATACTTAATCTGCTCTTAGCTGCTTCTTTATTTTTCCCCCCTCCAAAACCACATGATAGTAACTTTTCAAAGGGAAAATACTTCCTTATTCAAAGTTTATTTTCTGAGAACGAGAGCTTTTAAAAATAAACACAAGTATAATTTACTTATAAAATGTGTTTGGGGAAACCATGCTATCCTTAATGCTAAAATACTCTTAAAATATACGTCTTTGTAGTTGCCGATTTTGTAATCTCCAAATCTGTGCGGCTGGACAGCAGAGTGTCAAACACCCCATTGCTGGCAGGAATTGTTTTTATTTTTCTAACTGTGTAGTTAAAATTCCACATTGAAAGAAAACAAATCCTCTTGAGTATGTGATCACACATTAGGACAAATGGCACCAGGCAGGAAGGCAGGTGATGTTGGGCAGTGGCCAAAATTGAAGGACAAGGCTTGAACACTATTGACAAGTGAAGACGCATCCTGAACAAGGCTAAGTGGAATCTAGTTGTCTGTCTTTGTTCTGACTGAATGCTAAGTGAGTGCCTTTTCGGGCATCAGTGGAGTAATTATGTAATTGTGTCCATTAAGACTATGAGCTTATGCTGTTTGCCTGCTGGTTTAAAGTGGTGAGAGAGAAAGCCTGGGGTCAGGTTTGGTTTGTCCAAGGCACAGGTCATGCAGTTCCATGCACTCAAGGAGCCAGTTCAAGGTCTTAGGCTCTGTCTAGATGATACTATTTGTAAGATGCATTCAAAAAGTTAGTTCACAAAATTTCTTTATGACCTGACTTTATTAGAAGGAAGTTCTTCACCATGGCATGGAAACCACATTGTATGCTACTTTTGTCCAAATTTGGATTCTAACGGGCACATTTGTTTATGAAAAGGATGAACACGTTTTTCCTGTCAGTCAAACAGGATGGGCTCCAGTTGGTATTTCCTGTTTCCTGCCTTGGGAAGCATCCCTGCTGCTGCCTTTCTCCCCCAATGCGTGGCACAGCGCTCCCAACTGAAAACAATCTTGATATAAACTTCAGCAAGCTGGAGGTATATTTCTACAGCAGAACTCTTTGGAGCTAAAAAAAAAATACAAAAATACAAAAATACGGTCACAGCAGGTGATCACCACATGTCCATGAGAACAGCCATTTCAGACCAAATGTCCACCAACTCACAGTCCCTGCTGGTCCCCTTGCAAGCATTCTCGAACGAGAAAAACAACCCTTGTATTCTTTACTTTCATTGAACAAGCTGGGACACATACTCAGGTTTCTTCCAACTTGGAGAGATGAAATAGCAAAAATAGAGGCATAATTCTTTTCCTGGGAAGTTATACTCTGAGAAAGAGGGTTCTTCTTGGTACACATGCAGAGGCCAAGGTGGTGACTCACACTAAGGAAAACTTGGGCTCAGAAAAGCAAAGTAATTTTGGAAACCTGATGTCCCCAAGTCTATTTATTTTGTTATATTAAGGGGAAGGCAAATCTAGCTTAATAGTATGCTGAAAGAAGTGTGGCATTTAGATGCTATCAAGGCATTGTGTAAATTACCTTAATATACCCATTTAAACTACTGTAAATGGTCCCCCACTGGAATAGAAATATGTCTCTCTCCATCTTCCTACCACATAAAATGTCTAGGGTTAGTGCTCTATTTCAGTTTTCTGAGGTTTGGAAAGTTTAAATAAGTCAGTCAAGAGAATGAGGAGAAGCTCACTGTGGGTGGGAGGGCACTAACTCTACGGGTCACTGGTATGACAAGAATGATTATCCTGCAGTTAGAATGGGAAACAATGTGCTTATGTTGTTTAGCTCTATTAAACACACATCTTAAAAAAAAAAAAAAACTACAAAGGACCCATGAGATCATGCATGCAGCTGGACTCTTATGATAGAATCTATGGGATTACATTATGTTTAAATGAAAAACAGGCACACTTTTAGAGATAATTGACCAAGACATGTAAATATATTTGATTAATAAAACATTCCTATGCTGACTTAATCTGCCGATGGTATCTCTCTCCAGTCCCATGTTGGTTGCATGTCCAACTGTTTGATTCTAGCGTTTAGCTTAGGTAATAGGAAGTCAACAAGCTCTTCCTGGGAAAGCATACGTTGGAAAATAGAATGCTTATAGCACTAGCTATCAGAGTGACTGTTAAAATTCAGTCCCATGGTTTCTTCAGATATGTTTAAATTGTTTTTTGCCTTGCTCTTGTGCTTGCATGCTCATTCGCTCAGCTGAGTCCGGTCCATTCTGAAGGAAACTTACATGCAGAGGCCCAGCCACAGTTCTGCTGCAGGGTGGACTTGACATTTGACCTCTGGCCTCATAAGACCCGGAGAAGAGCAGAAAGCTCCTGCTCTAAGAGTATTCCAGAGCCATGAGACTCAATGAGAAAGCCAAAGTCAGTTGTTTGATTTACCTTTTGTTCTGTTAGAACATAAAATTCTACTTTACTCTGAGAAAAGGTGCTTGAGCTTCAAGGAACAGCGGGGAGAACACAGAGCCAGGGAAATTGTAGATTGAGAGCCAGGGAAATTGCAGGTGGTAAAGTGGGCTGGGCCATTAGAGCCTTGAAGGCTGCAACAAGAACGTGGCTGTTTCCTCTGAATGAGGTGGGGGAACTGGCTTTGAGCAGAGGTGGGCCTGATCTGATTGAAAACCATCCTTCCATCTGCTGTGTTGAGAATAGACAAGGGGAATGTGGGCTGCAGATGGGAGGTGGTTAGGAGGGCTTCTTGATATAGGTGGGAGATGGCAACATCTTCTGCAAGGCTGATGGTGGGACAGGCGCAGGAAGTGGTTAAATTCTGGGTGTATTTTGAAGATGGACAGGATTTACTGACGAGTTGGCTGTGGGATGTTATATAAAGAGCGAAGTCAAGATGACTCCAAGGCTTTTGGGCAACTGGAAGATGAACTTTTTCAGTCTGGTGGTTTATACTCCACTTTTGGGTTGCTCATCCTTTCCTTAAGCATCAGGGTCATTCCAGGGGAATACACGGGAATATGATCATGCACAGTGGGCAGTGCTCTGACAAGGATGTGGACTCCCCTGCATGGCCAGGCTCAGCAGCCAGCCCCGTTTGCAAACAGGGAGTTGAATTTTATCCTGCTTCCTCTGTGGCACCACATGGTAGTCCATTGCCCAGGAATGACATGCAAACATTTCTCAAGAAAACGATTACATCAGAAGGGAGGCTCTCCTTTAGAAATTAGTAGAACTCCACAGCCATGGGACACCAGTCTCATTCTGGAGGTTCTTTAAGGAAGGGTGCTCTGGGAATGCACATGGTGCCATTCTCCTGTGTCTCCAGTTCTCTGGTCAGAATATAGACCCAGTTCAGTGCCACTTGGTGGGGGGAGGGCAGGGTCTGACAGGGGGTGGCTCTGGTTTTCAGCCTCATGGTTGGGACAGTTCTAAGCAGCTTTAATGTGACTTCGAATTCTCAGACATCTTGTATTGGTTGTTCATCACTCATTTATACACTCAACAAATACTTTTCAAAAAGTCTACGTGCTGAGATGCTTCTATAAAAAATGAATGGGACATGGTAGTAATAGGTGCTTCTTTTCCTGTTTATGACTGGGTATGAGGTCATGGAGACCTAGACAGAAAGCCAGGCCAAATCAATAAGTTAGAGAGGTCATTTTGTTATCATTTAAAGGGGCGACACAACCAGGCAGAGATTTTTTTCCATCTGTTATTCCAGATTATTTCTTTTTCCCATCCCCAAATTAAAACCAGATCTGTATGTATAGAATTTATGCATGACATGCATATAAATGTAAGGGAATACTAATTATTTGGAATCCCAGTCATAACCAAAATAAATTATTTAATACCTATCAGAGCAAGTAAAACAGAACTTTTAGTCACAAACTCACCATATTATATAGAGAGGGGACTGTTCTTGCAAGGTCTTTTCTTCAATTTTACCTGTGTTCAGGTAGTCAGTGTACACACACACACACACACACACACACACGTACACCTGCACAGGCACATACATTTTATATGAGATAATTTACTTTATCTCTGATATCAATAAAAAAAATTCAAGCTTCTGTTTGTATTCTCTTCTGGGTTTTACCATACTCCTTCCCCTTTGTAGTGGGTTGAGTGTTCACCCAGAACCCATGAATGTGACCTTATTTTGGAAAAGGGTCTTTGTGGATATAATTAAGGATCTCGAGGTCATCCTGGGTTGCCCAGTTAGCTCCTGAATCCAGTGATGTATCCTTACAAGAGGCAGAAGAGACAACACATGAGGAGATGGCCATGTGAAGACAGGGGCAGAGATTGGCGTGCTGTAGCCACAAGCCACGGAATGCCTGGAGCCACCAGAAACGAAGAAAAGCAGAGAAAGATTCTCCTCCAGAGCCTTTGGAGGGAGCCTGGCCCTGCTGACACCTTGATTTCAAACTGCTAGAGCCTGCAGATCTGTGAGATAATAAATTTCTATTGTGTTTAGCCACCAAGTTCGTGGTAATTTGTTAGGGCAGCTGTAGGAAATGAACACACCATGCAGCTTATGACCCAGCATTTTGCAAACAGTGAGTGGGCAATGAAGTGTACTTTGGGAAATTCTCTCCACTGAGATCATTTCATTTGCTCTTACTCGCACTGGTCAGTGAGGCTTTCCATGTGGCTATTGACTTGCAAAATGACTACCTTCCTGATAACTGTTCTTGAGTTGGTTAAATGCCTGGATCTATACAGAATCTGTATTCTGCTGACTCTCAGGGTTGGCAAGCTCCTTTTCAGACATTTGCTAACTATTACCTCTTTTTAAAACTTTTATTGTGTGTAGACAATATAATGGCAAAGGGCATATGTGTATCTGCCAATTTTAGGTATAGTATTTTAAAAGAGTTCTTATAAGCTTTAAACAACAAATAAAACATTTAAAAAGTCACCATATTTTTTTTTCACATAAACTATTGGAATGATGATATCTGTAATTTTCCCCCAAATTATTTTCCTGAAAGGTAATCTCGTCATGTGGCTCCAAGATGAATAGCTAGAGTCATAGATCAGTTTCCACATCTCATCCGTTTCTTTCCTTTTTCTTTCTTTGTTTTAATTTAGAAACACTTAGTTTCCAATTCTAAGTTATTGGCAAGGGCAGCAGGTAGCTGATGGCTTTGTCAGAGAGTCGTTGACATTCAGGTTAGACACAAAGACAGGAATTACAAATTTTTTCACTGAAAATTTCATTCGGCATTGTGTCAGAAACCTTAACTGATGGACGTACACTGTTTCAAAGTTGTAAATTTGAAATTTCAATGTGAGAGTTAAAGGCTGGTTTCCTGATCCACTCTGGGTGCTGTGGCTGTGAAAGGTATTTTTTCCTGTTCTGCTGCAGCATTTGTTTATGGTTTTAAAATGTATCCAATATTACATCATTGATTTTTTTTTCCAAAAAAATGACAAAAATGATCAAGTGTCAGAAAAGCTCTTGGCAGTTAGACATGTGCGTTCCAGTTTTGTCTTATTAAGAAATTATGGTTTTAAACTTAAAATTCACGATATTGTGGGATGTATCATAGAATCAGAATGCATTATGAGCATTTCATAAAAATACAGCCCACCAATTTTAGGTACATTTTGCATTCCTCAGAGAATAAATATTGGGGGAAGGGGGGAACATTTTTAAATGATGGAATGGCCTTTTACTTTGCCTCTTGTTTTCATTCTCTTTGCCCTGGGAGCTTGCATTTGGACCACACGAAGCCGAGTGTTTCTCCACACCTCCGATATGAGTTGGCATTTAACCTTGTTGGTCAATGGAGTGTGTAAAGTGACTGTGTGCCAGTTCCGAGCCCAGCCCTCAGGAGGTTTTGTGTGTTCCTGCTTGCTCTCTCGTACCTCTTTCATTGCCATGAGAACAGGCCCAGGGAGGAGGAGAGACACTTGGAACTGACCCAAGTTGCCCCAGTAGCTTTAGCTGATACCCAGCCAACCCCTAGACACTGTGTGAGCCCAGCCAGCTTCCCCAGTGCTGCCAAGCTAATCCCCAATGGTCCCCCTACACGAGTAGCATGTGTATTGTGTGCCATGAAGATTTTGTGATTCTTTGTTTCATGGGATAGCTGTGTCATAGATAGCTCTGCGTGGAGAACCGGCAGGCCTGTATTTCACTGCTTTTTTATAGAGTGTACCGAAAAGACATTCAGTGGTCGTGAGTTGATTACAGTTACAATTTTCATTTTTTCCTTCAACATGTAATTAAGATTTGGAGACTGTTCTTGGTGAATAAAGCTGGGTATGGATTGGCACTTATTTAATAATAGACCATTATTTTACTCTTGTATTCTTGGTGCACACATAGTTTAGCACCCCATCAATACTCAAACTAACTTTCCTTTTCTGTCACAGCTCATCAAATAATGATTAACCAAAAAAGTCTGTTCTGTACAATATTCGCTTGCAGTGTTAATGAGAACAACAGCCATCCCACATTTCTCTCTCATACGTGGGCATATATGCACTGCTTTGTACAACAGCAGTTTTAGCCAACTGCAGGGTGAATTATCCTTAGCACACGTTTTATTTACTGATTTGACAAACATGTATATGGCAGGTGCCCTCTGCCAGGCACTGTCCTAAGTGCTTGGCATTACCGATTTCTTAAGCCTCTTAGCGGCTCTGAGGCGCTACTATTATCACTTTTATACATGAGGAGACTGAGGCACGGGAGGGGCAGTCCCATTCCCACTGCCACACTGCTAGCAAGTAGCAAAGCTGGGGTGTGGATTGAAGCGTTCTGGCTCCGGAATCCATGTTCTTCACCGCTGCACATGAAAGTCATTGTTCCTCCACTCTTTGTCATTGTTATGACATAACACCCATGGTGCCACTTGAAGAGGGAGCTTCTCCCGTAGCTTGTTCTGCTCTCTTGCCAAACATGATATCAACCAGTAAATATATAGCTGGCTTTACAAGTGTATTGGCAACAGCGTGACTTGTTAAATGAGGCCTCTGTACTTTCTGTCTCTCTTGTCCCTTAGCAGGAGATTGGAAATTTCTTAATGGAGAGTATTAACAAGTACTTCATTGGTTTTCCAGGAAGTCTGTTATGCTGTGTTTAAAAATAAGGGAAAGGCTTTGAGTTGTTTTCTAACCCTACATGATAAAGTTTAATAACATAACGTATATATATATAAAAGAAAAGAGAAATATACTAATTAACTGGGACGCCATAACGGGTCAACCGGACAGGAGGAGGTTCACGTTCAGCGTCGGGGGTGGGGCAGCAGGGGCCTCCGCGTGCCTGTGCTGGGGGAGGGCCTGATCAGCAGCGGCTGCGGCTGTTTCAAGGGCTGGAGAGGGAGGCAGGGCTGGACTGGCAGCGGCCCCGGTTGCTGCGGGCCGGGGAGCGAGGCAGGGCCAGACAGGCGACTCGAGGGTGGGCGGCGCCGCGCAATTTCGAATCGCACGCTGGGCTCCTAGTGTTTCATAACTAGAGAAAAGGGATTAATGGGTAGATGATCTTATAAAATGTAATTTTCTGGTATCATATACTTGGATTCTTACACACCCCAGCCCGTATAATACATAGTTTATATTTTCACTTGAGTTCTGGTGATCATTTAAATTTATGACATTATTCCAAAATATGTATGTATATGTATGTGTCTACATATACACACATATACATATACATATTTTAAAGGTACTATATTTTGAAGAACAACTTTTTAAAAATATATTTTTATTAATTTCAAAGAGGAAGGGAGAGGGAGAGAGAGAGAAACAGCAATGATAAGAGAGAGAACCATTGATTGGCTGCCTCCTGCACACCCCCTAGTGGGGATCAAGCCCACAACCTGGGCATGTGCCATGACCAGGAATCAAACTGTGACCTCCTGATTCATAGTTTGACACTCAACACTGAGGTACACTAGCTGGACACAAAGTGTATATATTTATTACTTGTTTTAGTACTTCAGTGTACCACATTGGAGTGTGTGCATGTGTGTGTATGGATGTGTGTGTGTGTGAGAGAGAGAGAGATAGAGAGAGAGAGAGAGAGAGAGAGAGAGAGAGAAGGAGAGAGAGACTTGGAAATAAAATGATGCAGCAGGGGTCAAATTATTCATGGACTCAAGCCAGATTACCTGGGCTCAAATTTCAAATCCAACACTTAAGGATTATGTGACCATGAGCTAGATACGTAATCTCTCTGTAACTCAGTTTTCTCAGTTATAAAATGAAGATAGAAGTAATAGTACCTATCTCCTGGGATCAGTCTAAAGATTAAATGTATTCACTTGGAACAGTATCTGGCATACAAGTGCTTTTATGCCACCTAACAAATAAAAATGTATATATAATAAAGATGAAAAATACGAATTTATTATAAATATCAACATGCAAATATAAAGAATGACTGTATCCTGTTAGCTGAAAGTTAGCCATGACAACCTTATGTGTAATTTTAACAGTGCATGTGTCACTTCTACGACTATAATGGTTACTGAGTGCAGAATTGGATTTTTGTAAAAACCATAATCAACCTAACATTGTAAATTTGTGACATGTATACAAACAAAGTTGTCTCCTCACCTTTTCTGCTGAAATCACCAAACTACCAAGGGACCACACTTCGGCTACTGTTTCTCCATAACCAGTGACCCCCAAACTTGGTGACTTAAAGAAACCTTTTTACTTCGCTCACAATTTTGTGGATAAGGAATTTGGGAAGGGCTCAGCTAGGTGGTCCTTGTTTGGAATCTCTCAAGAAGTTGCAGCCAGCACTTGGGTGGGGCTGGGTCACCTGAGGTGTGACTGCATGCACAAGATGGCTCTCTGGTGTGGCTGGCAGTGGATGCCTGCTGTCAGCTACGAGCTCAGATGGACTATTGACCAGAGTCCCTAGCAGTCTTAGGGGAGTTTGACATATTACATGGTGGCTGGTTTCCTCCAGATAGAGCATCTCAAAAGAACCAGCCTATCTTCCACCATATTCTGGAGATTGAAGCTGTTACAAACCTGATCAGATTCAAGGGAGAGGACATGGACCCTTGACTTCTCAATGGAAGGAATGTCAAAGAATTTGGGGGATGGCCATGTTTTTAAACTGCCACTGATCCCTTGATAGAACTCTAGTAACTACCAAAGATCTGCAGAAACATTCCTCTGTAATGTGTATATCTAGATTATTCAATTCCAGCCCCTTCATTTTTTCCTTAAAGGTCTAATGTTTTAACCTTTGAGCCATTGACAGAGATTTATTCTGGGACTTTCATAATAGCAATAGCCCAGGGCCAGAGCAAAGAGAGCTTGGAAATCAGCTGAAACTTTGAAAGAGTGAGGAGAAGTTTCTTAAAAGTCATTAGCAGCAATGCTCATCTTACTCAGGGCTTGGAGAGCTCATAGTCCTGCAACCACAGGGCAATTACATGCCTCACTTTAGAGCAGCCTCAGGTATCTAAACATCAGCTTTCCGAAAGCTGGTAATAGGAATTGCTGTTTCTTGGCCCTATTGCTTCTCTAAGTGACTTTTGTACCTGACTCTGTAGAAAAACCCCTTCTTCACACTATGCTGTTTGTCTCCCTCATAGACTCCCACCGCTCAATGGCATCTCCTATGTGAAGAGTTTCCCTGGCTCGGAGTATTAACATGCCTCCTTTTTAGGGGCAGGAAGGGACATGACCCATTGAGAACCAAATATGAGGGTACCACCCATATAAAACAGTCCAGAAAGCAACTTCCGTAAGAGCAATTATTCTTTTTTTAAATACTTTTTATTGTTTAAAGTATTACATATAGTAGTACATATATCTCCTTTTTCCCCCCTTGACCTTCCCCCAGCCTCCCCTACCCCCTGTCGCATGCCCTCATCCCAGCCCCCCCAGTGTCTTGTGTCCATTTGTTGTGCTTATATGCATGCATACAAGTCCTTTGGTTGATCTCTTTCCCCACCTCCCCAACACTCCCCTGCTTTCCCACTGTAATTTGACAGTCTGTTTGGTGCTTTACTGCCTGTATCTATCTTTTTGTTTATCAGGTTATAATGTTCTTTATTTTCCATAAATGAGTGAGATCATGTGGTATTTTTCTTTCATTGCCTGGCTTATAACGTAATGCTCTCCAGGTCCATCCATGCTGCTGCAAATGGTAAGAATTCCTTCTTTTTTATAGCAGCATAGTATTCCATTGTGTAGATATACCATAGTTTTCTAATCCACTCATCTGCTGATGGGCATTTGGGCTGTTTCCAAATCTTAGCTATGGTGAATTGTGCTGCTATGAACATAGGGGTACATATATCCTTTCTGATTGGTGTTTCTAGTTTCTTGGGATATATTCCTAGAAGTGGGATTACTGGGTCAAATGGGAGTTCCATTTTTGGTTTTTTGAGGAAACTCCATACTGTTCTCCACAGTGGCTGCACCAGTCTGCATTCCCACCAGCAGTGCACGAGGGTTCCTTTTTCTCCGCATCCTCGCCAGCACTTGTTGTCTGTTGATTTGTTGATGATTGCCATTCTGACAGGATGTGAGATAGTACCGCATTGTCGTTTTGATTTGCATCTCTTGGATAATTAGTGACTTTGAGCATGTTTTCATATGTCTCTTGGCCTTCCTTCTGTCTTCTTTCAAAAAGATTCTATTTAGGTCCGTTGCCCACTTTTTCATTGGATCATTTATCTTCCTTTTATTAAGTTGTATAAGTTCCCTGTAGATGTTGGAGATTAAACCTTTATCAGTGATAACATTTGCAAATATGTTCTCCCATACAGTGGGCTTTCTTATTGTTTTGTTGATGGTTTCTTTTGCTGTGCAAAAGCTTTTTATTTTGATGTAGTCCCATTTGTTTATTTTCTCTTTAGTTTCCATTGCCCTAGGAGCGGTATCGGTGAAGAAATTGCTTCAGCATATATCTGAGATTGCTCTGCCTGTGGATTCCTCTAGTATTTTTATGGTTTCCCATCTTATGTTTAAGTCCTGTATCCATTTTGAGTTTATTTTTGTGTATGGTGTAAGTTTGTGGTCTAGTTTCATTTTTTTGCATGTATCTGTCTAATTTTCCCAACACCATTTATTGAAGAGACTGTTTTGACTCCATTGTATGTTCATGCCTCCTTTGTCAAATATTAATTGAGCATAGTGGTTTGGGTTGATATCGGGATTCGCTATTCTATTCCATTGGTCTTTATGTCTGTTCTTGTGCCAGTACCAGGCAGTTTTGAGAACAGTGGCTTTGTAATACAGCTTGAAATCTGATATCGAGATCCCACCTACTTTGTTCTTCTTTCTCAGGATTGCTGTGGCTATTTGGGTTCTTTTTTTATTCCAGATGAATTTTTGGAGAGTTCTATCTAGGTCTGTGAAATATGCCGTTGGTATTTTAATGGGGAGTGCATTGAATCTAAGATTGCTTTGGGTAGTATGAACATTTTAATGATGTTGATTCTACCAATCCATGAACACGGTATGTTCTTCCATCTGTTTATGTCTTCCTCTATCTCTTTTTTCAGTGTCCTGTAATTTTCTGCGTATAGGTCTTTTACTTCCTTAGTTAAGTTTATTCCTAGGTATCTTAATTTTTTTGGTGCGATGGTAAATGGGATTGCTTAATTAGTCTCTCTTTCTGTAAGTTCACTATTGGTGTATAGAAATGCCATAGATTTCTTGGCGTTAATTTTGTATCCTGCTACATTGCCGAATTCATTTATTAAGTCTATTAGTTTTTTGATGGAGTCTTTCAGGTTTTTTATGTACAATATCATGTCATCTGCAAATAAGGACAGCTTCTTTACTTCTTCTTTTCCAATTTGGATGCCTTTTATTTCTTCTTCTTGTCTAATTGCAATGGCTAATACTTCCAGTACTATGTCAAACAGGAGTAGTGAGAGTGGGCATCCCTGTCTTGTTCCTGTTCTTAGGGGAAATGGTTTTAGTTTTTGCCCATTGAGTATGATGTTAGCCATGGGTTTATCATATATGGCTTTTATTATGTTGAGGTATGATCCTTCTATTCCCACCTTGTTGAGAGTTTTTATCAAGAAAGGGTGTAAAAGGTTTTGGATTTTGTCAAATGCTTTTTCTGCATCAATTGATATGACTATGTGATTTTTATCTCTCAATTTGTTTATGTGAGGTTTCACGTTTATGGATTTGCGGATATTGTACCATCCTTGCATTCCTGGGATAAATCCTACTTGGTCATGGTGTATGATCTTTCTGATGTACTGCTGGATCCGATTTGCTAGAATTTTGTTGAGGATTTTGGCATCTATGTTCATGAGGGATATTGGCCTGTAATTCTCTTTCATTGTGTTGTCTTTATCTGGTTTTGGTATTAGGGTGATGCTGGCTTCATAGAAGGAGCTTGGAAGTGTTCCTTCCTCTTGAATTTTTTGGAATAGTCTGAGGAGGATAGGTTTTAGTTCTTCCTTGAATGTTTGGTAAAACTCCCCTGTGAAGCCTTCTGGCCCCGGGCTTTTGTTTGCTGGAAGCTTTTTGATGACTGCTTCAATTTCTTCCATAGTTATTAGCCTATTGAGATTTTTAGATTCTTCCTGATTGAGTTTTGGAAGGTTGTATTTTTCTAGGAATATGTCCATTTCCTCCAGGTTGTCCAGTTTATTGGAATAGAGTTGTTCATAGTATTTTTTAACAATCCTTTGTATTTCGGTGGGGTCTGTTGTTATTTCTCCTCTTTCATTTCTGATTTTGTTTATTTGGGTCCTCTCTCTGCTTCTTGGTGAGCCTGGCTAGATGTTCATCAATCTTGTTTATCCTCTCAAAGCACCAGTTCTTGGTTTTGTTGAGCTTTGTATTGTGTTTTTTTTTTATTGTATGAAGTATTACAAATAGTAGTACATATGTCTCCTTTTTCCCCCCCATTGACCTCCCCCTGGCCTCTCCTACACCCCAGTACATGCCTTTACCTGCCCCCACCCCCCAGTGTCTTGTATCCATTGGTTATGCTTATATGCATGTGTACAAGTCCTTCGGTTGATCTCTTACAGCGCCCCCCCCCAACCTCCCCTGCCTTCCCGCTGTAGTTTGACAGTCTGTTCAATGCTTCTTTGCCTCTGTATCTATTTTTCCCCCATTTCTTTCCTTTAAAAAATCTTGCCTCTGCAAACTAGAAATAAAAATATAATAACAAAAAATGTTTGAGTCCCAATTTCAATGTCCAACAGTTCTGAGTCCCTGTTTCAATGTCAAACAGTTCCTTATGTGTACATGTCAGCAATGATATCTGGGTGGTGGGCACATGGTGGCAATGCAGGTCCGATCCTCTCTGGTTTGGTCCTAGGCAACCTGCTGCGACGCACAGCTGCTGACTGCTAGTGTGGCAAGGCGTCGTCAGTGTCTTCCATCTCTGGACTGTTTCTCCTCTTGTCTTCATGGTTGGAGTGTATTGTTTTTTTGCTTTCAGTGTTGTTTATCTCTGTTCTGATCTTTATTATTTCCTTCCTTCTGCTTACACTGGGCTTTTCTTGTTGCTCTCTTTCTAACTCTTTGAGTTGTAGGGTTAGGTAATTTTTTACCATTGTTTCTTGTTTTTTGCAGTAGGCTTGTAGAGCTATGAACTTCCCTTTCAAGACTGCTTTCGCTGTGTCCCATAGATTTTGGATTGTTGTGTTTTCATTGTCGTTTGTTGCCATGATGTTTTTTATTTCTTCTTTGATCTCTCTGGTAAACCAGTCATTGTTTAATAGCATGCTGTTTAGTCTCCATGTGTTTGATTTTTTGGATTGTTTTTATTGTAGTTGATTTCCAGTTTTATGCCACTGTGATCTGAGAAGATGCTTGATATGATTTCTATCTTCTTGAATTTGAAGAGACTTTGCCTGTGACCCAATATATGGTCTATCTTTGAAAATGACCCATGTGCCCTTGAGAAGAATGTATATTCTGTGGCTTTGGGGTGAAATGTTCTGAAGATGTCAATTAATTCCATCTGGTCTGGTGAGTCATTTAGGATTGATGTTTCTTTGCTGATTTTTTGTTTAGAGGATTTGTCCAATGGTGATAGTGGGGTAATAAAGTCTCCTACTATGATTGTATTGCTGTCAATCTCTCCCTTGATATCCTCCAGGAGTTTTTTTTTTTATGTATTTGGGTGCTCCTGTATTGGGTGCGTATATGTTTACCAGAGTTATTTCTTCTTGTTGGATTGCTCCTTTTAGTATTATGAAGTGGCCTTCCTTATCTCTTGTTATGTCCTTCACTTTGAGATCTAATTTGTCAGATATAATTATTGCTACCCCAGCTTTTTTTTTTTCCATTCGCCTGAAAAATCTTTTTCCATCCCTTCACCCTCAGTCTGTGTGCATCTTTTTTTCTGAGGTGAGTTTCTTGTAGACAGCAGATATATGGGTCATGTTTTCTTATCCAGTCTGTTACCCTGTGTCTTTTGATTGGGGCATTTAATCCATTTACATTTAAAGTTATTATTGATAGGTACTTATTTGTCGCCATTTTTATTCTTTACCCCTGTGTTCCTTCTTCGCTTCATATTTCTTTTTTTTTTACAGCAGACCCTTTAGCATTTCTTGCATTGCTGGTTTGGTGGTAATAAATTCCCTTAGTCCTTTTTTGTCTGTGAAGCTCCTGATTTCACCTTCAATTTTGATTGATAGCCTTGCTGGGTACAGTATTCTTGGATTTAGACCCTTCCTTTGCATGTCTTTGTATATTTCATTCTATTCCCTTCTGTCCTGATGAGTTTCTGTTGAGAAATCAGTTGCTAGTCTGATGGGGGTTCCTTTGTAGGTAACTTTCTGTCTCTCTCTGGCCACTTTTAAGATTCTTACTTTGTCATTGGTGTTTGCCAATTTAATTATAATGTGCCTTGGTGTTGGTCTTTTGGGGTTTATTTTGCTTGGGACTCTGTGAGCTTCTTGGATTAGTGTGGGTTTTTTCTTCCCTATATCAGGGCAGTTTTCTGTCATTATTTCTTCAAACAGGTTTTCTATTCCTTGCTCAGTTTCCTCTCCTTCTGGAACCCCTATTATGCGGATGTTGTTTTGTTTTGTGTTGTCCCAAAGTTCCCTTAGGCTCTCCTCCTGCTTTTTAATTTTTTTTTTCTAGAAGCTGCTCTACTTGGGTATTTTTTCCTACCTTGTCTTCTAGCTCACTGATGCGGTCCTCTGCTTCTTCTAGTCTACTCTTGATGCTTTCTATTGAGTTCTTTACAGCAGAGATGTCATTTTTCATTTCTTCTTGGTTCTTCTTCATTTCCTCTTGGTTCTTACATATATTGTCGAATTTGTCTTCCATTCTTTTCAGCCACCTTATGACCATTTATCTGAATTCTTTCTCTGACAGGTTGTTTGCCTCCATTTCATTTATTTCCTTTTCTGGTGATGCCTGCTTTTCTTTGATATGCAGGCTGTTTCTTTGTCTCCCCATGGTCTCTCTTCTCTGGGTGTCTGGTTATGTAGTTCTCTCTCTCCTTTCCGTGGTGGAGTGTAGAGCTCCTCTGAATCCACGAGTTTGTGCCAATTGGGGACCGATGTTCTCGGGTTCGCAGCTGTTCGGTGGGTGCTGTAGTTGTTGATTTTCAGGCTTCCGATAACATCCACTTTCCTCTTCAAGATGGCATAGCTCCGTGTCCGAACCAGTCACTCCGGGAGGAAACCCAGCAGCAGTGGGGGCTGCCCGGTCAGAGGAGCCCTGTCCAGCAGTTCCCCACAGTCTCCTGGAGTATAGCTGTCCCTCAACTCACCAAAAACACTCCCCGTGTGACCACACACTCTCCCTTTGTTTTCTCACTCACACAGTATCTTGCAGTCTGCCTTCCCGTTGGCAGCCATCTTCCTTTTCGTCAAGAGCAATTATTCTTAGATGGATCTATATGAAAATAAGCCAAAATCTACAGCTGGATGAATTCTGTTTTCAGGTTTAGAACTATCTCAGTTTCTAAAAGGTGACTTTGTCTGTGGGAGAGGTGATGGTATCTCCATTGCTGTAAACTAGGGGCAACTTAGATGAGTTTGCTCTGGGCCAAATAACAGAAGGCCATGAGTCCCTCAAATGAGGTGAATAAACTGGATTCTGTGTAGAGGTTTCTTGAGTCTTACCAAATGAGATGCAAAGAATCACTAATAGGTTTGGTTTACTTTCTTTTAAAAAACTATTTCCCATAGTTAAGAGCATCCCTTCAGCATCCTGCTCTTTCTTTGTAGCTTGTTTTTCTTTTTTAAAAATTAAATTTATTGGGGTGACATTGTTAATAAGATTATATAGGTATCAATTATACATTTCTATGATACACGATCTGTATAATGAACGCATTGTGTGCCCACCACCCACACTACATATTTGGCCTCCTTTATCATTTACCTACCCCCTTCCCTCTGGTAACCATACTCTTGTCTGTGTTTATGAATAAAAGACCATTTCTCACAGTTAAGAGCATCCGTCCAGCATCCTGGTCTTCCTCCCACTTTATAGCTTGTTTTCCTTTTAAGATGGCTTTCCTGGACTGAGTCACTTTCAGTGCACGCTGGGCACTAGCTTGGTGGGGCACGTTACTCTTCCGTGGGCTGAGTCTCTGTGATTATGAGCCAAGCAACCCAGAGGCTTCTCCTGCCCTCCCCCTGCTCTTGGCAGGAGAAGCCTTACGGAGTTAGAGCTCATCACTGCTCACTTTTCCAGTACCCCGAGTTCTGCAGCTTTCATTCGGCAGCATTTCCTTACTGCTCTTTACCTTTGGCCCAAGTTTTGAAAGTGTTCGAACTCCACAGGACTGAGCTTTGGCTATGAATTTGAGTCTTATTGGCTTTGCAGTCGTCTGGCCAATCACAAAGCCTCCTTCATTAAAAACAAAGGAGACAAGAATAGGCTAAGGTTTTCTTGCACATCGACAAGAGCTTCAAAGCAACATTTCCAAACAGGCTGATGACTCAGACCAGATGGAGTCCATTTCCCTGAACAAGACAAGAGTCTCTAAAGAAGCAGGAAGGGCAACTCTTACAGACCAGTGTCTTTGGGTTTTCCAAACTCCAGCCTCATTCCAAACGCTATCAGGCTGTATCCTGCCTTCTCTCCTCACCTGTCTACTTGAACTGATACTGCTTTCACCCTTTCACAGAAACCTGACTTACCCCATATGGGTAACCTCACACTTCACAGCTGGGTGGGATTCTTGGACTCTTTTCATTACCAAAATGCTTTTAGTTCAGAGTAAGTCTTTAATTTTATTTTTATTTTTAAAATTGTGGTAAAATACACATAATATAATATTTGCCATTTTAATCAATTTTAAGTGACCAGTAAAGAAGCATTAAATAGATTCACATTTTTGTGCAACCATCACCTTATTCCATCTCTAGAACTTTCATCTTATCAAACCAAAACTCTATACCCATTAACCAACAACTTCGCATTCCCCTCTCTCCCTAACCCCTAGCAATGACCTTTCTATTTCCTGTCTCTATGAATTTGGCTACTTGAGGTACCTCAAATAAAGTGGAACCATATAATATTTATCCTTTTGTGACGGCTTATTTCTCTTAGCATAATATCTTCCAGTTTCATTCATGTTGTAGCATGTATCAGAATTGTTTTCTTCTTTAAGGCTGAATGATATTCCATTGTATGTACATATTACATGTTCTTTACCCATTCATACACTGATGGACACTTGGGTTGCTTCTGCCTTTTGGCTATTGTGAATAATGCTGATATGAACATAGATATACAAACATCTCTGTGAGATCCTACTTTGAATTCTTTTGGGTATATACAACAATTCTATTTTTAATTTTTTGAGGAAAATTATCATGCCTTTTTTCATAATGGCTGCATTCTTTTACACTCCCACCAGCAGTACACAAGGGTTGCAATTTTTATAAAAATATATTTTTATTGATTTCAGAGAGGAAGGAAGAGGGAGATAGAAATATCAACGATGAGAGAGAATCATTGATTGGCTGCCTCCTGCATGCCCCACACTGGGGATCGAGCCCGCAACCCAGGCCTGTGCCCTTACTGGTAATCAAACCGTAATCTCCTGGTTTATAGGTCTCATAGGTCGATGCTCAACCGCTAGGGGCAAGGGTTACAATTTTTCACTAAATCCTCTCTAAAACTAATTATTTTGTGTGTGTGTTTTTTTTTTCAGAAATAATAATTACCTCAATGGTATCAAGTAGGATCTCATTGTGATTCTGATTTGCATTTATTTCCCTAAGGATTAGTGATGTTGAGCACATTTGCATGTGCTTATTGGCCATTTGTTATATATTCTTTGGAGACATATCTACTTATGTCCTTTGTTTTTATTGATTTTAGAGAGAGGAAGGGAGAGAGAGGGAGAGAGTGATTGGTTGCCTCTCATATGCACATCCCCAACTGGGAATCAAACCTGCAACCTGGGCATGTGCCCTGGCCGGGAATCAAACTGGTGCCCTTTTGGTGCATGGGATGACACTTAACCTAATGAGCCACACTAGCCAGGGCCCTTTGCTCATATTTAAATCAGGTTAGTTTTCTTGTTGTTGAGATATAAGAGTTTGATATATTCTATATATTAACCCTTTATCAGATATATGCTTTGCAAATATTTTCTCCCATTCTCTGGGTTGCTTTCACTCCATTGATAGTGTCCTTTGATACACAAAATTTGAAAATTTTAATGAAGTCCACTTTATCTATTTCTTTCCCTTTGTTGCCTATGTCTTTGGTGTCATGTCTAAGAAATCATTGCCAAATCCAGTGTCATGAAACTTTCTTTAGTTTTCTTCTAAGAGTTTTATAGTTTTCGTTCTTATGTTTAGGCCTTTGATCTAATGTTTATATATGGTTATAAGGGTTCAAGTTTACTCTTTTACATGTGGATATCCAGTTTTCCCAGCACCGTTTGTTGAAAAGACTGCCCTTTTTCCATTGAATGATCTTGGTTCCTTTGCTGAAAATGGTTTGACCTTATATGTGAGAGTTTGTATGGAACTTTCAAATTAATTCTTTTCTTGCCAATATCAGGGAAGTTTTCTGTCATTATTTCTTCAAACAGGTTTTCTATTCCTTGCTTCTCTTCCTCTCCTTCTGGTATCCCTATTAAGTGAATGTTGTTTCATTTTGTGTTGTCCCAAAGCTCCCTTAGGCTCTCCTCTTGCTTTTTAAGTCTTCTTTCCAATTGCTGCTGTGTTTGTTTTTTCCTACCTTGTCTTCTAATTCGCTGATGCAGTCCTCAGCCTCTTCTAGTCTACTGTTTAGGCCAGGGGTCCTCAAACTTTTTAAACAGGGGGCCAGTTCACTGTCCCTCAGACGGTTGGAGGGCCGGACTATAGTTTAAAAAAAAACTATGAACAAATTCCTATGCGCACTGCGGGCCTGGGATGAGTCAGCTGCTAAGCAGGACAGGCAGCGGCACCCGGTGGGCCGGATAAATGTCCTCGGCGGGCTGCATGTGGCCTGCGGGCCGTAGTTTGAGGATGCCTGGTTTAGGCCTTCCATTGTGTTCTTTATTGCGGCTATGTTGTTCTTCATCTCCCCTTGGTTTCTTTTCATGTTGGTGACATTCTCATTCAGCTCCTTATAGTTCTCATTGAGTTGTGTGTATTTGTCATTGAGTTGTGTGTATTTGTCATCCATCCATTTAAACATCCTTATGACCATTACTCTGAATTCTTTCTCTGTTAAGCTGCTAACCTCAATTTCATTTAACTCCCTTTCTGGTGATTTCTCTTTTTCTTTCCTTTGGGAGTTGCTTTTTTGTCTTCCCATGTTTTCCTCTAATGTTTTAATTGTAGATCCAATTGCTTTGTTACCCAGGTTCTTTTGGGGATGGTGCTACTTGCGTAATCTCTCAGTTCTCCTGGGCTTGTTAACCTAGTGTAGCTCCCTACTTGAGCTATTTGGGTTCTCTTCATGTAGGCCTGCGAGCTTGAGTGGCACAACTGCGGTGTCTAGAAGTCAGCCGTGTGGAGGGGAGTGTCCCAATTTTTGCTGTCTTGCACCCTTAATTGAAATCGTGTGTGCCTAGCAGGGACTCACAGTGGCACCCAGGAACCGTCTGTTGGGGTGATGGGGCTCAGGGGGCCTGCTCTCTGGAAAGGCGTGACTGTGGTGCCCAGAGTTCTGCAGTATTGGGGTGGGCAGACCCAGCTTTTGCTGTTGCACCTGTGGTGGATAGGCGCTTACTCCCAGTGGTGGCTCACAGGAGCACCCGTGGTACATTTGCCAGTGGGCACACTGAAGGACTCTGAAGGGCCCGGGCAGTGTAGCCACACAATTGAGGCGCCTGTGGGCCGGTATCCAGGATGAGTGAATTCAAAACTTCTACTGCTGGGGGGGAGTGCGCCCCCGGTTGTTCAACATCGCACCTGGGGAGAGCTCACAGTGGCTCCTACTAGCGCCCTGTGGGTAGATGGGATCAGGGTGCTTGCCTATTGGAACTTCGCCTCTGTGGAGGTGCGCTTGCCAGGCGCAGAGTTCTGATGCACTCTGAGGGGTCCTGGCACTGCGGTTGAGCCGCTGGGGTGAATGTGGGCAGTTATCCAGGAAGAGGGAATTCGGAATTTCTACTGCGGGGCTGCGTGCCCTTGTCTGTGCAGAATCACACCCTCGGAGGGCTTTCAGTGGATCCCAAGTGCTGCCTAAGGAGTGGAGTGCCCTGCGCGGCTGGAAACGTGCGAATCTGGATACTCGTGAATCTGGAGTTCTGCCGCTAGAGAGGGGGAGGTTGCACTTACTGCTGCCGAGCGGTGCACCTTTGGAGGTGGTGGTCCCAGGGTCCACAGGTCTGCAGCTGGGGTAGCAGGATTTTGGCTGGAGTGGCTGCTGGGTCTCGGGGCAGTTCCAAGGCCTGTCTGGTTGGTGGTGTTGATGAGTTCCTAAAAAGGCAGTTCTCCCCTTCAAGATGGCGTGGGCTCCGTGCTGGAGTCCCGCCGTCCGGGGAGTGCCCGCAGTGGTGGTAGTCTCTCCTTGTCAAGGAGAGCCTGTCTGCCAGCCCCTGCTGCTCCTGTGAGATTTAACTTTCCCTCACTCACTCACACACACACCACACACTCTCCTTTCATACCCTCACTCACTCACTTCCTCTCCCTCACCTCCTTCCTGCCAGTCGCCATTTTTTTTCAAAAATTTTCAAAGTAATTCTTGACTCAATAGGTTGTATTGATGATCACAGAAGTCTTTCAGATCAGAGGCTAGACCAGCCGTGGGCAAACTACGGCCCGCAGGCCAGATCCGGCTGTTCTATCTGGTTCTCTTGCTCTCCCCTCCGCTCCTTTACTTTGAATTTATATTAGTTCACAAAACACTCCATCCATGCTTTTGTTCCGGCCCTCCGGTCCAGTTTAAGAACCCATTGTGGCCCTCGAGTCAAAAAGTTTGCCCACCCCTGGGCTAGACACTGGCCCCCAGGATGTCCTAGAATACTTAAGTCACCATCATAATCAGTTCATTTACCCATGAGCAGCTTTGGGGGGGGGGGGCATAAAAGATTTCTGTATAAAAGATTTATACTGTAGTTTCCAAGTGAATGGGTTAACACATCCCTGAAATGATAGTGGGTTGAGGTCAGAGGGAGTGTAATGAGCAGGCCATTGAATATTGATGAATGCTAGAGACTGAGAAACACGGGGTGCCTTCATAGTGTGTAAGAGCTTGGAGTTCAGAGAACCTTCCTTGACCAAGTGAAGTCCAGGCTGAAAGCTGAGGGACAATAGGCGCTGCTTTAGTGAAGACTTGGAGAAAGGTGTATCAGGAAACAGGATGTTTTTCAGTCTTATCTGGCCTTCTGAACATGCTTTGACAATACCAAGCCCCAGAGAATTACATTGATGTTTCCTACGTGTCTCCTTCCCTAGGCATGAAGTTCCTTGAGGCAGGACTGTGTGATAATCACCTTTGTATGTTCAGTACTTAGCACCTGCCTATAGTGGGAGTTCAGTCCATGCTTGTTTTCTAAGACCAATGAACACTGAGCCTGTAGCTTTGGCTTCTGACAGCTTCTAACCCAGACATCACCATCCAATGAAACATTTTCCTGTGGAGTTGCTGATTGTTTTCCTCATAGTAACCTTGTGATACAGGCATTGTTATCTAGTTTAAAGATAAGAAAACCAAGGCACATAGAAAATAATTTGTCTGAAATCACAAAGCTAGTGAGTGAGTGGAGAAGCTAGGATTTGAACCCAAATCTGATTGGCATCAAAAGTCATGTTCTTGTAATTATTTCATACTGGTTTGTCCTGGTTAATTCAAAATTGTGGATAGGGAAACCAGCTTTCATTGAGTGCCTAGGTATCAGATTAGCCATTTGACAGATCCTATCTAATAAAAGAGTAATATGCAAATTAACCATCACTCTGCTACACCCACAAGCCACGCCCACCAGCCAATCAGGAGCAAATATGCAAATAAACCCAACCAAGATGGCTACAGCCACAGAGAACAGGAGGGAGGCATGGGTTTCCCTAGCAATGGAGGAAGCCAAGCTTTCCGCCTGCCCTTGCCGGCCTAGGCCTCCACTCAAGGCTACAAAGTTTCAATGATAGAAGATACATAAATCCAAACAGAAATGGCGGCAGCCACGGAGCTGGAAAGAGCAGGAGGCTAGGGTTGCCCCCGGTGATGGAAGAAGCCAAACTTTCCGCACACCCTGGCCGGCCCAGGTCTCCGCTTAAGGCTACAAAGTTTCAATTATACAAGATACATAAATCCCAACAGAAATGGCTGCCGCCACGGAGCAAGCAGAAGGCTTGGCTCCGCTCCAGGCCTCAAAGTTTCAATTGTAGAAGATAAATAAACCCCAGATACCAGGGCCTCCGCTTGGGTCATTGGGGGGCATGGCCGGCCTGCAAACCACCACAGGCCCCTTGCCCAGGCCGCCTCATGCCCCAAGGGAACCCCCAACCTGATCTGGGACACCCTTCAGGGCAAACCAGCTGGCCCCCACCCATGCACCAGGCCTCTATCCTATCTAATAAAAGAGTAATATGCAGATTGACCATCACTCCAACACACAAGATGTCTGCCCCCATGTGGTCAAAGATCCTGCCCCCATGTGGACACAAGATGGCCACCACAAGATGGCCAGCAGGGGAGGGCAGTTGGGAGGGACCAGGCCTGCAAGGGAGGGCAGTTGTGGGCGATCAGGCCAGCAGGGGAGGGCAGTTGGGGGCAATCAAGCCTGCAGGGGAGGGCAGTTAGGGGTGACCAAGCAGGCAGAGGAGGGAAGTTGGGGGCGACCAGGCCTACAGGGAAAGGCAGTTGGGAGGGACCCAGGCCTGCAGGGGAGAGCAGTTGGGGGGGACCAGGCCTGCAGGGAAGGGCAGTTAGGGGTGACCAGGCCTGCAGGGGAGGGCAGTTAGGGGTGACCAGGCCTGCAGGGGAGGGCAGTTAGGGGCAATCAGGCTGGCAGGGGAGCAGTTAGGCATCAATCGGGCTGGCAGGGGAGTAGTTAGGGAGTGATCAGGCTGGCAGGCAGAAGCTGTTAGGGGCAATCAGGAAGGCAGGCAAGCGAGCAGTTGGGAGCCAGCAGTCCTGGACTGTGAGAGGTATGTCCGACTGCCCGTAAACGGGCAGTCGGACATGCCTCGAGGGGTCCCAGATTGGAGAGGGTAGAGGCTGGGCTCAGGGACACCCCCCACCCTGTGCAAGAATTTTATGCACCGGGCCTCTAGTGTTATGATAATAGCTAACTTATACTGAGCACTTAGTACATACCTGAATATTCCAAACACAATGCATGTCTTTTCTCTGTAATTATCATCATTTTACAGATAAGAAATATTGAAGCACAAAGATCTCGGATCTGACCTGGGCAGACAGCTGGGAGGCGGCACCCACAGCATGCTGGGCGCTGCCCTGCATCCTCAGGGATGCAAGGAGCAGTGATTGTCATCTTTATTTTAAAGAGGAGAGAACTCAGAAGGGTGGATATTTATGTCTTTGCTCTTGGTTTTAAATCATTTGTATTATTTGAAATGATCTCTTCTTTCTCCCTTGTCAGACCCCCATCTGCCTCCAAATAGGAAAATCACTTACTACAGGGCAGAATCTCTAAAACATTCTTTCTCTCAAGCAGAGGCTGAGTCATTCACGCCGCCAATCCTTCTCCGACATCGTGGTTGTTTGATGTTGTTTCTGCCTTTGGAGGCTGATTAAGAGCCCAGCAAAGAGAGGAGCTGCAGAGCTGCTGAGCCCCGAAAGGCTCCCTTGACCCCAGGCACCCCGGTGGCTGGGTCAGATGTGGCGACCATGATTTATAGACCAATAAACAGGGCCTTTCCCAACCCTGCTTCCCCGCCTTCCACGGGGCGAGCCATGAACTTTCTGAGTGTAAAAGCGACTTTTCATCCATTATTTTATGTGTGCACTGTTGAGAAAAGCCTGACCATTTGGGGTGGGGAGGGGGTTATGGGAGTGAGAATGAGGGATAACATGAAGAAATTAGACAAAAAAGTGAGACTCAAACCCCTCCCCGGCACAAACACCATTCTGACTTAGAGGCTGGACCCAGTCAACTGCTTGTGTTTGTTGTGCTCCTCTGCAGACCACATCTGCAGACAGTGACTGCTGGCTCATGCATGCCCCTAAGGAGAAAAATCACACATGTAGGAAATGAGATTCTCCTCCGTCTGCCTTCCCCCCCCCACCCCAATGCTATCTCTCCCCCCGCCCCTCTTGCTTTCCTGCCCCAAACGTTTTTTGAGCTACATGATGCAATGTGATTTTTTTTTTTCTGGACAGAGAAGGAGCAGTTGTTTCTTTCTCAACTAATTTTTGTTCCAAGACCTCACAAGGCGTGAGGAGAATAACTTCCTGAGGGAAGAAAGTGTCTGCATCTAAAGATACACAAATCCAAGAAACTTAATGGGAGGAGGGTGGAGACTGAGGGAATGGGGAGCAGAAGAAAGTAATTCCTGCTGCAGGGAATTAGGAACCAAGGCTCCTCTCTCTCTCTCTCTCTCTCTCTCTCTCTCTCTCTCTCTCTCTCTCTCCTTGTATCTATAAATAATCTATCGCCTTTAAATAAGTTCAGCTTTCTTCAGCTTGAAAACATTTCTAAGGCATCCTTTCTTTTTCTTTTAAAGATCTCCGTCACCGATTGTGGTCATTGGGATATGAAAGATCCTTAGGAGATGTTATTCCAATAAATCCTAGTCTGACATGTGGGATGGTTACCTTATAAATTCTATTGAGGCATATTTTCCTCCAGTTTCAACTCCAGCAAGTGCTCCTTATATAAAATACTCAGATTACACACAAGTGAGCACTAAAGCGGAGACGGCTCGGGGAGGGGAGAGAAGGGTTAGGCGTCCCATCCAGAAAGGTCCCACAGCCCTGAACCTCAGGGGCGCCGTCAGCAGGCTTCCCGGGGAGGTTGAACCTCATGGCCAGGACCTTACATTAAAATGACTGTTTACTTGAGTCATGTGTTAGTCCGTTACCAGTTCTCATATCAGATTGTGTTTCATCTCGTATTAAATCAAGGTAACCTGGCGTGTGAAAATAGGCTCCTTCATTGCACTTCCAACTCCGGGCAGGAGAGGAGCTCCCCACAGCATCACCTCACACTCCTCCCGGAAGCGGAAGCGCGAAGATGTGCAACCTCTGGCAGAAAGTATGCTGTGTGGACTGACTCTCAGATTCTCCCACAAAGACATGCAATGAGCAAACGAAGGCCGAATTATGTGCTAAGTACTGATTTTCCTCTTAAGGGTTCAAATCATTCTCTTCCAACTACTGTCCTAAAGGGATCTGAACTTGAGTGACACCTGCGGCTGATCCTGCAATCACTGCAGACACAAAAAGCAGAAGGAGACCCAGAACCAATGACAAAGGAACAGAGCAAACCTGCATTAAAAAGCCACGTGCTTATATATTGGGGCCCACCGAATCTTCCTTATAGGATGACTCGCTCCATTTCCAAGCTCTGTGTCCTTTTATGGGGGCTCAGGGGGAGGGCTGGTTAATCACCAAGACTTCACTGGTAGGAAAACTGAGCCTTCATATAATTCCCTCTATTTATCCCACGAAGGTGCTGTTGGGCCTTTGTGCCACCCGTGACAGGCGTGGCTACAGGGTTGGCGTGAAATCCTGCCCTCCACAGACCAGGACCACACATGTCACATCAATTATGTTGCTCCCCAGTACCCTTGCATTTCCAAATGCTTAATGCACCTATGAGTAAATGATTTCTCTCCACCACTGCTTACAGTGCCAGAAGGCAAGAGAAGTTTAAACAGACCTAAGATCAACATTGTGCGTTTACTTGGCCACCCCATCTAGCAACACTGCCATAAATTTCTCTGGCTTCTTAGTTGAGAATTTAAAAGGCCTATAGTCTTGGCAAGGTTTATATAACAATGTTTCTTCTGTATGGATTATAAACTTGCAAGATCCCAAGCAGGGGTGGGGTAGCATGTTTGGTCAGTGGGTCAACCTGAGAAGCCAACAGAAAAACTCAATACCTCGTCCAGCCGAACACGTTCTCTGGGTTTGGCTTGGTGGGTGGGAACAGCTGGGTCAGCTCCATCCCTGAGAGGGTCAGGAGCCTGGGTCTTGCGGGCTTTGCTAGAGTAGAGGCCTGTCTTCTGGGGCCCTTGCTGAGCCAGGGGCCCTAAGCAATGTCGGGATGCTGTAAGTTCCAGCTCTGGGAGGCTCTCAGACAGCCACTGCTCAGAGAGCAGGAGTGGGTGCCTGTTTGTGCTGAGGTTGGCCCCAGGAGGCCTGAGATTCATCGACCAGTCAAGTGTGCTTGATTCTGTCAAAGGAGCCTTTGTGATAAGACGGCACCCCTCCTTCTCCGCCTGGCCACACTTTCCTCTTCAGGATGACCCGCTGTGGAAGTCACACCTGCATGCCTCCATTCCCAGGCGCTCCGTAGTTGGAATGGGCCTAGTGGAGGAATCCTGTAGGTGACTTAGCTCAGGGGCAGTGCCGATGTCCCTCACTAAAGCCAGAGAGCATCTCCTTAATGAGAACTGGTCTCCTCTGGGGGAAGCGCTCCCCTTTACAGGGGTGGGGAACCTTTTTGCTGCCAGAGGCCATTTGGATATTTATAACATCATTCGTGGGCCATACAAAATTATCACCTTAAAAATTAGCTTGCTTTATTTGGTCAAACATTTAATTAACTCACCCCTAATGCCTTGGCAGGGCCAGACCAAATGATTTTGCAATCATAATACGGCCTGAGGGCTGGCCGGACATTCCACACCCCTGTATGTACATAGGGAGTTTTCTGCCTCTCAAGGGGTCATTTGGTAGAACAATAAGTCTCAACATTGAACAGGACTCTTCATGCGCCCAGAGCTATGTGTTAGAAGCGGAAGGACAAAAGTGGTGTAAAACTGGCCAGCAATTGCCGAAACCGGTTTGGCTCAGTGGATAGAGCGTCGGCCTGCGGACTGAAGGGTCCCGGGTTCGATTCCGGTCAAGGGCATGTACCTTGGTTGCGGGCACATCCCCAGTGGGGGGTGTGCAGGAGGCAGCTGATCGATGTTTCTCTCTCATCGATGTTTCTGGCTCTCTGTCCCTCTCCCTTCCTCTCTGTGAAATATCAATAAAATATATTTAAAAAAAAAAAAAAAAAAAAACTGGCCAGCAATGGCTGGGCTTCCTCTCCAACCCTCAGAGCAATGAGTACCTGCGCAGAGACCTTTATCATTCCTGCTGCAGGGAAAATGCAAAGCCATGACTTTGGAGGGACTTTTGAGTTTTACTTGGGCTAGAAAAATTGTGAAGATTGCTCTCATATCTCTAATTCCCATCCAAAATGGTCTGACAAAGAAGTTTCCAACCAGCCAGGATGGAAGGCTAGGAAGTTCTTGGATTGAAAATTAGAAGGAGGCTAGCTTTGCACTTTATCAAGACTTACCTAATTCGAAGGAAACTCAAGGATAGAGATATGAAAACTATGCAGAAGACCGATTGGACGTCATTGGTTTGTAGTATTTGGCCAGAATGAGACGTGTCAGGGGAGAAATGACAGACATTTAAGGAATGCCTGGTCACACAGGTGTTTCTGGTTTGTTCTCACATAATTCACTGGCCAGACAGTATTAAGTGGAAAGGCTCCATTGAAAATGGATTCAAGGACTCTCTCTAAGTCTATGCATCACCAACCTCTGAAACGCATCACCTGGTGGGTATTATATAGGTCCACGTGAAAAAGAAAATAATAGTTAGGAGTGCAGTTTAGATTAGTAATTTTTAAATTTCCTAAAACAGCGGAACCTGTGAAGCATGAAAATCTTAAACAAATCACAATATAGCCTGGCCAACGTGGCTCAGTGGTTGAGCGTCAACCTATGAACCAGGAGGTCACTGTTTGATTCCTGGTCAGGGCACGTGGCTGGGTTGCAGGCTCAGTCCCTGGTGGGGATCGTGTAGGAGGCAGCCAAGCAATGATTCTCTCTCATCATTGATATTTCTCTCTCTCTTCCTCTCCCTTCCCTTCTGAAATCAATAAAAAAAATATATATATATTTAAAAATATCACAATAAATAAAACAGATAACAGTGGAAATGTTTTGGTGGAAGGGGACCCACTGGCCTCCTTCGTGCCCCTTGAAATACACTTAGGGCTCCATAGGAGAGAGTGTGGACACTTGTGTTCTAAGTAGTTATTTGTAAAACGTCATCAGCGTGGAAGCATTGGACCAGGTATCCTCCACACACCTGTTCCCAAGGGGACACAGTGGGTGGATTCTAGCCTCTGCATCTCTGGAGACGAAACTTCTGGGCATGGTTTTGCCACGAGGGATGACCTCAGGAACCAAGTTAATGCCACCAGCTGCCATCATTGTCCACTTGCCTCCCTTCTGATAGGGAAGCTCCTCTGCACCAGCAGCCAATGTATGAAACCCGTGGGAGTTCCCTTCGTTCAGGTCTCCCCCGGGCTGGGAAGACCTGTCACAGCCACTCTGATTCCAGAATTGGCGTGTAGGAGTAAGCAGTCTGAACGGTCTCAGAAAAATGGATTTCATCACAACTTTGCATGTTGAAAATGTCAATAATAATTTCTTCATTGCGCTCGCAAAAACTATTCTCACCAAAAATTCACGTGTGTCTGCAGAGACTGTTAACAAAAACAAAGAGGCCATTTAAGATTATCTTTGGACTTCCTGCGAGCATTATCCCTTCCCAAGGATGGTGTGTTGATCTTTCTAATTTGGGGTGTGATTAAAATGGATTGGTTTCCAAATCAGACACCTCTGCCCGTGTCAGGCCTTAGTTGTGTGTCTGATGTCTTACTTACCTTACCTTCTGTTCCACTTGCGGAGCCAGCACCTCTGGAAGCCAAGTGCCTGTGGATTTTGAAAATACAGTGTGAGCCCTGGAGCTGGTTTAGCTGTACGTGAAATAAGCAGGTTAGCAACGGAGGTACAAATCTCATCAAAAGGTCTGTAACCTAGTGTGGATATTCACTTCCAAATGCATTTGGAATCATAGCCTTCTCCAAAGATAGATAAATATAGATAAGATGACGCTGCCTTAGAGGGTTGCATGATTCTTTCATATTTAAATTTTCTTTAACTTAGCAAGAATTGACAATTAAAATATGTAATGAGATCCATTTTATATGGACATATACTGATTCCAAAGTCAGTATTTATGACAAGAAATGTGTGTAGTCCAATCATCCTTGAAAACCCCTTGTAATGCAATTACTGTAATTACTAGTACAGTAATATGTACTAGTATGTACCAAAGTTTCATTATATAGTAAAATGAAATGTATTATAAAGATTACACATGCAAGATACGGTTTTGTAATATTTCTAATTGTAGGAAAACACAGACTTTGTCTGAGTGTATATGGCCTCTCCCAGGCATGCATCTGTGGGCCCCACCGGCCGTGGGGCCAGTCCTGAATAATTCTGTATTCACATACGCCCTCCCAGAGTGTGTTTATGCATCACCAGTCCTCGTTTTTATGCTTCTGTTTCTTTGCAGCATCTCGTAGGCTCTTGGCCTCTAACTTACTTTCCATGAGATGAAACGTAAGAGGATTGACATCGTTTATTTAGGTTAGACATCGTCTTTTTAATACATTCTTCTGATATGAAGGACTAGTTTGGAAAAGGGAGAAAAGGACTCAGAAATCAGCATTGTAAAATAAAAACAAACACAAATAGGTTAATACCAATGAAATACAAATAGGTTAATACCTATTTCGAGGGGTTTTCCCTGGCATTTGGGGGGAAGGAGACATTATGCCTTCCACACTTAACTGGGTTTAGATCTTATGCTGAAAATGGTCAAACTACCAACCGTTCTCCCTGTATGCCAGTTAAGAAATTATTTGAAATCTCAAGTGAGCTTTTGCATCTCAGATCATGAGGACAGACCGTTCAAATCACCTAAGTGCATGCCACCCAGTATTCTTGTTGGCTCTTGGAACTGACCTCTCCATGTTTCTGTTGATTAAAAAAATAATAATAATAAGTTAAAATACCGAAGAGGACCATTCACATACTTTTTCTTATTTGACCTTCACCATGACCCTGTGCAAGTCACTGTGAGGTAGAGTAGCATTAATCCCACTTTACAGATGAGAAAACAGAGTCTTAGAAAGCCCAGGCGACTCACCTAATTAATGGCTAGTGAGTAGTGGGGCTGAGACTGGAGGCCAGCCTTCTAAGGACTTGCTGCTCCCCAGGCAAACCTTTAGTGTTTGACCTTAACTAAGTCAAGGTTTACGATGTCTCTGTTTCCTGCCCTGCTTGTGTTTGTGCAGACAATAAGGAACGTGTTTGTTTCACACTGCACTGGTGGAGGAGGAATTTAATCAGGCTACGGACTTGTGTTCTTAGATTTTATGTCTCTCTTCATCTGACAGCCAAAACACAATCTAGTCCATCCTAACACTCGATCCGTGATTTTAAGGTTAGACCAGCTGCAAACTCGGGTCCCCAGGCCACCTGCACTTCTGACCAACTGGCTACAGATTTGAGGATTCCCACTACCCCTTCTCCTGACAGGGCTTCTGGGTCCAGGGGCCTACCCTAGCAACAAGGTATCTGGGGAGGTTTGCGGGGAGTGTTCCTTAGGCAATAAAGCATGTGAGTTGATGTGAGAGAGTCTTTCTTAGCAACATGGTATCTGGTTCAGGGGCGAAATATTGAGGAGGTGGGAGTTGCTTGAACCTCTTTGTATTTATATTCTCTGGCTTCTGCTAAGATGTACTATGTATTTTGGGTGTTAGCTGGTCTGCACCATTCAAGTTGGCATCTGCTATAATGAATGATCAGACCTCTGGCTGGAAACCCCAGGACATTTCTCTTGCTGCAGTGGCTGCTTGCCCTGGTCTCAAGACACCCTGAACAATTTCTTTCTCTTCCCTCTCTCAATCCCACTGATGGCTGCATCCCATCTAGCTGGCTTTCCAGAGGCATGGTGATGAAAGGAGTTTTGTGGGAGTCGCTCACCTCTCAGTACCCCCAGTGGAAAATCAGCCCAATTCTTTATACCTGGTTACCCATTCTCCATCCTGGCAAAGTATCCAACCCCACCTTCTGGCCATTCATGAATCTATCTCTCTCTCTCTCTCTCTCTCTCTCTCTCTCTCTCTCTCTCTCTCTTCTCTCTCTCCAGCTCTAGGGATCACTTTTTTAGATGGAGGTGAGGGATAGGGCCCCAGAGAGATTGGTTCAGTCTTATTACCATCACTTCTTCTGTCACTCAAGCATAAGCAGCTTTTGAATTGAAAAACTCATAAGTTGCCCCTTTGTTCACCCATCCCCTCTGAAATTGCCCTCCAGTGCAGGCCATGTGGCTAATGGTCCTAATGGGAGATGCTCACGGGATCACAGGGCTAAAAAATGCAAAGGAAAAACCCCCTCACATAGTTAATATCACATCATTCTCCCTCCACACTAAGAAGTATATAGAGATTTGATACATGGCTATTAAATACAAACCATACACGATCACATAACTTTAGTTCCCTTTTCCAAAGCCAAAGACAAATGGTCCATCAAAAGGTCTATAAAGTTACAACTGAAACAGTCTTTCAAATCATGTGCGGAAGGTACCATTAAAACATGCATCATTTTAAAGGGCAATGTAAAAAGTGGAACCCTCAGAAGTGATTTCACATTTGGGGAAACCTCAGTATTACAAGTTGCGAAGTGAGTAACTCCAAATGTTTCAGCTCCAGTGGTATTCGTCTTTGCAGTAGCCTGTGTTTAAAAATTGTTAGTAGCTTGTCAACCATTACAGTGGATTTTTAATGGTCTCTTTCCCAACACTTAGAAGTGAGATTTATAATCTATGTATCACTAAATAAAAAATGCAGAATGGCACCTTTGAAGCACACTGAACGATGTGAAATTAACTCAGATAAATGCAATTTATGGCTATCTTCCAGCAAGTGCTTCCATTGCTAAAGAGTGCTGTACAATAGATTTCCATTGTCAAAGTCATATCAATTTTTACTTAGAGCACTTCTGGAAACAGATACAGCCACTTCCAAACAGCCTCCTGGTGATCATTGACAATCCCCTTTGCATTGGTTGTAAAAGCTTGACCAGGGCACAGCAGCACATCACTGCTTTGGTGTCCTGATCTGGAAATCACTGTTGCCAGGGCTGCCAAGGATTGTGCCTTCAGTTATTGTGGGAAGAAGAAGAAAAGAAAAAAACCCATCCAGAATGTTTCCTGGAGTTTTGAGCCACATCATTTGGAAAAGAGGGCTAGGTCTTGGGCCAAGCTCCCTTCCATGACTACATGCTTGGAACAGGAAGCTTCTCTGTGGCTGGAGAATTGATTGATTGCTTGATATTTATTGAGGACCCGTGGTGGGTTTGGTTCTCAATATATCTGAACACGTCAATATTTTCTTTCTCAACCAGAAACATGATGCTTCAAGATGCTGCTTTAATTGTTTCCAAAACAGTTCTACCTGGAGTCCTTCCTATAGCCTCCCAAGATGGCTGGAAACAAAAATTAAGTAAGCCTCACTTTACCAGCAGTTTCTTGCCCTTTACCTGCGGACCCCCTATACTTCCCACTACTGAGTCCAACCCCTGACTCGAATTAGAATAAACTCTCTGAGAGCCAATCCCTCCCTGACCTCCACGGCAGCTCTTGGTATATTTCAGAGCAAAGGTCATCTGGAATTGGGAGAAATCCTACCATTTTTATCACTGGTAGGACTAAAAGCCCCAGGGTTGGCAAAACTGGATGGTCTCTGCTTCCAAAATGACTGCCCCCAAGGCTTGCTCTCCCCTGAGCTAGATGATTTCATTAATTGATGTCTAACTCATAAGTCTGAGTTATTTATTGTAAAACCAAATAGGGACCATATGACTTTGAAGATCTGATCAGACCAGGCTGTGTGGGCCAGATACTGAGCAGATCAAGCCTCCCAGCATTAATCTGTCACAGCCCATTTTTCACTTGCTAAATCAGCTTTATGCAAATGGCCCCAACAGGGGCTCACCTATTCAAGAACTCCTCTCCCTCACCTCCAACATCTGTGGATGTTTTGGAGATCTGAGCACATAAGTTTAAGTCTTTAGATATGCACTTAGAATTTTAGGGTGGAAAGAAATATTAGTAGTCATCTTGTTTGAGCCCCAATTTAACATGTGGTGAAATGACTTGTCCAAGGTCACAGAGCCAACATGACACCAACAGGAGAAAATTGCTATTACATAAGTTATGCATAAGAAGTGCTAGAAAGAGCCCAGTGCCTTACTTAGCCTTTGGAAAACATTCTTCTATTCCCCGACACTTGCCACCACCTGGCCCCAACTAACCTTATTTGATAGGTTATTAAAGCAAACCATAATGTAAACAAACCAACAAGCAAAAAATAATATATATTTTGGAAAATTCCAACTCTTCTACTCAGAAATAACTATTGTTAATATTTTGCTGTATATATTGCCACTCTATTTTTAACAGGCATAGAAGCCATGTGGCTTTTTAGAAAATTTTTGATTACATTAAAATTAATGAAAGTCATAGACTTATTTACTTCATTCAACAAACACAGACTAAGACTGTGCACTGGTTATAACAGGGAAGCATACTGTGTTTCAGATATAGCCCGGCCTCTGACAAATCTAAACATGGAGTTGTTATTTGTGTCCTGATTCTTTTATGAGAAACTCAGGTCCCTAGATTTAGGAATAATATCATTCTGTCCCCAATCTTGCCCTGTGAGTATCTACTCTCCTGCTGCAATGACTTCTGACACCAACTACCTGGAGTGAGACTTCACAGTCCAGGGCCCAGTCCTCCGCAAGACTACCCTCACTTTAGACACTGCAAACTCAGGGGACCCCTGGCTACCTGCACTTCTGATCAACTGGCTACAAATTAGAGGGTTCTCACTACCTCCTCGGGTTTGATAATTTTCTAGAATGACTCACAGAACTCGGGAAAGTGCTTTTCTTAGGATTGCAGTTTTATACAGTATAAGGATAAAATCAGAAGCAGCCAAAAGAAAAAATAGACAGGAGGTGCCCAAAGGCAAAGTTTGTGTTCTCAGTGAGCATAATGCTCGGGTACATGGAGGAATGACCACCAGGGAAGCTTGCCCCGGCTCCCATAGTCCAGAATTTTGACTGGCATTTCACTACGTATGACTGAGCAAATCACTATCCACCTGGCTCAATGTCCAGTCCCCATCCTCACTGATGGAGCTGATATCACATGGCTCAAAGCCCCGACCCTTTAATCACATGGTTGGTCTTTCTGGCATCATCGGCTCCATCTTGAGCCATCTCATTGGCATAAACTTGGATGTGTTCTGGAGGAGCCCACACCAATAACAGATCCTCCTGTCAGGCTCCCTCCCAGGAACCAGAGACAAAGGCCAGCCAAATTGCTTTTACTCTGGACCTGCCTGAATACCAGTCCTTCCCTTCATCAGACCCTCACCTCCTAAGTATACTTTTAGCACTGGATAAAGAAATGGGTTTAGCCAAAACCGGTTTGGCTCAGTGGGATAGAGCGTCGGCCTGCGGACTGAAGGGTCCCAGGTTCAATTCCGGTCAAGGGCATGTACCTTGGTTGCGGGCACATCCCCAGTGGGAGGTGTGCAGGAGGCAGCTGATCGATGTTTCTCTCTCCTCGATGTTTCTAGCTCTCTATCCCTCTCCCTTCCTCTCTGTAAAAGATCAATAAAATACATTAAAAAAAAAAAAGAAATGGGTTTAGCTGATAGGACATGTGTGTGGGTATAGGTAGATATCAAGTCTTTGAAATATATGAGAAGCCAGAGATCTCCCACTTTAAGTGTCCATCAGCGTTGTTCCCCATCGCTGGGGAGGGAAGGGATCTTCCCATCTAAGGTTCTCATTCAAGGCCTCTGATGTAGTTACTGCAGCTGCAGTTGAGTAGCCTCTGATCTCTAGCTTGCCTGGAATGCCCAAAGTCTCGGTGTTGGTCTCATCTAAGATCTGTAGTCACTCCCTTCCTGGGTGGCCTTGATCCTTTCATTTTCTAAATTGGCCACTAGGCAAGCCCTTAGGCTGAGCAGATGGTAGGGAGAAAACTCTTGCAGCTTCATTCCAGAGCTGCTCCTATTTTATTTTTCCTTTCCAGTTCAGATCAGTATCTCCCCACACCCCCTTCCAAAATCTAAGAGGGAAAAAGTGTATGTTTTAGAAAAAGGTGGTGCAGGGTAGATGCGGAAGGGGGTGGGAGCATCAGGAGCACCAAGAAGCACAAACTCTTCTTTCTAGAATCAGATGCCAGCAGGTCCTGGAACTTTGCATTCCTTTTGTCTAGCACTCCCTCTAGTGACACTGGAATTCTCTTAGGTTACAATTGGGCACAGAGTAAAGATGACACACATCTTCATGGAGGCATGATGTGCTACAAGGTTATAGAGAGAGGAGCGAGTGATTCCATTTGGAAGTGACCTGTGACCCGGAACTTGAAGGGTGATTAGAGTCTGGAAATGTGGAGAGTGAAAGAGAAAGGGTCACACTAACTAAGATCAGAAGGAAAGAGAATCAGGCGAACAGAGTTAACCATGATGATTGAGATTTCGAGTTCATAAAAAAGGAATATGGATGCTGCATCAAGTTTCGGGGTCCATGGAAGGCCAGGCCAAGGATAATAAGGAGCCAGTAATCTGCATTCTAGCCCAAGACTTAGTGCTTTGTTCTTCTACTTCTGAGAATCACAGGCTCCACCCTGTTTATTCCCCCTCCCCTGAGCAGGAACATATGCAAACTGTCGTAGGCAGATGGGTGTTTATCCAGTGATCTCAAAGTTCTTTAGGGAAAAAAATGTACCACTGGATCATGTGCTCCCATGCTTTGGGTTTGTATCTGGGCCTCCATCTGTGCATGGGAAAAAGTTGTATAAAATAGAGCACTGATAACATTTGTCCATGCCCAAATGCTGATGTGAACATGAAAAACAGGGTTTCACAGACTTAACTCAAAATGCCTCCTGTGTCTATGCAAAGAAATAGTTGCCAACTTAATTCTGTTTTGATTTTCCCTGATGTGTGACTTGATCTGTGGGCTGGATTTCCAGAGCCACGGTAGTGCCAAACCCCATTAGTGTTTAAGGCATACTCATGCCCAAATATGGATCTCTCATGTTTTGTGTTGACCATGTGCCTGGGTCCAACCATCCAATCCAGGACGAGTCCTCGCCAGGGCTCCGACAGACACAACATAGACTAGCATTATGTGATGTATAAACAATTTTGCCTGAAATGACAGCATGTGAATAGCTCAGCTGGTAGATTTGTGAGCAGGAAGTATGATGTAGGCTGTGAATGGCTGCTCCTAAAATTGCATTCTAATTGTTCCCTGCCAGCTTTAATCTCAGCCTCCAAAGTAAAGACAAGGAGGTACTTAACTGTTCCGTGGAGCCTCTAAATTCCACTGTCTTCGAGACTAGAGAGAGACTAATGAAGAATAGTATGACAGAGGATCGAGCCTGACACCCGGGCATGTGCCCTGACTGGGAATTAACCAGCAACCCTTCTGTGCACGGGATGACACCCAACCAACTGAGCCACACTGGCCAGGGCCATTTACTCAATTTAACAAAGAATATTGAGCACTTACTCTGTGCCAGGCAGTGTCCGTAGGGGAAAAGCTCTTTGCTTTATAGATTCCCAGTCTAGCTAGTTTGGGTTCAAGATATCTCAGTAGCTTCTTTCTGCTTCCACTATTTATTTATAAATACTCTTTTACTACATTCAGACTCTCCTGAAATAATACTAATCTCTTAAAATTATTCCCTCCAAGTTTCACTGTGCCAATAGACAGCTGTGAGGGTTAAGTGAGATGGGGTGAATGAAGCACCTTGCAAAAAGTATGTGCTTAGTAAATACTAGTTCTCTTCCACTTTAAGGGGAAAAGGTGGCCATATAATATTAACTACCAATTCAGACTGCTCGTGATTAGAGCTGAGGATGGGCTCCACTCTCTAAAATGTCCATTCCTCATCTGTAAAGTGGGCCTGAGGAAAGGTTTAATTGAAGGGAGCACATAAAGTCCTCAGCACAGTGACAGGTCATGGTAAGAATCCAAAGTTACTGCTTCTCTCACAAAGTGTGGGATGATCCCAGATGGGACCATCATCTGGATGATTCAAGAAAAATGTATGTGGACAGGCTGAAACACTGGGCTGAAATTACCAAGAAGAAATTAAGCAGGTCTGGTTATAAAATTTGCCGTTAGATTAAAAATAATGTTTCAAGTGCCAGTTGGTGGAAGGGGTTTGCAGAGGTGAGAAGGGCTGGAAGTGCTGATTGACTCAAGTCAGTGGTCCTGGCTGAGGCGTGGCCACTGTTGTAACTGGAGAGTTCCTGGACTGCTTTCATAGATGATGGTTCCAGAAGGGAGAAGTAATTTAGGTCAACTCACCCCTAATTTAATTATGACATAAATTACTGTGCTCAGTTCTGAAAAAAGTGTGGACAAACGAAGAACATCCTGAGGAGGGAGAGCCAGGAGGTGCAGCACCGAGAAACCTGCTCTGTGGGAAACAGAATAGCACGTTGATGAAAAGCTTGGGCTCCGGAGCCAGATAGACATAAGTTACAGCATTAGATGCCCCTCTTACTTAATGAGTCTTCCTGAACATGTGATTTAGTTTCTTGAATTTCTTTACCTATTAGGTCAGTGGTTCTCAACCTTTCTAATGCCGCGACCCTTTAATACAGTTCCTCATGTTGTGGTGACCCCCAACCATAAAATTATTTTTGTTGCTACTTCATAACTGTAATTTTGCTACTGTTGATGAATTGTAATGTAAATATCTGTGTTTTCTGATGGTCTTAGGCTCTACAGCAGCGGTTCTCAACCTGCAGGGTTGCCTAAGACCATTGGAAAACACAGATATTTATATTATGATTCATAACAGTAGCAAAATTACAGTTATGAAGTAGCAACAAAAATAATTTTATGGTTGGGGGTCACCACAACATGAGGAACTGTATTAAAGGGTCACGGCATTAGAAAGGTTGAGAACTACTGTATAAGATGCATATTAAGTGAGATGATGCATTGTGTTTGTTAAGGTAAGACCAATTTGCTGTTCAAGTAAGTCTACTGAAGGTAAGACCTACCAACAGAAAAAACTTTGGATTCTCAGAGACCCAAGGCAATTAAAGTTTATATCTTGCTGGTAGGTATTGCCATCAGATGGCCTTCTGTGAAGTTATTCAGGGACCCAATATCCTTCTATCTTATGGCTATCCCTGCAGATAAGGGGAGAGACTACTTTCTTCTGAACCTCTTTAGTAAGGAAGTGACATACATCATTTCCACTCACATGCCATTGTCAAGAACTCAACCCTGTGGCCACACCTAAATGCATGGGATTCTGAGAAATATACCTAAATGCAAGAGATTCTGGTAAATATGCCCAGGAAGAAATGGAACAAGTTTTGGTGAACACACAGCAGTCTCTGCCACGGTCCAGCATTCTGATCACTAGTTTACCCACTTCCTTCTTCCTCCATACTCACCTCTTTCCCAAGGAGATAACTTTGAGTTCCATCCAGTGACTGCATCTGGCTCAAAGCCCAGGATCTCTGGGTGATGGATAATGCTTTCTACCAGGTCTAGAAGGGGCTCCTCGTGGTCCTGCTCTCTATGAGAAACCCTTGTCCATTGTCTTCCACCTGAGCACTCTGGCTCCACCCTCTGAAAATGTTCCTTGTCCATTAACCTCCAAGAGCTCACCTAAACTGGGCCTTGAGGAGTCTCCCTTACAGGCCGTTTTGCTTCCTGACAGTGTAAGTTCAGGGACCTGAAGGATGTTTTAAAGGTTAAACAGTCAAGAGTTTTTATTTCTTGGTCCAGACTCAGAGTTTCGTTGGCAATAGAAAGTTCTTAGAAATTTAGGAGACGTCCAATCTATTTGCTTTAGTCAGGTACTTGTGGTAGTAACCACACTCAGAATTCTTACTTAGACATTATTCTCAAAACTTCATATTTCTTTGCTTTCTTGTCTCTCTCTCTCTTTCTCTCTGTCTGTCTCAATTACATGGCAGTTTTGTTCAGGTCACAATATGTTGGGTGATATACCTTTAATCTGGTGTTTGCACTAGGACCGAGTCTCTTTGTTCAACTGGGAAGTCGTATTGGGGCCTTTATCACCAAAGCATTCAATTTCATCTCTTATACTTTGGGGTTTGGAAGCAATTAACCTTTCTATCCTTGATCCCTTGACTTTCTCTATTCCCTCCAACCTTGCTTGAAAATTGGCCAGTTCTTCCAAAGAGATGAGTTCATCTCTTTCTTGTAATACCTCACTAAAGCCAGTGAGTAGCCAACATGTACCATCATTCTGACCCTTCCTACCACTTCTCAAACTCCTAGAACTGGCTGCTAAGCCATTGACACAAATTTTAGGTTTTTGTTATGGCCACATCTGACTTCCCCTACCAACTTCCTGTAAGAGTTAAGGCAAAACAGGTTGCTATAACAGATAAACTTCAAATCCTGAATGACTTAATACAAGAAAGGTATTTCTTATTCACATCACAATCATGGTGAGGTGGCCATCCTTGTACAGGGGGCAGGCTCCAAGCGTCCTTTTTGCCTCCACCCACCTCTTGGTCTTCAGAATCCTCTTCATTCAGCAGGCAGAGGGCAAAGACAACCTCTTTCAGCAGGGAAGACACCTCCACTTCTTACAGCACTCACAACACGCAGCTCATATTCGTTTCTATTTCTGTTGCTACTTGACTGGTGAAAATAATAGATGAAGGAAATGAATAGTTTTAGTGTGGAGTAAAGAAGACGGAGAAAACATGGCAGCAACGTTCAAGTGTAATGTGACAGAGGAAATGGCCTTCTGTGTAGCTCCTTTCCAGAGGGCAAAACTAGGAGCAGCAAGTGCATGGAGCAGTTTTCCACGTAAGATAAGGCGAACTTTCTTATAATTTGGAATGAATCCCACATGTAGTGTCATTTTAAAGATCTCAAGTGCTGAGGTGCTGGGAGTGCAAAAGCAGAGGCTGCTGCTACATACCTTTGAGAGAAGATTCCTGCTTGAGGGAACCCTTCCAGCCATGGGACTCCTGAGGCCTCTTTCAACACTGATATTTCATTTTCTGTGTCTGAGATAGTGGAGGGAAAGGACTTTGATTGGTGGTATCTCTAGCAACGTGTTGACATCTGAGACTATCTATCCTTAACTAATAACTACAGTTTCTGCCTTTGGGGACATTTACTACTTGTTATTCATATGCAATTGGTAAAATATTCCACCCCCTATATGACTGCTGCACAACCTCATGGTAAAATCTTTAAGTGCTCCGTCAGTCACTATAGGAAATGGACTCATATGTTATACCACCACCCACCAAGTGACTCAGGCCCGAAACCTGGGAGTCATCCCTGAATCCTCCATCTCACTCACCGCCACGTCTAACCAATCACCAAGTAGTTGCTCTTCTATTTTCTAAATATTTTGCAGATCCATCCACTTCTTTTCATTCTCACTTCTATCACTCTGATACAGGCCACCACTGTCATCTTTTATCTGCCTTTCTCCAACCCATTTCCACACAGGAGCCAGGCTAAGCCTCCCCATATGTCCCCCTGGTGAATCATGGTCCACAGCATCAGCAGTGCAAGGAATCATGTCGCACTTTACTTTGAGAGCTCCTTTCTCTGGCTTTTTGAAGGTCTTTCTTTCTGAGCAGATAGAACGTATTGGGATTGCCAAGCTTCCAGGGCCTTGTGTGTGTGGTCAAGGTTGTAGAGGCATCCAACAGGGGTTCTCTGGGATGACCCTTGCCCGCATCTCTATTTCTCTTGCAGGAGCTCTCTAAGGTCTCACTGCTGCTGCTGAGACTTTATCCCCATGTACCCACCATTCCACGGACTACTGACACTCTCTTCTCTTCCCCATCTCCAAAAGTATCTATATTTTTCTACCTGAAGGGAAGCCAATGTCTCTATCCTCTTTCTCCCTACAACCCCTTTCTACTTCCTTTGCAAATCTTACATTCTCCTAAGTGCTTAAACCTTTGTAAATAAAAGCCAGAGTTCTTGGAGGGTGTATCTTCTTACTGCCTGGAAATAAACTACTCTCCTAAAATAATGGCAAGCACAGTCAGACACCTGTTTGAGAAGGAAAAAGATAACCAAGAAAATGCGAGGACAAAAAAGAAATTAACCACTGTTTCAAAGTACTCTGGGGCCCCATGTGCAAATCTGCTTGCATCACATATCTACTTGATTGCTTCCTGTTGCCCTTGGGATGAACTTCAAAAAAGTCTCTTATGGTTTTGGGACCTTTGCATGATGTCATCTCTGCTGACCTCTAAAGCTCCTCTCATACCCTCTCCCCTCTGTCTCAGACATTCTGAACAGTCTGCAGACAACCAGGCCTAGGGTCTTTAAATGCACTGGTCCTGGGCCTGGAATGCTCTTTCCCTACCCTCTCCCCATCTAGCTCACTGCTAGCAAGTTCAAGGTCTGGATTAAAATATGCATTTATTGGGGGGCTGCCCTGGCCCCCACAAGGTGTGATCCTCTTCTTCTGGGATCTCACAGTAGCACGTGTACCTCTCCTTCCTCACCTGTCATGCAGAAAGCACCACATTGTAGGCTTGTTCAATGAGTTCCTTAAGAGTGCCGATGGGGCCGATGGTACTGCTGCTGGTGCTTCTGGTGTTGCTGGTGCTGGTGCTGCTGGTGCTGGTGCTGATGGTGCTGGTGCTGGTGCTGCTGGTGCTGCTGCTGCTGCTGCTGCTGGTGGTGCTACTGGTGCTGGTGCTCATGGTGCTCATGGTGCTCATGGTTTGAGGCCTATTACTTGATACCACTTTCTCGGTGCCTCAGATAGGCCCTAGAGTATCATCTTGCTGTTAGGTAATGTGGTGCACAGAAAGGCTGGAGTGATTGTGTGTGGGAGGGGAGGGTGGAAGAGAGAGACAGATTTTCTATTCTGGCTTATCTGTGTCCTCATTTTTCCCCGTGGAGCTATAAATAAGGATTTGCTTTTAAACCAAGCTCATGGAGGAAGCATTTTACAGACACTGTTGTATTCATCCTTACTACAGATTTGCTTTCCATTCAGAATAGTCTCATGTTAATTCTTGGACATCTTCCTACAAATGTTCCCCCTGCCTGGTTTCTGTGGGAGCGGAGGGGAGGAGGGGAAGAGGAGGGCGACTGCATTTTTGTTCACAGAAGCAAGGCTCTGGGAGTGAGGACAGTGACGCTCAACTATTTTTAGGGAATGTCCATTTGTTTTTAACACATTGGGTGCTTGTTTTAAATATCTACACTATTTGCAAAAAAGAAAGGAAAGAAACAGGAAATGAAAAAGTCAGCAGACAGAAGGAGGATCAGATAAAGTTCCAAAGGCCTCCAACATCAATATTTTTTTTAAGGGGGGGAAAAAGCGAACTTTTTTTTTTTTAAACCTGCTTTTATTAACTGATGATAGTTGTATGACAGTTGTGTGATCTGGTCTATAATTTCTAGTCGTTCTTGAATTTGTCCCTCTGGAATCTCTGTTACAGTTGTTCAGGAAGTAAATCTCAGCAGCAAGATTTCTGCAGCCAGCTGACACCCAGGCCCCCTGGCGCCGCTCTGTTCACATGGCCCTGCAGATGTGAGATGTGTGCACGCAGACATTCCCATACTCCGGTGTCACACCCTCTCAGGGAATTGTATAGCACAATGGTGCAAAATCAAAATAAAATTGCTCAGGGCCCACCACATAAATAATATTCTAATACCACCAAGAGAAGTTGTCTCTCCTCCCCTCCCCTTCAAGTCTTTAATGAGTTCTCTCCTTTACACGAGACACTGAATTAAAACCTAGATATTTCTAAAACAGAATATTGGAATTCTGAACTTGAAAAAGAATAGTGCAGTCATATTAATATGTGATTTTCCTAAAAGTAGGGACAGTTTGGAGAGAGAAGCCTCTGAAATTATGAAGTTATACATTGTAACCTTGAGATCATTTTTTCTCTTATGGCACAGGAGGGAGTGCTCTCTATAGCAGGGATAATGATTCTACTTAAATAAAATAATTAGGGACTTTAAACAGTTTTGTAATAAGATGAAAAACACATCAGTATTTTATTCTCACTTCTGAAAAATTTATCCAATGAAAATTAATCCTAAAGATGGAGGAAGTTTTATGCACAAATGTGTCCAATGCCATTTGTTAAAAGAGGAAAACCATATAATGCCTTTAAGTAAATTATTTGAAATATTTTGCATTTTAAAATAAAATTTGCAAAGAATTAATAAAGGCCTGGAAAGTTGTCATGTAATGTTAAGTCATAATGCGAAAATTTGAATACAGATTGCAAATATCCACAACCCAATAACCATGAGTAGAGAACAGCAGACACAAATTTACTAACATTGTAACTTGTTGCTCTTTGGGTGTGTGAATTATGGGTCTTTTTTTCATAATAATTTCCTATAGTAAGTATGCAATATTCATAGTGAAGGAAAAACTTGATTTAATCTTTTCTTTCACTCATCCAATGTGGGCGGGCACTTGACTGTTAAAGTAATTAAATGATTTATTTATTTTTATTTTTTAAAATGATTGATTTTTGACTACTCACCTGCCATAGACTATTACTTAGTTAACTAGTTAAAGAGTATAAAGTTAATATTATAAACATGATGAGAGACCCACTTCTGTTCCTGCTGTTCCAGGTGAAATGATCCATATGCATTTATTTCTCAAAGGAAGAAAAATCTTATTGGTGGTTAAAATCTTGGGTAGCAGGTCTGAATTGCACATTCACTGGTGGAGAACTTCCTGTCTGGGTTTTAATGTATAGATTGAAGAAACAAGTTCAGCCAGAATAATTATTTTTTAAAAATCATAACAATAATAGCAATAAATCCCCAAATGTTACTTGTTTTTAACCAGATAATTTCCAAGCAGTTTCTGTACAGCTCCTCATTGAATGTTACAAAAGCTTTAGAATTGTTTCAGTTTTCTAGGCGGACAGATGAAATCACAATATACAACTTACCAGGCTTCCAGAGGAATTTCATTTATAATAACACTATCCAATTTTTTCTAAATAACATGCGTAACTGTAATCCAAACGTGCTGTTACCACATGGTAGAAGCAGAACATGTCTGGTTGGAATAAGTGACCACATTAAAAAAGGAATTGTGAGTCATGCTGAAGACTGCAGACTTACGGCAAAATCAGGGAGAATCTCGAGTAACTCACCCAAGAATGAGTCCTTCCTGAATTTGGCTGCTCACATGGTAGAGGCCTCATTTTATGTAGCTGAAATGTTTTCTTTCCAACTTGGCTGGTTTCATATGTGAGGTTGTGAAAACCTTTGGACTAAGGCATCATTTGCCTTTTTCTTAAGAAAAAGAGAGAGATAATAACAGCTTCCTTTTGGTGAAAACATATATCTATGATTGTGCGCTTTCTTCTGAGATCACCATGGGCACAGGAAATTGTAGGATATAACTAAATAGGAATTTGGTGCAGAGCGGGTATTTCCTCCCCCTCCATGATGACCCTTGCTTAAGGTCATCCTTTTCCTTGATGATTATGGTAATGTGGAGTGGAGGGCAGCCAGGTGCCTCCTGAGGGTGTGACCCCAAATCAATGGGCAGAGTAAAGGGGCCATAACCTATGGTAGGGGCTGCTCGAGAGAGAAGCATCCAGGAGCAGGCTAGACACATCAATGTGTAAACCGGATCTCTCCAAGAAACTCTGAGAAGCAACTGTCTCTGATGCGTGACTGTGTGCTCTCCAACTAAAGGCAGGGGCTGGGCTGTATCGCCCCTTGAGGTCCCTCCAAACTTCCTGAGGCTGACGCAGGCTTCTTTTCCTGTCAGTGCCACTGCCAAACCCCAGAGGCCTCTCCATCGACTCCCAGGACGGGAGAAAATGGCCACACGTGTTTAATAGCGTGTGACCATACCTTGTTTTGGGTCATCTGACTGACTTAAATCGGCAGGGATGGCTGGATGGTTTTGAATTTCCAAACAATCCCAAAAGTCTTTGTTCATCTGGCGCTGCTGCAGGCTGGGTTGTGGCCATGCTTTTAGTTGTCATTCCTGAGCTCCTGGGGTGGAGTGTCTCCCAAATGAAACAGGAGAAGCGGGAGCAGCAGGATGAAGGCGAGCAGGGGTGACTCCTGGCCCTGCAAGGAATACACCCCAATTCTGCCTCCAACATACAGATCTGAGGGTTTTGAAGTGGATGAAATAGGCCCTGTGTGAGAAAGAGTTGCTCCACATCCTGACCCATGGAGTCATCATTACCCTCAACTATTCCAGCACCCACCCAAAAGTGTGCAGTGCCTCCCTGCCCCTGGTCTTTGCCCATCAGAGACCAAATTCAACTTCAAGACCTGATTCAGATGCCCTCTTCCCCTTGAGGCCTTCTTTGGTCCCCACAAGTCAGAATGAGGGGTTGTCTTCCAGGGGCTCATTTGCATGTCCTATGTTATGTACTAAGACGTGTGTTGCAGTGTTACACCTCCTGGCCTCTATTGCAATCCAGGGTGCCTGGGCGTGCCTCTGCAAGCTTCTGGACTGGAGAGGCAATGTGACATCCCCTTGGTAACCTGTGTGGGGCTCACTGGATCTTGTGGAAGGGAAATGACTGGGCTTGTGGAGGTTCTGGTGTAAAGGCTGACTTAGCACAGGAATTTTTAATGAATTTCCCCCAAAATGGTCCTTTTAAATGAGCTTGGGTTTAACTGCCTCTAAGTGAGAGCCTAGAGCAGCCGTGGGCAAACTACGGCCTGCGGGCCGGATCCGGCTGTTCTATCCAGTTCTCTTGCTCTCCCCTCCGCTCCTTTACTTTGAATTTATATTAGTTCACACAAACACTCCATCCATGCTTTTGTTCCGGCCCTCCGGTCCAGTTTAAGAACCCATTGTGGCCCTCAAGTCAAAAAGTTTGCCCACCCCTGGTCTAGAGCCTGGGAAGCAGATGGGTGAACCACTGGCTGGGAAAAAAGCCGGGCCTTGTGGTGTGAATGGATGCTTTTAGTGTTATGCCTCACCAGCGCGCCTGCCGGCTATGAAACATTTCCTGTTTGATTGTAAGCTCCCAAAGGCTGTGCATTGTGACTGCTCTACTTACTTACATAGCCCAGTGCCCCAGCATAGGGCTGTTTAATAAATATTGTTTAATGATGATCACTCTCGCAGCACGAGTATATGGGCCAGGCCCCAGGATGCAGAGAGCCGGCTGTGAGCCCAGACAGAGCAAGATGGCCCATAGCACATAATATTTGCTGGACTCTTCTTTGGGTCGTGCAACGCTGCATCAGATTTTGAGGAAACTAACAGAAACGTGGAACTTACGGTCCTCTCCCTTAAACCTACTGTGGTCTAATAGAAAGCTCAGTCCCAGAATTTGCAGAAAATCAGACCAGAGTTGAAGAAATATGTCTCGGCAGGAAGGATTTTAATAAAAATTACAGACATCCACATGACCCTTCACTATGACCCTGCAGGGCCCCTATCTTTGTTACCTCATGATGTAGGACAGTGTTTGAAGAACTGACAGTGAAAAGTCACTAGTGAATGTGTCTTTAAGCTTATTTGTAGGAAGAACAGCATCTGGAAAGAAGTATCATTTTTAAAAAAATATATTTTATTGATTTTTTACAGAGAGGAAGGGAGAGGGAGAGAGAGTTAGAAACATCGATGAGAGAGAAACATCAATCAGCTGCCTCCTGCACACCTCCTACTGGGGATGTGCCCGCAACCAAGGTACATGCCCTTGACCAGAATCGAACCTGGAACCTTTCAGTCCACAGGCCCACACTCTATCCACTGAGCCAAACCGGTTAGGTGGAAGTATCATTTTTGTGGATTCAATTCTTTCACCAAAAAGAAAATAAAAAGCTCAATTACAGAAGCTTCTATGTTTCTGCTAAAAGGATCTCCATAAAAATCTTGTAAGTTCTGTTTTGAAAAGAAAACTCACGGGAATAAAGAGAATACTTCTTGTGCTCATAACAACCGTGTCATCCTATCTGCCTGGCAGTCTGGGACCAGTAGAAACAGGATTTCTCTCTGTCGGCTCATCCCAGATGAGTCCCCTCCAAAAGAAAACCAATCACAGGATTTTCTGTGACTTCTTCCCTAACCTTACACCGTACAACGTTATTCAAGGTCCTTCATGTTTTATTCAGAATCTCTGGGAACATTGGTTAACTTGGCCGGTAGGAGCACAAGAACTTTTCTAACACATCTACCCCATTTCCTGGTCAGAATGTGCTTTCTTGTGCTTCCAAAAATGCTCTCATGCCCCGTTTGCTGTCAGTAAGCCTCCCAGCCCAGCCCTGAACTGGGGTGCTGCTTCATATTTGTGAGCTCATTTTATCCTCACAGTAAAACCTCTGAACTCCCTTTCTCTTGGAGTGTTTCCCAGCCTGAGGTCTGAGTGGTGTCGGAGATCCATTTCCTCCCTCTACAGATGTTGAAAATGTACTTTCTCAGCCTCCTGTGCAGCTAGGATGCGGACAGGTGGTGCAGGCTCCATCCATCGCATGTACCTGTTCTGGAGCTGGACCAGAGAACTCAGGACAGAGAGGCAGAGACTGCCTGGACCGTGTCCTGGTCAAGAGAGCCACAGCCAGGTTCCAACAGCAGAAGCTGTTCCAGTGCCAGCAGCCAGCAAGCTCTGGGGTGAGCAGTGGCATCTCCTTGGACCAGTTTAAGGCATGACTTTGGATATGGCTCCTGGCTCTGCAGCCTGGGGCATCTATGATGACTCAACACCCGTAACACAATCCCTTTCTGCTCACATTAGCCAGAGTTGGTGTCTGTTGCTGAAACTCAGAACCTTATTGAGACATGGGTCCTATTATTAACCCTGCTTACAGATATTAATACTGAGATTAGAGATGTTAACTTTCCTAAGGTCTAACAGCTAAAAGATGCAAACAGTGTGTTGACCTTGAGTCCGCCACAGAGTGCCCTGGGGTACTCAGTGCCCCTGTGAGACGCCTCAGGCCTCCCAGTATTGCAAGAGAGTGCAGGACACTAGGACAGGTGCCCTCAATGCACTCTGGACCTTGCACTGTAGAGAAAATGAATCAACATTTTTGAGGCCCTTAATGTACTTGGACCACTTAAATCTCTATTAGCACCTTGAGGGGTAGGCATTCTTTTTTTTTTTTTTTTAATATATTTTATTGATTTTTTACAGAGAGGAAGGGAGAGGGACAGAAAGTTAGAAACATCGATGAGAGAGAGACATCGATCAGCTGCCTCCTGCACACCCCCTACTGGGGATGTGCCCGCAACCAAGGTACATGCCCTTGACTGGAATCGAACCTGGGACCTTTCAGTCCGCAGGCCGATGCTCTATCCACTGAGCCAAACCAGTTAGGGCGAGGGGTAGGCACTCTTATCATCATTGGACCAGGACACCAAGACTAAGTGACAGGCTGTTTCTTGCCCAAGGCCACACACTCAGTTCCAGGTGATCCCAGGACTGAGCCCTTTCCTGTCTGTTACCTGTTCACAAGTCCTAGATCCTTCCTAGCCTATAACTTATGGCCCTTTTCATCTACCTGCTTAATCTCACATAATAATGAGAGAAATAAGGATGTAATCATTGAAGGTATTTTTGGCTAGAGATAGTTTCTTTTGTCCTGATTTAATATTTTTGATCCATAATTTAAGCCATTTGTTGAGATTGTCCCATTTCCAAGTGGAAAGATTTTTTTACTATCTTACAAAAATTAATTTTCTGTGTTGGGTGTGAAATAAGATTCCAATTATGTATGTTGTCCCCGTGTAAAAAGCCAGTTGCCCAGTGCCATGGAATGAACAGCCTGTCTTCCCCACTAATGTGAAAAGCCACTTGTGTCATACACCACGTTCCCATGGAAGTTACATGCCTATCTCTGGTTAGCTAAAGCTATCCATTTATCCCCCAAATTTTATATTTATATTTTCATTTTTGTTCAGTTCTCAATAGTTCATAATTTTTGTTTGATTTTGGCTATGAATTATTTAGCCTTTCTGAAATTTTTCAAACGTCTGAATTTGCAGTTTGTTTACATTTGTTATTGAAACTTCCAAACATCAGAATTTGTTATTGTTTAAGCCAGTGGTCGGCAAACTGCGGCTCGCGAGCCACATGCGGCTCTTTGGCCCTTTGAGTGTGGCTCTTCCACAAAATACCACGTGCGGGCGCGCACGGACAGTGCGATTGAAACTTCGTGGCCCATGTGCAGAAGTCGGCTCTCAAAAGAAATTTCAATCGTTGTACTGTTGATATTTGGCTCTGTTGACTAATGAGTTTGCCGACCACTGGTTTAAGCCACCTTTTGATTTTGATTTCCCACTGTATTACATAGAGGTCTGACAGTGGTCTCTGGCACATGGGGCTGCTCTGTCCATTACAGCTGTCATTAGTGACGTGTGGCTAATGAGCACTTGAAACAGGGCTGGTTCAAATTGAGAAGTGCTGTGTTTCTAAGACTTAGTTTGAAAAAGAAATAGTATTTGGATCGTTAGATAAAATAAGATCTATCATTATAATTAATTTCACCTGCTTCTGTTCACACTTTCAAATGTGGCTGCTAGAAACACAAATTACCTACATGGCTCACGCTGTCTTTCTATTGGACGGCACTGATCATGATTGTTTGGTATTTGGACACTTGCTTTGTGGCTTAGTGTTTGGTCAATTTTCGTAAAAAAGGTGTACTTGAAAGGAATGCCGAATATTGGTGGTTACAGGGCTCTCTACATGTTCATTAGATCAAGCTTGTTAATTGAATTGTTGGTCTATCCCAGTGATCAGCAAACTCATTAGTCAACGGAGCCAAATATCAACAGTACAACAGATTGAAATTTCTTTTGAGAGCCAAATTTTTTAAACTTAAACTATATAGGTAGGTACATTGTTATTAACTTAATTAGGGTACTCCTAAACTGGCCTTTGCTAAAAACTCAAGGGGCCAAAGAGCCGCATGTGGCTCGCGAGCCGCGGTTTGCCGACCACTGGTCTATCCTATATCTTCCTAATTTTTTACTTTCTTTGTCTGTCAGATTCTAAGAGAAGTGTGCTAAAATTCATATACTGGAGCCCTGGCCAGTTGCTCAGTGGTTATAGCATCGGCCTGCTGATTGAATGGTTGGGGGTTCGATGTCAGCATGTACCTAGTTGCAGGTTCACCAGCCCCATACAGGAGGCAATCAATGGATGTGTCTCTGTCTCGTCAATGTTTCTCTCTCTCTCTCTCTCTCTCTTTCTCTCTCTCTCCACCTCCTCCCTCCCTTCCACTCTCTCTAGAAATCAATGGGAAAGATATCCTCAGGTGAGGATAAAAAACAAAACCCACATACTGGAAGTGTGCATTTATTAATTTCATCTTGCAGTTCTGTCTCTTTTGTCTCATATATTTTGAGACTGTATGGTTATCCGTGCATATGCTATGTTTTTAGTCTGAGGGTTGTTGTATCTTTGGGTGATTTTTTCTTCTACCTTTGTATATATTTCTGTTCTTTCAGAGGTTATTCACAATGTTAACTAGTAATGGTAACATGAGTGTTTCTCCTAACTTAACATGAAAATGGGAAACATCAAGACCACTGAAGCTATAGTCAGAACCTCCTATGACATAGGATACAACTTAAAGTAAACAAAGAATTCCCTACTACAAACAATCCAACAAGTGTAGTTCCCTAAAACGAACATTCATGGTCTCAAGGTTACAAATCATCAGTCCTAAAGATACTAAAAGAAACTTCAACCCAGGAAAGTTCTTTGCATTTCTTAGAAACTGAGTGAGGATAATTAGTTTTATAATCTTATTTATCTAAATGAAGACTAATGGCTAACCTGGGACTCTGCATTCTTGAAAGTTCTATGGGAGCTGTCTTTTCAGTCTCCTGATGTTCTTCATTAACTGCTACTGAAACACGTGCCCTCTCATTTTGAACTATAATTGTAACAAATGTTCTATTAAAATTATTCAGGGCTTATAATAATTTAGTTCCACACCCCCATTTTTTCTATTCCATATTACTAGAACTTTTATGTATGCTGGACTTTTGCTTTCTATTCTGCATGCTTCTTAAACTTAACTTCGTATTTTCTATATTTCTTTTTTAATCTGTCTGTGCTATTTTCTAATTTCCCCAAATCTGTCTCCTAATTCATTAATGCTTTCTTTATAAGTGGCTAATCTGCTCTTAATGCAGCCATTAAATTTTTAAGTTCAGTACCTCCAACAAAATAAGTTTTATTTGATTTTGTTCAAAATCTTTTAGTTAATTTCACTGTTCCCTAATATTTAATTGTGGTTTCTGTTCCTTTATTTCTTTAACCATTTTAGAGTATATTTCTCTTATAGTTCTGTTAACATCAACAAGCTCTAATTATCCTATTAGTTATGTCTGCTGACTCTCACTTATTGTGGATTATCTCCTCATTGCTTTGTAATTCTTTAGGAGAGACTCCTCATTAGTAGAGATTTTTAAAGGGAATCCAGTGTAACCTAGATCAGCAGTCGGCAAACCGTGGCTCGCGAGCCACATGCAGCTCTTTGGCCCCTTGAGTGTGGCCCTTCCACAAAATACCATGACCTGGGTGAGTCTATTTTGAAGAAGTGGCGTTAGAAGAAGTTTAAGTTTAAAAAATGTGGCTCTCAAAAGAAATTTCAATCATTGTACTGTTGATATTTGGCTCTGTTGACTAATGAGTTTGCCGACCACTGCCCCTAGATTATAGTTATGGGAGTGTCTTTATAAAGCAGTTTACTTCTGTTGGGTGCCCTTAGACCAGTTTTTACATTAAATTTTCATACTGATATTCCAGAATGCAGGGTGATAAAAGTTCAGACTCAACATTTGCAAGTCACCTAGGCTTCAGGTCTCTCTGCGTTTTAGTGGGAGACATTTGAGTTTTCTAAACCTTTTTTTGCTAGGAAAAGCATTTAAGAAAAATAGAGAGACAGTCCTCTTAGAGGTCCCAGTTTTATAATAGGTTCTCACTAATTGTTCTTAAACTCATGTAGACCAATATGTGGACTTTAAAAACTAATCGTAGCCCAGCCACCATGGCTCAGTGGTTGAGTGTTGACCAGGAGGTCATGGTTCAATTCCCGGTCAGGGCACATGCCTAGGGTTTGAGGCTCAGTCTGATGTTTCTATCTCTCTCTCACTCTCTTCCTCTCTGAAATCAATAAAAAACATATTTTAAAATAAAATAAAATAAAAGTCATCCTAGCAGTTAGAGTCTACAACCAAATATAATATTTTTCCTGGTCATCATGGTATCAGTTCAAGCACAGTAGACTAGTATCTGTCTGGCATGAAAGGAAATTCCCATATGAAGTAAGAGATGGAAAGAGTTGGCATCTATCAATGTTCCTACTAAGACTAGGTTTTTACTCTAATGATTGGGATTATTTATGGGCCCTACAACAGTGAATAATATACATTTCATAAGTGAGCTGTGATTTGAATCTAAGGATACATAGGAAAGAATTCATGTATCTTGAGGCTTGGTTAAAGAGTCTTCTTTGTGTCTTGAACATGATCTCACAGCAGAGAGCCTGTGATGATGGGGAAACCTCAGTGTTTGCAAAGATCTAACATCCTATATAATAAAAGCCTAGGTGGCGTCGTGCGACATCGTCACAAGATGGCCGCCCCCACGTTTTCACAAGATGGCCACCACAAGATGGTCGTCACAAGATGGCTGGCAGGGGAGGGCAGTTGTGGGCAATCAGGCTGGCAGGGGAGGGCAGTTGTGGGCAATCAGGCTGGCAGGGGAGGGCAGTTGGGGGCGAGCAGGCCAGCAGGAGAGGGCAGTTGAGGGCGACCAGGTCAGCAGGAAAGGGCAGTTGGGGACGATCGGGCCAGCAGGGGAGGGCAGTTGGGGGCAACAGGGCCTGCAGAGGAGGACAGTTAGGGGTGACCAGGCCAGTAGGGGAGGGCAGCTGGGGGCTACCAGGCCTACAGGGGAGGGAAATTGGGGGCGAGATCAGGCCAGCAGGGGAGGGCAGTTGGGTGCGACCAGGCCAGCAGGGGATGGCAGTTAGGGGCAACCAGGCCAGCAGGGGAGGGCAGTTGGGGGCCATCAGGCCAGCAAGGGAGGGCAGTTGGGGGCGATGGGGCTGGCAGGGGAGGGAAGTTGGGGGCGACCAGGCCAGCAGGGGAGGGCAGTTGGGGGTGACCAGGCCAGCAGGGGAAGGCAGCTGCGGGCGATCAGGTCGGCAGGGGAGGGCTGTTGGGGGCAAGATCAGGCTGGCAGGGGAGGGCAGTTGGGGGCAATCAGGCCAGCAGGAGAGGGCAGTGGAGGGCAGTTGGGGGCAAGTGGGCCAGCAGGGGAGCGATTAGGGGGCAATCAGGCAGGCTGGTGAGTGGTTAGGAGCCAGCAGTCCCAGATTGTGAGAGAGATGTCCGACTGCATGTGTTTCAGACATCTCCCAAGGGAGAGGGTGCAGGCCAGGCTGAAGGACACCACCCCCCTACCCCCGTGCGTGAATTTCATGCACTGGGACTCTAGTGTATATATATATATATATATATATATATATATATATATATATATATATATATGGCTAATATGCTAAGTGTCCGACTGTCCAACCAGTCGCTATGACTTGCACTGACCACTGGGGGGCAGATGCTCAATGCAGGAGCTGCTGTGATGTGCACAGAGAAATAGCACTGTGGACCTGGCGCTCACAAAGCAACACTTGGCTTCCCCCAAGTGGGATACAGGCCCTGCCACCACCCTGGAGCAACAGCCCACCAAATCACAGCTGAAGCTGCTGAGACCCCATGGCGCAAAATGCGGCCCACAGCCCAGACCATCCTGGAAACGGTGGCTGTGGGTGCCAGGTAATGACATCATGTAGCAGCGCCAGGCTTCCTCTCCCTTGCAATTTATAGCCAGGTACAAACATTTCACACTTTAACCAAATGTCTATGAAGTGTTTTCCCATGCCTCATCTCATTTGATCCTCACAGAAGTCCTGGAGTAGGTAGGTACGAAACTTGGTGGAATCCTATTTTCTTTTCATTAGCCCGAAAATGGAGATTTAGAAAGCTTAGAAACTTGACCTGACTGAAAAGAAGTAAGAAATGGTGGACCTTGAAAATGACTTCAGGTTTTCTCACTGCACAGAATATAGTCAAACACTGCTGCAGTTAAATATTTTACCCTTTGTTCTCCTTGCATGATTTACAATAATCTGTTTCATGTTAATATTTACTGTTGTGTTGCTGACAATTACCTGAAAGAGAAGTTGGGGTGCTTCAGTGGGCTGGAAAAAGTGTAGCTACATTGGAATGCAGGTCTAATTAAGCAAATGTATTCTATATATATAAAAGGCTAAGTTGATTTGTGTATGTGCAATACATATAAAGCTCTCACTGGTGCCAATTGCACGCGTGTGTTTCGATCTGTCATTGTCGATCGTGAATTTGGTTGACACTTACATTATAGAGAAAGGGCAAATAGCCATATTAAAATAATTCTTCTAATTAATTTCCTTCCAATGTGCACGAATCCGTGCACTTGAACACTAGTTAAACTATAATATTTTTCTCAGTCTAGGGAAAGAACCATTCACTCAATAGCACCAAAACTGAGCTGTTCCCATCTTCTATTTTTTGAGATGTTGGAAGGTAGAACTTGAAGTTTCTTTTACATTCCCTTGCCATTTTTTTTTCTAGCTCACGTAGTCACTAAAGTTCTGAGTGGCTTGTACTAAGCTAAGTGTTTTGGTGTGTTTTTTCCCCTTTCTTTTCTTTAAGTCATAAATCTAATGTCTGGGTCTCACTAAACTACTGATAGCAAATTGGGGAAAGAAAGAACCATTGGAAATCCCTCTCAAAAGTCACTGGACACACCATTCCCAAGTTTATATAGCTTTAGTATTCTATGATGAGGTATTTTTTTACTGAACATTGTTATTTTATCATGTATTTCAACATTATATTTTCTCAGAAAATGTAAGAAAAAATGATTACTTGATTGAACTGTGTCCCTGTGACTCCTGCTGTTTGTTTCAAGGAGCATTACTGTTTCATTTGTTTAATAACATAGTCATGCCAGATACTAGGGCCATTAGCTTTCACTTTTCCTAGCTGCATGTAAGTACCCTTATTCTAATTATAACCGAGAGGTCATTCCTTAGGAATTACTAACCTTCAAAAGATATGAGATAATTATTCCCTAGAGAATCAAACAAATTTGTAAGACAAATACAGTTGAAATTTCAGACATCAATCTCTTTTTTACCATAGCCTGGGAACAAGGGAACTATGAAATATAATTTTACCCCAAGGTCCAACAAATGACTACATGAAAATGATTTCCCTCCTGCCAAAAAAGAAAAAAAAAGAGAACACTTTATTTTGGTACATAGCCTAATACTTGTGCAGAGAGTGTTGTTTTGTTTAAATAATAAAAATTCCCTGAAGGAGAAAAATCATTCTCTTCCAAATGAAGAATTTTAAAAATAAATTCGGTATGTATTTTAGGAACCATTTGCTCTGTGTTCGTCAACAATTCTGACTTAGTGTTGAGTCAGTTCCGAATGTAACCAATAGCATTTTGGACCAATCTTCTCATTTAGAGTAGCATTTGGCTTATTGGGTTGATCCAAGCTTCCCACTAAAACACAAGTGAAGATATTGAACGAGGTGAAATGCTTACCATTGCCAAAAAGTGGAACTCACAGTCAACCCACAGACCAAATCGGAGAGGAATTTCCTTTAGATTCAAGACCAATTATTCTAGATTTTAAAGTGAATAGTCCACCTTCCTGAACAGTGCTTGTGGAAAGAGGGCAAAAAAAAAAAAAAATCTCCCTTGGTACCAACCGCAAAATCTTGGAAGCAACCCATTTATAGCAGTTTCCCAAACCAGTGCATCTAGACGCCTAATTCCTAAGGGATGCTCCTTCTAGAAGAGGGCACATGGTCAAAAGTTTGGGCACTTCTGCAAAATATATCTCCTTTTGGAGATTCAGAAAGTACATTAGCAATACGAAAGTTTGTGAGAGTTCTTACAGAATAAAAACATATTTAATTCTGCTTAATTTAGAATTTCTGAAATTAATTTAACCACACAGCCCACTCCTCCTCCTCCTCTTCCCCCACCCCCCGCCCGTGTAATAAAACCTGTTAGCATCCTATAGCACCAGTCTTACACAGAACATGCTTTGAGAATGCTCCCGGTATACAGGTATAGAGATAATGCTTTTGAAGTGCCAGGATATTATTTCCCTGTTCTATTCTCTCTTTTTACACCAAGTTTGAGATAAAAAGTCTTTTAAAATAACTGAATAAGTATCAGGGCTAAACGAGATTGTGGTAGAGAAAAGCCTTGTGAGTAGAGTAGACTAAAGTAAGGCTAATGCAGCATCTAATAAAGGTGAAGAACAGTAAATCATAGAAGGAGTGTAAAGGGTCATATAGTCAACTATTCAGCAAATGCAATTTAAATGCAGATAATAAGGAAAAATATTTAACTAAGCAAGCTAGACTAAAGTTCCTGTGGACAAGAAGGAATGGCCATGAAAATTCTGAAAATAAGTGTAATGAGGGAAATTAGCCTAATTAGTTGGCCTCCTTGTGCAAAGACAACATGTTAAACAAGGTAGTTTGGGTACATAAATAGAAAGATTGCTCTCAGTGGAATAAAATAGAAGATCTAGGAGCTCTCAGATCAAAATAAATAAGGGAGTTCAGTCTATGGCAAAAGTTGCCTCTTGAATTAGTGGGAAGAAATAACACTAAACCCTAATATAGTCTCACTATGTGGTAGGCAGTGTCTAAGTTCTTCTCCTGGATTGAATTATATTATCCCCAAAGCCACCTTATGACGAAAATAATATTACTAACATCAATTAATACTATACCTGAGGCCAATAAGAAAAGCAGAGTTTGAATTCAAACCCAAGCTACAGATCTTGTGCTTTAAAAATTGTATACTCATCAAACGATTATATAAAAACTAGAGGCCCGGTGCACGAGATTTGTGCACTTGGGAGGGTGGGGGTCCCTCAGCCCGGCCTGCACCCTCTCGCAGTCTGGGAGCCCTAGGGGGATGTCCAACTGATGGGGAGCAGGCCTAAGCCATCAGTCAGATATCCTAGTGCTGCCGCGGAGGCGGGAGAAGCTCCTGACACCGCCATTACACTCGCCAGCCGTGAGCCTGGCTTCTGGATGAGTGTGCTCCCCCTGTGGGAGCACACTGACAACCAGGGGGCAGCTCCTGTGTTGGACATCTGCCCCCTGGTGGTCAGTGTGCATCAAAGCAACTGATCATTACACCGTTTGGTTGATTTGCATATTAGCCTTTTATTATATAGGATGCTTAGCAAATAATTACTGTTAAGTAAGAAAAGCAGGACATAGCCTTGAAGATAGATAGAATGACCTCAAATTGTGTGTATTTCCATAATTGTGCATTACATGTTGTACATATATGTGAAAATAACCAGGCAGGAAAGTACTAATATGGATGGTAGTCTGGGAATTACAGGTGAGCCTAATTTCTTAATTTGAAATTTGATATAGTTTTCTAATTTACAACAATGGCATTGCTTTTATGATTGGGAAAAGAGGAATATTAAGAAGTGGAGGTGCCCAGCCGGTGTGGCTCAGTGGTTGAGTGTTGACCTATGAACTAGACAGCCGTGGGCAAACTACGGCCCGCGGGCCGGATTCGGCCCGTTCGGCTGTTCTATCCGGCTCACGGAGCCAAAAGAGCGGAAAGTTCTCTTGCTCTCCCCTCCGCTCCTTTACTTTGAATTTATATTAGTTCACACAAACACTCCATCCATGCTTTTGTTCCGGCCCTCCGGTCCTGTTTAAGAACCCATTGTGGCCCTCGAGTCAAAAAGTTTGCCCACCCCTGAACTAGGAGGTCACGGTTTGATTCCTGGTCAGGGCACATGTCTGGGTTGTGGGCTGGATCCCCAGTGTGGGGTTGCAGGAGGCAATCAATCAATGGTTCTCTCTCATCATTGATGTTTCTATCTCTCTCTCCCTCTCCCTTCTCTCTGAAATCAATAAAAATATATTTTTAAAAAAAGAAATGGGGGGATTTGAGGAGAGAAAATTTGGAGAGAAAAAAGATATAGAGAGAATATAATCTTATTATGTAAGATATAGAATAATATTCTTAAAATAAATATATTTAGCTTATGGCTCACACTGCAAAATTGTTATTAATTTTTAGGATAAAATGTGAAACTTCAAAAAAGGCTGTTGGTTCCTCTTGGCTGCCATTAGTGACCCTTTAGAGAAAGACCAAGAAGCACTGGGGTGACCGGAAATGGTGCAGTTAGATATCTAAGGTGTTAAAATAATTATGAAGAGTTCCATAACTCTTCCTGGCTAATGATATCAAGTTATCAAGATATCTAATGAAAGAATAATTACAGGCACCATGTTTCAGAAAACCCAGACTTTTTCCCTGTCAAACAAATTTATTCTGAAGGTTTATGGTGAATTCCACAATCCTTGGTGTCACTGAGCCCCAACCCTAACAGAGTTACAACAGAAAGAAATTGCTTGAGAGGCCCTTGATCATTCTATATAGCAAACTGTCAGAAGACACCTGAGATGGATATAAATTCACTTCTTTAAAAAAAAATATGTAGGGAAGGAGCAGTTGAATATGTGGACTATGCGTTGCTGGCGGCCCCGGTGATGTTGAACTGTGCCTCACAGAGGCCTTCCCTGGCCCTGCCCACACAAGCCCAGGCCGAGGCTGTGGCTCTGCCTCCTTCAGCCCCTTCAGTTCCCGCACTTAGGATGCTTGTTTTTATCTGTCTCGCCTCCCAGACTGCAAACTCCTTGAGAGCCTAAACCACAGTTTCTTATCCATATCCCATCTCTTAGTGCAGAGGAAATACTTAGTTGTGAGAATGAATTAAGGAATTAATGCCTTTTAGTTCCACACAAAATGGTCAGAAATGGTTCTCAGAAGACTGGCCAGGCTGGGGACAAACTCAGAAGTCATAAAAATGATACCATCTTTCTCTAGACTCTTTTCATTCAAAACCTTTTTATTTTCATACCTATTATCTCTCTTAAGCCTGTGAGGAAGGCAGGTATTCTCACAAGCATTTTCTTAAGTTCAGAGAGATGAAGTGGCCTGTCCAATGACATATAGCTAGGAAGTAAAAACAATGTTAAGAAGTGTCACTTATGGAACATTTTTTATGCTAGACACTGCTCTAAGTCAGCGATTTTCAGCCTTTCTCATCTCACAGCACACGTAAACTTACTAAAATTCTTCAGCACACCAAAAATATATTTTTTGCCAGTTTGACCAAAAAAGGTATAATTTTGATTCATTCACAAGACGGCAATTGTGTTAGCAGTTGTCATTTTTTTGACATTGTAAGGGGAAGAGGTCAGTCCCCCTGACTAAATAGTCAGGTATTGTATATTTTAAAAATTCTTGTGGCACACCAGTTAAAAATTGCTGCTCTAAGGAGGTTAATTGCACTCAGTAATTGAAAACACACAGCTCAATGAGGTTTTTTTCCCCCCATTTAAATTGCAGAGCAAAGGGAGGGGAAGAATGATTAAGCAACTTGCCCAAGGCCAGAGAAATGGGTTCCAAGGCTAACAGGCTTCTCTAGGCTTCCTCTAATTTACCTCGAAGTTGCACTATCTATGAATCTGGAATTTTCATCAGACTCTAAATCCAGGGCTGTTTCTACCAAAGTACATCATTTTTCTCATCTGTGCCATCTTTACTGCTGTGCCATCATATGCATATCGTATAGGTTGGGGTGAGTAAATTAGATAAATAGAAGTAAATATAAAATGTATATAATATATGCATAACTCATAGGTTTGGATAAGTTAATTAGCTAAATACATGTACAACACTAAGCAGAATACCTGTCACATAGTGAACGCTCATAAATGTTGGCTTTGATTCTGGAGTTAGTCAGGGAGGAGATGAACTCTCCAGTAACTGTCCACTTGAGAAGAAACTTGATAATCTTTTGGGTGCCCCAATTTTTAAATTAGTAGTAATAATAAGACCCTTTCTCCCCATGGTGGGTTGCTGGATCAATAATAATTTGGAAGCAATTTGAAGCTTGTGTGTAAATATAAGATATTATTCAATTGTGTCTTATATGCAATGCAAATATCTATACCGTGACTTCAGCCATGTTCTTTTGCTCACTCTTCAGTAAAACCTGATAGACTGGTACTCTGCGTGCTGTTGGGGACCCTGCCCTCTATTCTTACCTGGTCACAGAGCAGAAGGGAATGTGCAAGCTGGCCCTTTGCTTTAGGACCTGCTCCTAACCAAGATTGATTCTCTTCTCTAGCTCGTCTGTGCTTTGGCTATTTTCATGGCACAAGAAAACAATTTCCAGAGACCAAGACGTACAGAGGGACCTGGCAAGGAGTTTCCCCTGTCTTAGTCCATCTTCAGTGCAGTGTGCAGGGAGTGCTTAGTTATCGCCCACATTGCTTTTGGTCCTGGGCAGAAAATGGTGAACTTTTCCTAGACAGAGCCTGATTCCGTTTGCGTGAAGACAGGAGGTGTGAGGTGCCTGATGCGCGCAGATGAATCCATGCTGCCAAGTTCTCACCACAGCTCCAGGAACCGATGGAGGGAGAGGGCCCGGACTCCTTTTTACATCATTTAGGGTCATCAGAGGGTTTCATCAGTGCTTTATGATGAAATCGATTTATACCTCCCGGGGCTCGGTCCATTAGCACTTTGCTCAAATCCTCCCCCAGGAAATATTATTAGACCTTAAACCAAAGGACACTTCTCTCTCTATGGAGACAGTGAAACAGATTCTCATGTACTAGTTTTCCATTGGTGTGAACCTGCAGATACCTTTCGTGAAGTGATGCGCTCCTGCCGTGTCTCACTCAGGAACTATTGCCGCAGGCTGTATTCCCTGTCCCAAGGAGGAATTGCCTGGCATGTCTGGCACCAGGAGACTTTCAGGCCCCAGGGGGGATTTTCCCGAAAATCCCCTATATCAGCCTTTCTTTTTAAATAGCATTTCTCTGTGGGAATTATAGGTTCAGTCCCATGTCAGTAAATGATCCCCTAATAGCCCTCCGTGGCAAAGTTATAACTTATCCCCAAAGAAAAATGCTGCCTTGTGAGCAAGTTTTATTGAGGCTAAGAGTCAAGTCATAAAACATCAGCCCTCACCCGCAATGCCTGTTTGCTAAAAGACTATTTATTTTTACATAAATATTTGTCTTGTTTTTTGCTGGGGTATATTTGCTTGTGTATTCAAGCAGGCCATATGCATAAATTAAACATGTCCAAAGTGTTATAATGGGAACATAGATTAGGAGCTGATTACTTTGGCTGCTGGCTATTCAAATATATTAAGCAGCTCCTTGCTTTATTTAAAGAATACATTCAAACACATTTCTTGTCTTGAAAAATCATGTAAAACTATAGGTATTAAATTAAAAGATGACAGACCATGCAGCTTTTTACCATTTTGGCGTTTTATGCTGTGAAATTAATTTTTATGTATATATGTTAGGTTTGGTCCTTATGAAATAAAGCAAAAATTAGTTCTCTGTTCATTTGCTATCATAAATTATTATGGTCAGTTACACAATCATGTAAATATGTACATTAAGCACTTTAAGAAAATTCATACTAAAATTATGGAAGGTCCATAAGCAGTCTTATATGATCATCTTAACTGTCCATCTATCTATCTACTTGCTAAATCATATGGTCTCAGAATCTCTGTGATTTTCCCCTAATACATGTTATAAAATTGTCTTCTCTTTACAGTGAAAAAAATAATAATGGTTGCTTCCTGACTTCATTGATAAAGCATGTGTGTTTCCCAAGTCTAAATGTGTCTTCTAATTGCTTTGGGTGAAAATTTGAAGTTAGCTCTGCAAGTGAGCACAGAGGTGGAATGAGTGTCTCCCCTTCTCGCTTGATTTTTTCTTCGCAGTGTCTGCAGAGTGAACCGGTTTTTCTCAGGAACTCCTCCTATTGCTAAGGCACCAAGGTAGATTATGAAAACGCTATGTATAAAAAGTAGATGGAAATAACCTACACTGTGCTTTCTTAGGAAAGATGTAAGCAGTCTTGTCAAGAGGGTGTTTGCATATATTCATTCATTATGTTCTTTTTTTGTCAAGTGTTGATAAGAGGCTCATTACGCTTAAGTTTGAGCTTGAACTTGGAATGTAGTATTTGAAAAGAAGGTGCTGAAAGCAATTTTAAAACTTCTTTATGTCTCTGCTAAAAATAATTAAATGGAACAGAGGAAGAAAAGAAAAGCTGTCACCTTCGTGTCAAATCAGCTTACTGTGGGTTCTGACACAAAGTGGAAACCGGAAAGGAAGTGCTGATGAGCCCTTGAGAGGGAAATACATTTGGTGTTGGTTCATTCTGCACCCTTCCTAAGGATGCTGACAGAAACTGCATGGGAGATTCTAATGACTGAACTTGAGCCGCAATTAGCTCTCGATGAGAAAGCCACGTGAAATCCACTTACACAAAAGGATCTGTAGATTACAGAAGATTGGGATTTGATATTTTTAGCTTGAAAAATAAAGTGAGAGCTTGATGACAAGAAACTATTTTACTGTTACTGTTTACTTCAAACTGGTTTGGAAAATAAAAAAATGATGTTGTGCTTGTTGAACAATAAGAACTTATCACAATTAGAAGCTAGAAAATAAAAGTCATCTGAAAATAAAAATTCTATCTAAGTAAGATACTATACTTAAAAAAAGAACACTAATCTGGGAAAGATAAAACTATAGGGGCAGACCCAGATGGGTGGGTGCCAGCAGTCGGGGTGGGGGAAGGGGTTGACTACAAAAGGTGATGGAACTTGTGTTTCAGTTGTGGTGGTGGTCGCTAACTCTGCATTTGTCAAAACCCATTGACCTGTACACCCCAGAGTCAGTGTTAGTGCATGGAAATTAGCAAAAAATTCAGTATTAAAATCACCTTATCACCTAAAGTAGTTTTAAGTTAATTTTAAGGTGCAAAAGTTTATCACTACTTTTTTTTTTTTTTCCAATCTCTTTACATGATTTCTGATTCGAGGCCAGGGGAGGCAAAAAAGACAAGTCAGAGGAAAACTGTACCTCAAGGTTTGTGCAAGTTCTCCATAGACCTTTTCTTAAAAAAAAAAAAAAATTATTTTGAAGAAAGTTACAATATTTTAAAAGTAGGAAAAACAAACACCAGAATTGTCACACCCAAGAATTAACAAATGTTTAACAATTGGTTGTTTTTGCATTGGATTTTTATACGTAAATAAAATAGAACTTTTTAAAGGCGATGCTCCCTTTATTCTCCTCTCTTAGCAAGTTCTGCTACCTTCAGAAACAATTTTGAAAAAGAATTAGAGAAACGTGGGGACAATTATTGCTGCTCTCTTCAGTAAATGGAATGAGTTAGTCACATTTATCTCATAATCATTGGGTACACATCTCCAAGGTTGCTGCCCTTGGAAAGGCCAGGTTAACACACATATCCTATATAATAAAAGCATAGTATGCAAATTGTCCCCTCAACTGGGAGTTCATCCAGGAGTTTGACCCGGGGCAGGGCTGGTGGGGGGAAGGGAGGGAGGGCCTAGCCGGCAGCCGGCAGCCATTAGGGACCCTACCAGTGCATGAATTTCATGCACTGGGCCTCTAGTCAACATATAAAAGACACACAAACACATGGTGACTAGCTGGTTACACGGAGCCAAGTCCAAGCCTAGGAATGTTTCATGACTAGGCTGGATGGGATTGGTAAACCTGGACATCCATGACCAGCATCCAGTTTTTCCCACCTCCTCACCCACTTCCTCCAGGAATTCCCACAACAGACTCAGTTCAGTTCAGAGGGAAATAACAAGACACAATAGGTCTGTACTTAACAGGATTAATAAAGTTTTTAGCTCTAAAGTGCATCAAATCAAAGGGACCACAGAGAAAACAAATTTGGAGCTAATGCCGAACCTGCCATGTTAATTTAAAAGAAAATAACTGCAGATGGCTTTTCAAATTGCGAAAACTGCCTGAGCTGTCCAAATGTCGTCCCCACTCTCTTTCTACTGCATGCCTGTCTCTGACAAGAAAATTGCTCGTCTTAATCCGAAATAAAGCAATTACCAAACAGAGATGTGTCATATTTATAGTCTGCCCTCTGTTACAGGAATAACTTGCTTGCAGCATTGAGAAGTCACTCAAAATTGCTTTCCTAAATGTTTTGTGGAATTATCAGAGCCCCAGAGTAGCATATTAGCCTAACTTGTTTAACATGACTCTATTTGTGTAAGTACCAGGTCATGTGACTACATGAGGCTGATATCATCTTGCCAACAGCTACATGAGCTGCTAGCATTCCCCAAGACCATCAAAAATTGTTTCTTCAAGTTCAAATTCTTTTATTTTTTTTCTTGTTTTATTTATTTATTTTTTGTTTTACTCTTTTTTTTTCAAGAAAAATGATCTTAAGTATAATAATGTTACATGCAATAAACATTAATATCTCAAGAAAAAATGATTTTAAATATAATGTTACATGCAATAAACACCAATTATTCAAGAAAAATTATCTTAAATATAATATTATATGCAATAAACATTAATATTTCAAGAAAAAAAGGATCCTATATAATAAAAACATAATATGCTAAGTGTCCAACCCATCAGTCAACCATTCAGTCGACTGCTTGACCAGTCACTATGACATGCATTGACCACCAGGGGGCAGACACTTCAACCGGTAGGTTAGCTTGCTGCTGGGGTCCGGCTGATCGGGACTGGGCGAGAGGGCCGGACACACCCTGGAGCCCTCCCACGGTCCCTCCCCAGCTGGCCTGCCCCCATCGGCCCCGATCGGGATTAGGCGAGACAGCCCCAATCAGCCCCGATCGCCAGCCAGGCCAAGGGACCCCACACGTGCACGAATTCATGCATCGGGCCTCCAGTTTTAAGTTTAATAATATTACCAAAACTGTACTAACATAGTATCAAATCACAAAAGTTGTAGGAAATATTAAAAATCTGCAAATAACAGGATTAGTTTTATTATATTCTAAAATATCCCCCCCCCCCCCCGGCTCTATTTTTGTTCATTAGTTTATGTTGTTCATTATATTCCACAGATGAGTGAGATCATGTGATATTTTTCTTTCTCCGACTGGCTAATTTTGCTTAGCATGATGCACTCCAGGTCCATCCATGCTGTTGCAAATGGTAAGAGTTCCTTCTTTTTTACAGCAGCATAATATTCCATTGTGTTTTCTAATCCACTCATCTGCTGATGGGCACTTAGGCTATTCCCAAATCTTAGCTATTGTAAATTGTGCTGCTATGAACATAGGGGTGCATATATCCTTTTTGATTGGTGTTTCAGGCTTCTTAGGATATATCCCTAGAAGTGGGATCACTGGGTCAAATGGGAGTTCCATTTTTAATTTTTTGAGGAAACGCCATACTGTTCTCCACAGTGGCTGCACCAGTCTGCATTCCCACCAGCAGTGCACAAGGGTTCCTTTTTCTCCGTATCCTGCCAGCACTTGTCATTTGTTGATTTGTTGATAATAGCCGTTCTGACAGGTGTGAGATGGTACTTCATTATTGTTTTGATTTGCATCTCCCGGATGATTAGTGACTTTGAGCATATTTTCATATATCTCTTGGCCTTCTGTATGTCCTCTTCCAAAAAGTGTCTATTTAGGTCCTTTGCCCATTTTTGATTGGATTGTTTATCTTCCTTTTGTAAAGTAGTATGAGTTCCCTGTAAGTTCAAATTCTTTTAAATGGTATTTGAGACCTTTACAACCAGATTGCAACTTGGAATTCCTATTTTTCACTGCCCTCGAAAGGAGCCGTTTGATCCAGCCAAATTTGCGTGCATCCTACTCCTTGGCCTTTTGTTTTTTTAATTTATTTATATTTATTATTGAAAGTATTACAGATGTCCTCTATTTTTCCCCCATTGACCCCTCCACCTTGCTCCCACCCCTTCTCCAGGCCTTCACTGCACTATTTTCTATGTCTATGGGTTATCCATATATACATATAAGCAAGGTTAATCTCTTCCCACACCCACCTACCTCCCTATGAAATTCATCAACCTGTTGCATGCTTCAATGTCTCTGGATACACTCTGTTCATCAGTTTATTTTGTTCATTAGATTCCACAAATAAGTGAGATCATGTGATACTTGTCTTTTCTGACTGGCTTATTTTGTTTAGCATAATACTCTCCAGGTCCCTCCATGCCATCTCAAAAGGTAAGAGATCATTTTTTAAAGCTGCATAGTATTCCATTGTGTAAAAGTATCACAGCTTTTTATCCACTCATCTACTGATGGGCACTTGGAATGTTTACAGATCTTAACTATTTTAAATAATGCTGCTATGAACATAGGGGTGCATATATTCTTTCTGATTGGTGTTTCTGGTTTCTTAGGATATATTCCTAAAAGTGGGATTACTGGGTCAAATGGCAGTGGCATTTTGAATTTTTTGAGGAAACTCCACACTATTTCCCATGGTGGTTGTACCCGTCTGCATTCCCATCAACAGTGTAAAAGGGTTTCTTTTTCTCCACGTTATTACAAGTATTTGTTGTTTGTTGATTTATTGATGATAGCCATTCTGTAAAGTGGGAGGTGGTGCCTCATTGTCATTTTAATTGGCATCTCTCTGACGATTAGTGATGTTGTTGAGCCTTTTTTCATATGCCTCTTAGCCACTTGTATGTCCTCTTTGAAGAAGTGTGGAGGGGGAGCAGGGTGAAGGGAGTTAATGAGGGAAAAATAGGGGACATCTGCAATACTTTCAGCAATAAATATAAATTAAGAAAATTAATTCTGCATGCACTTTCTGCACAAACTTTGTTAGATTTTTAACAATAAATTAAAAAAGCAAATTGGCTTTTTGTCTTCCTTTTGTTGAGTTGTATGAGTATTTTATATATTTTAGAAATTAGCCTCTTATCAGATCTATCATTGGCAAATATATTCTCCCATATAATGGGTTCCCTTTTTATTTTGATGCTGGTTTGCTGTTTTCTTTTGCTGTGCAGAAGCTTTTTATTTATTTATTTTTCAAGTACTGAAATAATTTTAACAATAGATTCATAAAGCAGTCCAAATGACACTATCATATATTTTACATAAATTAAAGTTTCTTATTTCTTCTTCACAGTTTGTTTTTTCTTCAATTCTTTATTGTTTAAAGTATTACATATGTCTCCTTTTCTACCCATTGACCTCTCCCCAGCACTCCCACCCCCCAGCACATGCCCTCAACCCCCTAGTGTCTATGTCCATTGGTTATGCTTATATACACGCATACAAGTCCTTTGGTTGATCTCTTAACCCCCCCTCCCCTGCCTTCCCTCTGAGGTTTGACAGTCTGTTCAATGCTTCTGTCTCTGGATCTATTTTTCTTCATCAGTTTATATTGTTCATTATATTCCACAAATGTCCACTCCTTGGTCTTGTCTCCCCACAGTCATTCTCTTGGTGACTTCAGCCAATCTTGTGGCTTTCAATGCCATCTACATGCCTGTAACTCCCCAAATTTTATCTGTATCTCTCTCCAAAACTTCAAGGGCATGTACCCTATTGCCTACTTGACACTTGTACTCAGATCTCCAATGTCTGCTTACTCAAAGTTCAACACCATTACATTATGGGGAAGCTTGTTAGAAGTATAGGACCTTGGGCTCCATCATGGATTAACTGAATCAGAATCTGCATTATAACAAGATCCCCAGATTCGTATGCACATTAAAGTTTGAAAAGCCCTGGTCTGTATCACGGTTGGGATTTAGCATATTCTACCCTTATGATGTTATTTTAGGCCATTATTCTATCAGATTATGAACCTTGCATGATTTGATACCAAGACTCATTTTTGCTTTATACTTCTAGCTCCTAGCAGAGGAGACCCTCACAGAATAAATATACAATGTGCTCAACGGGCACTAAAATGCAAATAAGCACATTTGCATGAAGGCCTATTGCATTAGGATCTTGGATGGAAGAAAGGTGACTGACTCACATCACCAGCCATTCACTGGCAAAGACATCGTTATCACTGGGGCTTCATAAGCTTGCAAGTGGCACTTTGTGACTGGTTCTAGGAGGGGCTATATTATATTTTAAGATGTCAATCAAGTAATACTTTTACAAGAAGACATTACTAAATAATGCTACAACAACCTCTTTCTCTGGCTTATTCAAAATTTGAATTTGTCCAAGGAGCCAATTAGAATCACTGGCCCATTTGTCTTGCTCTAACCTGGACATCTATACAATAATTGGGGCATGCCTGAGGTTTTTCCTTAAAATATGTGCTCACCAACACTGGTCTGGGCTTATGCTGGATCACACTGGACCTGTGTTTTTCAGCAGAACAGACAAGCATCCCCATTTCACTCTGAGCTATGGCGTTTCCTATTCAATATTCCGGTTTTGCTCCTGTATTTGATACTCATTTAAGAGGATTTCACAGGACCCACCGGATTTGTGAAAATCAATGGGCAGTATATTTACCTCTCAGGCAACCTCAGAATGGCCCTCATTTACATTAGGAATTGCAACAGGGAAATGGAAGTAGTAACAATGGGGCTGCTAAGGTTGGACAATATCAGAAGTGCGGGAGGGACCAAGTCAAATCATTTAGTGATGAACTACCATGCAGGGGAAGGCTGGCTTTGAGACAGAACTGTGATAAGATGAATACTAGCATTAGCTTATTTTTTAAAGTATGTTTAAGGTACCAATGCTCATTGTCCATATAAATAAGGTCTCCAGCTAAAACATTATTCCTTATTTTTCAATTTATCTTCTATCTGTACTGCCGTGTTTTACTCTGCTGCAGAGTTTCCCAAACGTGCATGCAGGATGATGAGAACCCCCTGGGAGCTTATTAAACACTTGCTTTCCCAGAAACCCACCCCAGACCTGATTAAGGTTTTCCCGGGAACTACCCGGGAATGAGCCTTTAACAACAACTCTCCAGGTAATTCCTACTTGAATTACCTTCTATTTAGTGTTTATTTCTGTGTGTTGTTTTTTTTTTTTTTTTTGAAACAAATTAGAGAAGCTCCTTTGCCTGTTCATTCATCTACTCAAGAATTTTTTGAGTCATTTCTGGCTGCTGGGCCCTGTGCTAACCCTGGATGGACTGAAGATGAGTAAGACCAGGGCCCTGCCTTCGAGGAGGTCACATCACAAGGGAGACAGGACACGGCACAGAATGTGGTGAGGACCAGTAGGAACTAGACACAAATGCAACCCTTCAGTTTTATCTGTTTGAAGGAAATGAGAGCCTGTGATTTAAAGATAGAGCCAAAACAACGTTTTCATGGAATCTGCATGTGTACCACTCCACACTATATGAGATATTTTTTGAAGCATGTAGCTTGCCCAACACCTGGCACTGAAAGAATTTATTGAACAAATTAACGAATAGGACTACCCCCAAAATTATGTACTAAAAGCAAAGCAACGGGATTCTTCCAAGCTAACTGGAAGGGCACAGAGTTCTCACTTTACAAGTTCAGCGAGGGTTTCTACTCTGCACTTCCTCATTCAGATTCATCACTGTCTGTCTAATGCCTAGGTTGCCATGGACTGGAATATTATGTCCTTCCCACAAGCCGCTTACTTTGTTCTGTATCATCAGCATGACAGAGAACAGCTGCCCTTACTCAGGATTTCTGCATTTTTTGTGTGTGTCTCTTGATATCCTTTTTTTTTTCCAAATGCAAATTATTTAATATGAATGTTATTTTTTCCAAGCAGGGCATAATGTCTAATATTAGACTTTCTGCCAGGGGAATACCTTGCTAAAGAGAGCTTAGTGCCATGTGTTTTTTTAGGCCTAGATTTAATTTTCCTGGAAAGAATTGCTAATCTGCTCTGGAGGGACTTCAGGTTGAAAGCCTTCTTGACAAAAATAATACATAAATAATAAAGTCAATGTAATGCCAGTTTCTCTGCTCTCTACATTCCCATACAAAGAACCCCAGTTAAACCAGAAACACACACAACAATAAGACATATATGTATCCTGTCACATGCTTCTATTTTACTAAATAACTGTGTTCTAAGTGTCATCATTATAGCCGGCACACAATCAAAGAGAACACACCTGACTCCATGGCCAGTTTTCTAGAAGCTGAGATGTAGGGAGAGCTCTTCGCACGGTAAAGGTTTCTTCCCAGGTCTGAGGGAATGTGGCTCCATTACACATGCGCTTTGTGAACCGTATTTCTTAAGCAATAATATTCATGTAACAACTGTGCCCGGCTCTCTAGGAAATCATGATAAATTGCTGTGGTCAGTCATAGAGCTCTGGTGATCAGTGTCCATGTGACAGCCATACGGCGGTCAGTCAAGTTAGCCGTCTCCTGTCTGATTTCCCTAACGTAGCTGGACCTTCCAACAGGAAGACTGTCAGCCTGCAAAAAAGAGTATTTTCCCAGGCTGTCTGGTCACCATACTTATTACCATTATTTTTGAATAGCAAAGAAAACCAAAATAATAATAAATCTTCAGAGGACAAAATGATATTGATAATGATGATGACTATTGCAACTGGCATTAGGTGAATGTGACCCAGCACTGTGCCTAGGGCTATACATTCATTATATCACAAAATTTCATAGACATGACATTATGCAAAAGAAACAAGACACTGAAGAGTAGGATTCCATGCTTTATCCAAAGTTCTGGAACAGTCGAAACTAACCTGTGATGGTTGGGATCAGATCAGGGGTTGTTCAGGCAGGAAGTGAGGCAGGACTACAATGGGGCTTGAGGGATGATTCTGGGGGGAGGAGAATGGTCCATGCCTTGGGTGGTTATATTGGGAGACCCAAGCACCCAGGGCTTTCTGGTGAACTTTCTGCCCTAAGGTTGGGCCCATGGATCGCACCTCTTACAACAGTGGTTCTCAGCCTTTATTTTTCAATGAGACCCACCTGGAATGCTTGCTTAAAATGCAGATTTCTGGGCTCTTCTCAGCATGACTAAACAGGACTCACTGGGAATGGGACACTGGAATCTGGACATGAAACTATCACCCCCACTGTTTCTGAAGCAAAAACCCAAGGCCTGCACCACCCTGCTAACGTCAGCCAGGCTGCCTGCCCGTGGCTGGGTATGTTGAGGACCAGGTATGTCTATCGATGGTTCTCTAAAAATGCGTCCCTCCTCCCAGAAAAAAAAAATCTTTCAAAGAACGCGAGAATGCTTTTGTGTTTGAAGGAAAGACTTTTATCTAAAACAAAACAAAGAGAAAACTACTGTGCATGGAAGTGCCCCGTAACCTCAGGCCCTTTCCTGAGCAGTACCCGGCCACTTCATATGGGTCCCCTTTCCATGCCCTGGTGAGCTCTTTGTTTACCTGGGCCAACTGGTTTTTAATTGATTTTCTAATAAAGGTATTTCTTGCTCTCTTTCACTCTGATTAAGAACCATAGCATGATCTCATCGGGCCTGGACAAGTATTGATGGCCTGAGGTATCACGGGGCTCATAAAGAGTTATCCAGTATTTTTTAGTGACACATAAAAACTCCCTCATGAAAGACACAGGAGGCAGAGCATAATATAAATGTCATTCTAGAAACAGTGGTATTAGGGTCTATATGGCCAGACATTAGTGATTTCATTAATGCACTAAGACAGGTCTCTCCCAGGGATAAGTGGTGGTGAGCGGGCACTGGAGAGTGAGGATGCAACAGGGAAGCCATTGCAACACAAAGAGCAAGCCCTGTAGGTCTCTGGGTTTTTCTAGATAAGCTGCGGCAATCCAACAAAATGCTTCGGATGAATAAATAGGAAAAGAAGTTAATTCAACTCTTTATTTACCATCTGCAACTTTTCTTCCCCCCACAGCACTATATCAAATACTTCAGAAAGAATGAGGTGTTGAAAGCCGGAAGTGCTTTTGGATTTATCTTCTTTTACTTGTTAAATCTTTAAATTCAATGTGATCCACTCTACTTCTTGGATTACCGAGGGGAAGAAGGATTGAGGGGCTGTGAAAGAAATTACTTGGGGCGTTTCCAGCTACTGCTCCTGGATCCCATTTCAGTGAATAAGTATTTGGTGCAGAGAAAAGAAAACTGCCCAGTATTAGCACAAAGACGGCCAGCCTCGCTGTGGAATGACTGGCTTTGGAGAGTCCAGGAAACCCCACTAGGCCAAAGGGCAGGAGAGACTTTGAAGCTTTTATCCCGATTAAAAATGTGGTTATTCTGTGATATGTTCCCAGTGCTGACCTGGGGCCATGGAAGATAGGAAACATTTAAGACCATCCATTTCCTTCCAGGAAGAGACTGGCTGAAGGACACACACTGCATAGGAAAGGAAACACACACGCATACACATTCACAGACCCTGAGAGTTCAAAGAAGCCAGTGTGTAATAGCCTTTCCAAAGAATACACTTTGAAGGTTATTTTAAAAGTTTGATATGTTAAAAATCAATAGAGAAAAACCACTTCAAAGACAACAGAACATAATTTTCTTTTTACATCTGTCTCTGCTTTCTCATTGTCCATTGACTTTATTACATTCAGGGGATTCTGTGTTAAGCAGGTAGGGAAAAGTGCCAGTGGAATCTGAATTATTACCATTAATGTAACTGCATGTGTACTCACAAGTACCTGCTAAGGCCTGGGGAAACTCAGTGTGTGTGTGTGTGTGTGTGTGTGTGTGTGTGTGTGTGTGTGTGTTCCTGCAAAACTGTAATCAGCTGGTGAGTTTTATGAATGATGATGGATCTTACTCTCTGTGCCATCAGTTTTCATGTCATGGACATTCCACCTACAGTATCATCTAATTTATTCAATCACTTAACAAATAATTATTATCAGGTGCACCCTTTTCATGCTTTAATTTCTCACTGATGCTTCTCCAGTTTGCATGTTGTTTTGCAACTAGAAGCCCAGAAAGAGTGGTAAGAATCACTTACAAATGGAAAGATGCAGAATGAGACTGATTGAGGGTCCCCAATGATGAATAATCTATAAATATAATTGAGCCATTGACCAAAATTTGATTTATTTTCTCTCTTCTCTGACCTAAACATTAAAACATATTTTTAAAAAGTAACATACACCCTGACCGGTTTGGCTTAGTGGATAGAGAATCGGCCTGCAGACTTAAGGATCCCAGGTTCGATTCCAGTCAAGGGCATGTACCTTGGTTGTAGGTACATCCCCAGTGGGGAGTGTGCAGGAGGCAGCTGATGGATGTTTCTCTCTCATCGATGTTTCTAACTCTCTATCCCTCTCCCTTCCTCTCTGTAAAAAATCAATAAAATATATATATTTTAAAAGTAACACATTTGCTGAACAAATTTAGAAAACACAAAGAGGCAAATAGATGAATTAGAAAATATAAACTACTGATAGTGCCATCATCTCCTCCCAGAGATAATTGCTGCTAACCCTTTTTTGGGCTTTCTTCTCAGCTTTATCTGTATGTGTATCATGGGTTTTGTATGGAATTTTGCAAAAATGAGATCAAGGTGTATGAACAGTTTAGGATCCTGCTTATTTATTTACACTAGAGGCCCAATGCACGAAAATTTGTGCACTCTGGGGGGTCCCTCAGCCTGGCCTGTGCCCTCTCGCAGTCCAGGACCCCTCGGGGGATGTCCACCTGCCAGCTGGGGAGCAGGCCTAAGCCGTCAGTTGGACATCCTTAGCGCTGCTGTGGAGGCAGGAGAGGCTCAGCCCAGTTTGTGGCTGAGTGGAGCACCCCCTGTGGGAATGCACTGACCACCAGGGGGCAGCTACTGCGTTGAGCATCTGCCCCCTTGTGGTCAGTATGCATCATAGCGACCAGTTGTTCCTGGTCATTCAGGGTTAGGGTCAATTTGCATATTACCCTTTTATTATATAGGATGTCCTGAGTATTGTTTCCTTTGACATCATTAGAATATAGTTGAAAGCTAAGGGATTATCTCTCTCCTACTCTGTGCAAGTGACCATGAGCCTTTGGCTCTCTCTGGTCCATGTCTTCTCTGGGCATGCTTTTTCTATGTCAGGAGATAATAGTAATAGTTAACATTCATTGAACACTTACTATGTGCTAACCGCTTTAATAGAATTTCCCTCGTAAACTTCAAAACAACTCCCTGAGGCCCATTTTACAGATGAGGACATTGAGGCACAAAGACCTTCAGAGAATATAGCTAACACTATCTGGTAAAGTTAAGACTCAAATCTCGGCAGCCTGACTCCATGAGTATAGGCAGTGCTCCCACTGCCTGCAAATGTGTTCAGATCTGTCAGATTTGAACAGGACTCAAAATCCTTGAAGCCAATCATAAACCCAGTAGGCAGCTTGGACATCATCTGGTGCAACCCTCTTGATTTCAGAAGAGGAATGTCAGGTGGCCAGGCTCCCAAGTCACCTTCTGCTATTCTTTCCACTCTGCTACACTGCCTCCCTGCCATCCCACTTCATTTTCCCTTTTCAAAGCTCTGTGACTTGAGTGTTTGGGGACATGAAAGATTAATAACCTCGGTCTGGACCAGGCGGACTGTGGCCCGGCCTTGTGAGAACTTTTCCCACACTTTGGTGCCAACAGGTCTCAGGCCTGAACTGCACGCCCCTGTTATTCTTTCTAGCTGTGGGCCTCCCTGGAGCCAACCAGACCCACCGTGACAAACTGAACGAAAGTTTTGAGACAGAGACCCATGGGACGCTGCTACCCAACTCGTCAAGGAGCCAGCTCTGGACGTCTTTACCTTCATTCTAAAGCTAGTGTCAGACCAGAGACATGCTGGAACCTTACCAAGCTGACATTTTAATCTATGTAACTAAATCCATCAGTGAAACACTAATGCTGTCTACATTATTTTTCTTTTCCTAGTCAGTTATTAGCAGCCAGAAAAAGTCTGTCTCCAGGAATTCACTTCCCCCAGGACCTGAGTCAAGTGCCACAGGGTTTAGTGAGAAAAATGTGAGGGCCTATCTCTGGGTCCAGAACTGGGTCCTGCTGGTGAGCTCAGCGACTGTGGACCTGTGGCTTCTCCTCTCTGAACCCATCCTTCATCAACAAACCAACTGGCTTGGCTTAATGGATTCCAAATCTCTTCCAACTTTAATGTTTCTATGGTCATTGTCAGCCTCAGAAAAAAAAAAACACAAATTATCAGCTTGCTTCAATTCTCATTAATGTGTGCATTCATTCATTTATGTAAGCATATTTTTAAAGTACTGGCTTGCACCCAGGGTTTGGAACAGAGTAGTTGACAAACACACATGTAATCAGTTTGCTGTGGCAGGTGCCACCAATGAAACCTGTGGGAGATATGAGAGTATGTGATAGGGCCTGACCTCAGCTGGGAGGCCAGGCCATTCGGAGGAAGTGGCATTTCAGCTGAGACCTGAATGCTGTGTTGACATCAGCCATGTGACAAAAGAAGAAATGAATTTTGCAAGCAGAGAAAACCCCAGATTGGATGACCCTGGGCTAGGGAGGATGTAGAATCATTCAAAGAAACAAAAGATCCTCGGTGAGACTGGAAGTGTATTCAGCAAAGGGAAGGTCTAATTGTCCTTAGACCCAACTCTTTCCCTGGTCTTGGCTAAGTCCCTGCCTAAATCCCTAATCTCATCTCATGTCACTTCCCCTGTCACTCACTCTTCTTCAGCCACAGTGCCCTTCTCCTTCTCTACCATGTCACTTATTTTAGCTTCAGAAGTTTGCAGATGCTAAATCACTCTTCCTTCTGCCCTCCCAGTGCCCGCTACCTCCTTATGCTCTGGAATCCATTTAACTACTACCTCTTCACAGAGGCCTTTCCCAACCATCTTATCTCAGGAAGGTCAGCTCTTCCACTCCATTAGTGTCTATCTCAGAACCTGCTAGTTTCTGTCAGGGCATGTGTCATGGTCATGGTTATTTTGTATTCTGGTTTATTTTCCTAGGGTATGTACCATATCTGTGTTGGCCTCTTCATCAGGCATTGTGGTATGAAGGAGGCTAGTGTGTAGGCAGATTATAAAAAGCCTAATAGAGCTAACTAAGGAATTTGGGGTTCATCCTGTGAGCGAAGGCATACATTTGAGGGGTCTTACAGAGAATGTGATCATATCTCATGTTACGCGTAGAGGAGTGCTTTGTGGAGACCGGCTGGGAAAGAGGCATGAGAAGATGTGGGGAGACCAGGTAGCGGTGATTGCAACAGTCTGTTTGAGAGACGAGAGTGACTTGGACTGGCATGGTGGACTTGATAGGTATTCAGGAGACAAGAATCCATACAATTTGGTGATGTTTTGGATATGGGAGTGAGGGGGAAGCAATCATCAAAGGGACCCATGGGTTTTGGCACAAATAGATCCTTTTACCAGGATGGAAAGACTAGAGAAGTGGGCTTGTAAGAAAAAGATAAAGGATCAGATTTGGGATAGTTTATTGTTTTGGGTGCCTGTGAGATATCCCAGTTAGAAGATACCACAAGGGCTGTGGAATACATGGGTCTGGAGTTCAGAAGAGAGGTCTGGGCTGAGAAGGAGTCAGTGGTTAGGAAGTGGCAATATTCTGAGAGGCAAATGTAAGCCTGACGGGTAGGCTCCAAGGGAATAAACAACCTCCCCAAGAGGGCCAGGTTTGATGATGGTGGGAAAGCAAATGAGGTTCATCAGAGAAGACTTTGAGGATGTGGGAGAGCTTTAGGTCAGAGTGGGACAGTTCCAGGTGGCACATGTAAGGGTTTGAGGGAGGTGAAGAAGAGTGGGGGCTGACTTAAAGGAAAGAGAGAATTAGAAGAATTGGGACTGTGAGAGAGAAACGTGCACCGTGGTTTATGGAACCAACCTGAGAAACCTCTGTCTTTCTACATTTCTAAGAGACTGACACTGGAGGCCTGATCTTCCTCGGCAGTATAAAGTTTATACACATTGTCCTTGGGTACTTTGTAAGAGGGGGAGGGGCAAAAGTGCAGGGGGGCGGGGGGGAAGAGTGGGTGGTAAAGGTAAAGTCTATTAAGGTTTATTCAAGAAAAATGGGAGCTAAACAGGTACAACCAACCCCTTCAGTACATGGGTTGGCCCCACCTCCCAGGCTCCAGGGAAACAGCTTGGCTCCTCTCCACTCGGAAGGTAAACGCTTCCCAGCCGTGGAGTGATCCTTGCACTTCGTAAAACACATAACCCTCCGAAAGTGGGTTCTCAAGTTTGAGGTTGGTTGTGTTTATCAAGTAACCAAAAAAACTCAGCTGATTTGGGTTGTGGTCAGTGGCTGCCGGATTCTGCAGCCACTGGGGGGAGGGGGCGGTGAGAGATCAGGCTCACCTGGCCTTGTTTGTGCCTTAGCAGAAAAGCTGCCCATAATAGACTCTCTCCTGCACACACTAACAGTTTTTGACTTATAAAACCATTTTATTATGGAAGTATTCATAGGCACCTACTATAAGCTGAATTGTGCGGCTCCGCCCCAATTCACATATTGAACGCCTAACCTCCAGTGCCCTAGAATGTGGACATCTTTGGAAATAGGGCCTTTAAGGAGGTAGTTAAGGTTAAATCAGGTGATCTGGGTGAGCGCTAATCCAATAGGGCTGCTGTGCCTGAGAAAGGAGGAGACGCCCAGAAGAAAGACTGCGTGCAGGTACAGGGAAAAGGCAGCTTTTACAAGCTGCAGAGTGAGGCCGCAGAATGCAACCAGCCCTTCTGACACCTTGGCCTAAGACAGTGGTCGGCAAACCGCGGCTCGCGAGCTGCATGCAGCTCGCGAGCCGCGGTTTGGCGCTCTGTTGACTAATGAGTTTGCCGACCACTGGACTAGACTAAATGTTACCGTGTAGTTGCAAGCTGTGAGGATTAGGCAATTGTGGCATATTGTGTGCAAAGAGGTAAAGGGTAGTATATGACAGTGGTCAGCAACTCATTAGTCAACAGAGCGGCAAACCGCGGCTCGCGAGCTGCATGTGGCTCGCGAGCCGCGGTTTGCCGACCACTGGCCTAAGACTTCGACCTTCAGAACTGTAAGCAAATGAATTTCTGTTGTTTGAGCCACTGCGCTGTTTAATCTGCCCATGATACTGTTCTAGCAAGCTACTCCAGTACCCCAACATGAAAAGAATAGTGTGATGAATCCCGGGTACCCCCCACCTAGCTTCAACAATTATCAGTCAATAGTTTGCTAAGCGTGTTTCATTTTTATCCTCCCATGTTTTTCCTGGAGTATTCTAAAATAAATTTCAGACATCATGATTTCACTGACAAATATTTCAGTATGCACCTCTGTTGAAGGCTTTATTTCATGTGAGGAATCCAACATTTATTTTTCACCTGGGCCATATTCAAAATTTCCTGTTTGTCTCAAAGATGGTGTAAGTTTGTATGTTTACAGGTAGTTTTAATTAACTCAAATCCAATTCATGTATTTGCTTGTTGATTCTCTTAATCTTTTGTTCTATAACAAACCTCGGTCTCTACCCTTTTCTGTGGTATAAGTTTATGAGAAAAGCTGGATTATCTGTCCTGTAGAATACCTCACATTCTGATTTGGCTGATTGCTTCTTCCTGGTCTAGTTTAACTTGATCCTTTCTCCCCGGTATTTTCTGAAACTTGATGACTATATTTAGAGGCATAATTAGGTTGAAGTTCAATATTTTAAGATTATTTCATTGGGGTATACTTTTGAATTTAATAATGCTAGAAAAATCAATGACATTTTCTATTTGAAATACTCTGAACAACACAAAAAACTGCAGCTAGCAGAGACAGTGATTTGGCATATTAAACACCAAATAAAGAAAGGAAAACAAAATGAGAGAAATAAACAAAGAAGATGCAAAGATCCCCGTTTTCACTAAAAATCTGCCCTGGACCAGATCCTCCTGACTGCAGGCAGGACCACCGTACACTTTCCAAGTCACAGAGGGTCACGTTATTTTGTTTTTCTCATTTATTTTAAAGCCACGTTGGTGCAGTAGCTGCGTAGCTACAAACATGAAGCCTCTAAACAAAAGTGTGTCCTCCCTCCGCCCTCGCCACTGTCCTTCATCTTGCGGGCTTCCTCTCCTGTTGCTTTTAGTGCTTCGCCCCTGAGTTTCCAGAAGTCTGTCTGCCCCTCCCCAGGAGTCGGGCTCCCCTGAAGCTCTGTTTACAACAGCAGAAGACTGGAAATGACCTCCATGTCTATCAAAGGAGGATTTGTTAACTATATTATGGACCACTGAGCAGCCTTTATGATTGTCTAACCACTATGCTGAACACCTGAAACTAATACAAAATAATATTGAATGTAAACTAATAAAAAGAAAAACAACACGAGTATTCGAGAGGTATGTCAGTGAGCTAATACAAATATTTTATTTTTCTGAATTTTGCAATGTTAGTGGTATTTGGCAGTTTTTAAAAATTTGTGCCCCGTGATTTATTTTCTCATTCTAAATAAACGCTTTGATGTACTTCTGTAGACCTATGTGTGCTAACAGGACATCTTCTCCAAAATAGGCCACGCAGTGAAGAAAGCTAGATTTAAAGCTGCATATAGAGGAGGCTACCATGTGTGTAATACAATGTTTATGATATGCATGGCGTATTATTGTAAGAATACATAAACTAGGAAGTTGGAGGACCAAGGGGCTAGGGCGAAAGATAGATTTGCTTTTAATTGCAGAGCATCGGTGCTTTTTTGAGTTTTTAGCGATGTGTATAAATGACTTTTTAGAAAAATAAACTAATTAGATTAATTCCTTGGCTAGCAGGGTGGACGGACTGGCTGTCAGTGACGCTGCAGAGCTGAGCCGTGGCTCTCGGCTCTTGGCCGTGTTTATTGAGCCCAGGGGATGACAGACAGCAGTGGGTTTTCATTGGAATCGCTTTCAGCTTGCATTTGACCACTTTGAAGAGGGAAACCAAACAGACGTTTGGAACAGTTTTTAAGTATCAAACGTGTTCTGGTTTCAAAGGATTTTAACTCACAAATAGATCTTTCTCTGCACTGACATTCCCCACTTTGAGAAACTCAAACAAGTAGCTGTACACCTCCTCTCTCCACCCCCCCCGAAAAAAGGTATAAATTATGATTACTTCTGATCATACATGTAATGTCAAGTCTGAAAGAAAGAAAAAGAAACTTCCAAAATAGTCTGTGTTAGTGTTTCCATAAAACATGCCATGTACTATGCATTGCAGGGCACCCGCCAAGGAAGTCTATAAATAGAACTGTGAAAACAATAACAGGGGCCCACAGGGCCTGGTCATTTTTAAAGATATGAGAATGAGCTCTTGGCTCTATAATTGGAGAGCTGTTAAGGAACCTGCCAGCAGAACTTCTTATTTGTGTGGATTTTTTTTTTTCCATTACAGTGTGTGTGGAAAGACATTTTCAAACAAAGTGTAAAAGCCATTCAAGAAAACGCAAAGCCCCAGCTATGAAGCCTGATAAAGTGGTCCAGAAAAACTGTATTTATAAATTTGAAAATAGTCACTGAGAGCTTTTATTAACCCTCCAGCTCCCATGCTGTGGGGAAGCCTCCCTGTGGAGGTGGGCTCTATAGGAAGGATGCCAGGAAGCAAAAGTAAGGGAGAGGAGAAAAGAAGAAACAGGTAGACTTCAAAATAGTCATCACAGATCACAGATTTAACTAGTCAGGGCCCTGAACGTCCTGCATTAGGGGAGACAAGGGCCTGTAGCCGCTGAAGGAGATGCTTCCTGTCTCTAGGCCTCTGGAGTCTCCACAATTGTAGGTACCATGGCCCAGGATTCCTCTGGAGGGACTGCCTTCCTCCTTGTTTGGCCCTTCATTTAACAGTGAAACCTGCCAGGTCGGCGTGGTTCAGTGGGTGAGTGTGGACCTATGAACCAGGAGGTCACAGTTCGATTCCTGGTCTGGGCACATGCCTGGGTTGTGGGCTTGATCCCCAGTGTGGGGTGTGCAAGAGGCAGTCAATCAATGATTCTCTCTCATCACTGATGTTTCTCTCTCTCCCTCTCCCTTCCTCACTGAAATCAGTAAAAATATATTTTAAAATAACACACACACACACACACACACACACACACACACACACCCCAAAAAAACACACAATGAAACCCATGCTATACCCAGCCCAAGTGTGGGAACTACTGAGTTGCAGGATTCTTCCTGTAGTTCTTTGCCCTTCTAGTTAAGCAAGTTCCTCATTCATTCTTTTGGGTTAAGGAATTGACCCTGGGTATACCAAAATGCTATGACATGACAAGCATAGTGTGGTGATCAAAGGCCCCTGACATGGAACCAGAAGGACCTGGGTGTGAATCTCAGCACCACCACCTGTTAATTGTGAAACGCATCTCAGAAGCTGGAGGGAAGGTTGGAAACTATACAGGCAGACCTCGTTTTATTGTGCTTTGCTTGATTGCATTTCACAGATGTTGTGTTTCTTACAAATCAAAGGCCAATCTCTCTGCCAGCAAAAATATTACAACTTGCCTTATTGCAATGGTCTGGAACTGAACCCACAGTATCGCCAAGGTATGCCTGCAATGCCATCACCTGTAGTCAAAGATCCCTCACCCCAGAACTGGCCCGCCCCCTTTCAGGGCTCTTGGATCCAGTGGGAGGTCAGGCACAGGAATGATCAGAATGTATGGGAAATGTGACTTATTTCCGAAGAAGCCCGAATGGGAGAGCAGGTGGCTGACTTAGGGAGGGGAGGGCTTCAGAAGAGGAACATGGTAAGGGAAGAGCATTGCAGTCAGAGATGAAACACCGGGCAGGAAGGTTTGGAATGCTTGTACTCCTAGCTCACGATGTGGCAAGGACTCATCAATCGCCTTGCATGAGGTTGCTCCTTTTGCCTTGGAGAGTCCCAGGAGGGCTGTGATGTATGCAGAGCTTCCTTTAACCAGGGCCTGCCACACTGTGGTTGTAGCAGGGCTGGGTTCTCAGCCCTCTTTCTCGATTCTGGGACCCTGTTGGCTCTTTCCTTCTCTGCCCTTCTGCTTCAATTCTTCCCAAGAGGAGGAACTTCTAACCTGGACAGCTTGAAGGGTATTTTTATAGAAGTAAATGTATTGGGGTAATATTGGTTTCAAGTGTACAGTTTACAATATATCACCTGTGTATGACATTGTGTGCTCAAAGTCTAGTCTCCTTCCATCGCCATATATTTGACCCCCTTTACTCTCTCCTATCTCCCCCTCCCTCTCCTTCCCTTCTGGTAACCAAAGTACTGTTGTCTGTGTCTATGAGTTTGTTTTATTTGTTTGATTGTTGCTTTCTGTTTTATATCCCACATTTGAGTGATATCATATGGTTATTGTCCTTTTCCATCTGACTTATTTCACGTAACCTGATACTCTCAAGATCCATCCATAATGTTGTACGTGGCAGTATTTCATCCTTTTTATGGCTGAGTAGTATTCCATTGTGTGTGTGTGTGTATCACGTCTTTATCCAACCATCCACTGAAGGCCACTTAGGTTGCTTCCATATCTTGGCTATTGTGAATAATGCTAGATTGCAGGGTATTGATTAGGCCAGACACTAGTGGGCAGGACCACTGTGTATAAAATAATTATATTCCTCTTTCAGGATTCTCTGAGATCTCTGCCCCAACCCCAGGCATTCCAACGCACTGAGCACTTCCTGCTGCCTACACTGCATGATTGTAAGGCCCCTCGTCTTCAAGTTCCCCCTGAGGCCTTGGGTTGTACTACAGGAAGTGTAACTTCATTGCACTGGAGAAAAATCAAATGATGGCTACATTGAATAATGCTCTGGCTATGAGAAACTCCATCCCCTTGTTAAACATGCTTATATTGGCATAATACTGGATGCTGGCACTAGTTTTGACATTTGTGATTTAGACTGATAATGAGTTTACTTGGGAGCCATCACTGGCATCAAATTTGGATTATAGATAAATTGGATATTGTCATTTTTACCATTGCAAAATGATTTGAATGATTGACCTATATTGATTAATTCTTTCCAGCAATAGTCTATCTATGATGGAAGAGCATGTCCAAGTCCATTCTGAGGCATCTTGGAACGCAGCACACCTGCCTTTATGCAGGCTGGCTGGGATTCAGAATGACTCAGAGGTTTCCAGGTGCGGGGTCTGGGGACGGTGCTCATCATTGGGAGGTGGGTCCTGGGTTAGCAAGGCACCTGGAGCAGAACAGCCGTGTTGCTGGTGCAGATTCTACACTGTGGACTGGTTCTGGAGCAGCAACTGTGGCCGAACCCCCTCAGTTCCCATGGCAGCCCCCTCCTCCTAGCACAATAGAAACGACAAACGACACAGAACAACTCAAAATTGGGCCTGGCAAAGGGAAAGCACGTTCTGGGGCTCCTTGTCTCATATCCTGTAACCGACCTCCGCCTCTTTCTCTCCATTTTCTTCTAGATACCCACGTGGCTCACCACCACCTCTCAGGCCAGTCTCCACTGAAATATCACAGAGACTTTCTCTGACATCCCCTTTGCTGTTGCAAACTCCTACTCCCAGCCAGCAATCCCTCTCTCCTTCCCTGGGCGTTGGTTTTCTTCATAGTACTCAGTACCACTGAATATATAAATGTTATATATTTATTTGTGTATTTCTTTTGAACTCCACCTAGAACACAAACTTCATGAGGCCAGGCGCTTTCTTTCACTGCGATATTCCAACACCTAAAACAGTACCTGGTACACAGTGGGCAATAAATACTTGCTAGATAAAAGAATGAGTACTGGCTAACAATTAGTAAGCCCTTCATCAGCTGTCTGCAGGATATTGTGAGAACATTAATGCGGCTTTTAAGATACTGCTGCAGGTCAGACTTTGAGCTCATGGGTATTGGCAGTGTTCTTTCTCTTAAAGAAACCAGGCTTTCTGTGTGCTCATATGTGTGACACACCATCATGACAACCCACAGCATCTTAAGAAAGCTCACAATGGCTTAGCTGGTTCCACGATGTTCTAAATAAAGGAGAAAAGAATGCTTATCTAAAAAGGGAGTGCAAACTTATGAAGTAAGCATTTATTCTGGGTTTATGTATCATGGTTTTGAGGCAATGTGGGAACAGAATTGTATTTACCCTTCATATTAGAAAAAACGTGAGAATAATTTCTCTCCCTCTCTCCAGGAAACCTAGTCTTCAGGGCTACTCTTTGTCAGTCCCTACCCATCACCACCTCCTAGTGAAACCATGACTGAGGCTTGCTTCATGCTATGTCCACAGACATATGGGCGGGCTCTCCTTCCAAAAAGCCAACTCTTATTCATTATGGGTCAGGCACGAACTACTTAAGCACTACATATGTGTTTCATCTGTGCAACAGGTCTCTGAGGCTGGTCCTTTCATCATCCCATTTTATAGAGGAGGACACTGAGGGAAAGACAAGTGTTGCCCAAGCCATTCAGCTGAGAAGTGGCAGAGTCAGAATTCAAACCCAGGCAGCCTGAAGCCAGAGCCTGCTCTAAATCTGAGCACATCCTCTTACTTCATCATTATCTATCCATAGAGGGGACGCACACTCCCAGGCAACCAAATCTGCACGCTCCCCCCCCCACCCCCGCTCACCACCCACTCATACTGTTAATTTTCTTTTTGTTGGAAGTAAACCTAAGGATGACATCAACTTGGATATTTTACTTCAACTCAGACCAAAAAAAGCACATCCTTTTACTCTGTTTATATTTTTTTAATTTAATAAATCTTTATTGTTCAGATTATTACAATTGTTCCTCTTTTTTCCCCCCATAGCTCCCCTCCACCTGGTTCCCACCCCACCCTCTGCCCTTACCCCGCCTCCACTGTCCTCATCCATAGGTGTACGATTTTTGTCCAGTCTCTTCCCGCACCCCCCACACCCTTTCCCCCCCGAGAATTGTCAGTCCACTCCCTTTCTATGCCCCTGATTCTATTATATTCACCAGTTTATTCTGTTCATCAAAATTTTTTATTACTTGATTTTTAGATTCACTTGTTGATAGATATGTATTTGTTGTTCATAATTTTTATCTTTACCTTTTTCTTCTTCTTCCTCTTCTTAAAGAATACCTTTCAGCATTTCATATAATACTGGTTTGGTGGTGATGAACTCCTTTAGCTTTTTCTTATCTGTGAAGCTCTTTATCTGACCTTCAATTCTGAATGATAGCTTTGCTGGGTAGAGTAATCTTGGTTGCAGGTTCTTGCTATTCATCACTTTGAATATTTCTTGCCACTCCCATCTGGCCTGCATAGTTTCTGTTGAGAAATCAGCTGACAGTCGTATGGGTGCTCCCTTGTAGGTAATTAACTGTTTTTCTCTTGCTGCTTTTAATATTCTCTCTTTGTCTTTTGCTCTTGGCATTTTAATTATGATGTGTCTTGGTGTGGTGCTCTTTGGATCCCTTTTGTTTGGGGTTCTCTGTGCTTCCTGGACTTGTAAGTCTATTTCTTTCACCAGGTGGGGGAAGTTTTCTGTCATTATTTCTTCCAATAGGTTTTCAGTATCTTGCTCTCTCTCTTCTTCTGGCACCCCCATAATTCAGATGTTGGTACGCCTGAGGTTGTCCCAGAGGCTCCTTACACTATCTTCAACTTTTTGGATTCTTTTTTCTTTTTGCTTTTCCGGTTGAGTGTTTTTTGCTTCTTTGTATTTCAAATCTTTGACTTGATTCTTGCGATCCTCTAGTCTACTGTTAGATCTCTGTATAATATTTTTTATTTCAGTCAGTGTATGCTTAATTTCTAGTTGGTCCTTTTTCATATCCTCGAGGGTCTTGCTAAATTTATCGGCCTTTTCTAGGAAATTCTTGAAAAACCTTATAACCATGGTTTTGAACTCTATATCCAGTCATTTGCTTTCCTCCATTTCTTTCATTTGTGATCTATTTCTTTGTCTCCACATTTTGGCTGCTTCCCTGAGTTTATCAAGATAGAGTGGCTTTGTGTGCTAGGTGTCCTATAGGGCCCAGTGACTCAGCCTCCCCAGTTACCTGAGGTGGACACTCTTGGTGCACCCCTTTGTGGGCTGTGTGCACAGTCTTGTTGTAGTTAAGCCTTGATTGTTGTTGGTATCACTGGGAGGAATTGACCTCCAGGCCAACTGGCTGTGAGGATCAGCTGTGTCTACACTGGGAGAACTTCTGTGCTGGAGACACCCTTATGAGACAAGACCTGCAAAAGCCTCTGTGCTCAGCTTGGATGGGGCAGAGTCTCAGGGCAGAGCAGTCAACCTTGGCTTCCCATCAGCCCTGCCCTATGAGGCCCCTGGGTCTCAGTGTCCCTTGGTAATCGCTACAAGCACCTCTGAGAGAAAGCTGCCCTCGAGTTCCGCCCACTGCCAGACAGTCCAGTTTCTCCCCAAATGAGTCTGGGTCCCCAGAGTCTCACCCAGAACTGGAGTTCAGAGCAGTCAGGAGCTTTTGTCTCCCTCCCGCTTGAGAAAGCCAGCCGCATACTCAGTTGCCTGCCCTCTCCATGCACGCACACCTTGGTACCTCTGCCTTCTGCAGTTCCTCTGAGTCTTAGTGTGCTTTTCTCTTTCCTGACAGTCCAGTTTCACCCCGTATGAGTCTGGGTCCCCAGAGTCTCACCCGGAACTGGAGTTCAGCACAGTCGGGAGCTTTTGTCTCCCTCCTGCTTGAGAAAGCCAGCCGCGCACTCAGTTGCCAGTCCTCTCTGCGTGCACATCTCAGTGCCTCTGCCTCCTGCAGCTCCTGTGAGTCTCAGTGTGCTTTTCTCTTTCCTTCTAGTTGTAGAATTTCCACTCAGCCAGCCTTCCTGTGGTTCTGGATGATGTCCGTTTTGTCTTTTAGTTGTAGTTTTGAAATTGTTGTGTGAGGCAGCAGTTTAGGTGTTTACCTATGCCGCCATCTTGGTTTCTCCCCTTTTACTCTGTTTAAAACCATCTTAGATTTTTGTGTAACTTGATACCTTAACAAAGAACTGTGAAGAAAAAAAAAATCAAAGCTATGTGTTACAGTTGCATTACCCTCGTGGCCGCTTTGGTTCTACTTAAGAGCTTATCATTTTCCCCATAAGCCAGGCTAGGGAGGAGCGATACGTCTTTTGGCTCTTGAACACTGCTCGCCTCCAAGCCTCATTATGGCAAGTCACTTTCTGAAGCTGGGCTGTAGCTCTGGACAAATGATTGTATGACGCTTTGAATAAACATACAACATTTAGGTTATGCTGTTTCTTAAAATGATTTATCATCATTTTCTTCTTTTAGTCCTGCTCTCTGAACATAAAAGACATGAGATTTGCTGTATATACAAACCAAATCCCCTGTTTGCTCTGATTAAGCATTCATGGGCCTTTAATACAGCACAGGCTTGAGATTTGGGATTATTCCCTTTGGGAGTGGTGAAATTAAAGACATTAGCCAACAGAGATAAGCGAGGGCACCAGAGTTGAATTGCCATTAAAGTAGATCTGGTGGGCAACAAAAATAGAAGGGAGGAGAGCTGTCTGTGTGCTCCTTACCAGCCACGGTGGATCCAGGTCTCTGGTCCTGTGACTCGCAGCCTCTCAGAGTCTCCAGAGCCAATGGCCTGGAGATAGAGGAACAAGGTGAAAGTTGTGCCGGAAGACAAGTCCATCCCTGAGTTCCTATGAATCTTTGTACCGAGGAGGACTTTGCTGGGAAGAGAGGGTGCCTCGGTGTGGAAAGACTCAGTACTGCTGGGCTGGGCACAGCTGGCAATGCGGACTACCATTAAATTAGCCCAGAACCCCAGAAATGTGGAGAGAGAAACCACTGTCTTCTGTGGTCCCCACCCATGACTGTACAGAGAGGAGATGTTCACAGGTAATTCCAATTAGCAGCTTTTTATTTTTCACTATTTCATAATTGGCTCATCTGTCTGCATTTCATCCTATTTGTGGATGTTGTAAATGGATCTTGTCACGTTCTCCCAGAAGCCAATGCCTGCAGTCAGTGAGGGCCATGGGGCTGGACAACGTGTCCTGTTAACTCATGTGGACCAGATATGATGGAGTGTTTTTGTTGTTGTTAATCTTCACCCAAGGATATTTTTCCATTGATTTTTAGAGAGTGGAAATGAGAGGGAGAGACAGAGAGAGAAACATCAATGTGAGAGAGAGAGGCATCAATTGTTACTTCCCACACGTGCCCAAACCAGGGCAAGGGATCGAGCCTGCAACAGAGGTACATGCCCTTGACCGGAATCGAACCCGGGATCCTTCTGTCCTCAGGCCGACGCTCTATCGCCTGAGCCAAACCAGCCAGGGCAATGTTTTATTTTTTAATTTTTTTAAAGAATTTGCTTATTTTAAAAATATATATTTTTTATTGATTTCAGAGAGGAAGGGAGAGGGAGAGAGAGATAGAAACATCAATGATGAGAGGGAGTCATTGATCGGCTGCCTCCTACACACCCCCTACTGGGGATGGATCCCACAACCCTGGCATGTGCCCTTGACCGGAATCAAACCCAGGACCCTTCAGTCCACAGGCCAACACTCTATCCACTGAGCCAAACTGGCGAGGGCAATGTTTTCTTTTTTTAATATCACTCTGAGTCATATGCATTGTCACTTCAAGTTGGAAATATTTAACTTTTCTGGTTCTTTCATTTAAAACCAGACCAGGAATATTGCCTTCTGGGGCACATGCACTAAAGCTGGAAAAACCAGCAGGTGGGGAACAAGACAAAGCAGCCTTGCCCTTGTGAGCCACGAGAACCGAACCGGGAGACACCCCTCGGAAAGCAGAAGTTTATCCAAATGGGGGAAGCCTTGCATTTAAAATATATGACTGATTTCATTTATCTGAAATGCTTTAAAGGGCAAAACTAATCCATAGTGATAGCCAGCAGATCAGAGATAGACTGAGCCGGGACACCGGGAACAGGAGGATGGACTGGGAAGGGGGCAGGGTGTGTGTGTGGAAATGTTCTACATCTTAATTGTAGCAGTTGCACAAATTTATAAAAACTGAACACTTAACCTGAGTGTATCTTATTGTACATAATTTATACCTCAAAGTTGATTTTAAAACATGTAGACTGGCCTAAGTTACTGAGGAGCCATGAGGAACCTAAGTCATCTTTTCTTTTAATATAAAAGAAAATAGTTGAGCTAACACTCCAGGAGTCATTAATGGTAGAATGGATCCCCCCACGCCCGCCCCCCTCCCCCAAACAAAAATAATATATATCCATCAGCTCTAAGTGCGGCGGCTGACAGGCTGGGCTGCTGCTGCCAGCTGCTATCGGAGGAGTCTGGGCTGGCTCTGGCCGCGCCGCCCGCTCTCCCCCAGGCTGCACATCGCTTCCCCTGCGCGCGGTGGTGTGGGTGGTTTGTTTCATTCTCGGTGATGGATCGCAAGGCACCCGAAAGAGCTGCAAGATGTGCATTATCCTCCCCCATGAACAAAGAAGGAAGTATTCATCAACTTCGTGCCCAGCGTGTCTTTCTTTTCCATTCCCGACTGGCAGTGGGGCGGTTGTATGTGGGGCGGTTAGATGCGGGGCGGTTAGATGTGGAGCAGGAAGGTGCTCGTAATCCAGGCCGGGTGGGCAGGTCCGTGGAGCCGCTGCAGTCTGATCCCTAGCTGTGGCCCTGCTGGGCCCCAGGACCCAAGGCCACACTGACCAGACTGGTGTTGCCCCTCCCCCCTGCCCTCTCCCTGCACCCGATGGTCGCCCCACCGCAGGGGCACACAGCACCCTCCTCCCTGACCCCCACAGAAGTGGAGAGTTTGGGTTTTGTGATTCAACAGTTGATAGTGAGCATTCCCCCAGAGGAGAAGTAGCCAGAGCCAAGCCATTTCTCTCTCTGTGGTCCCTCAGGCTCTGGGGTGTTTACACTGAGCTCCAGGCGGGGAAGAGAATTTACAGCCTTATCACGGAGGGAAGGGCTGTCGGCTGGCTGGGGGATGTGCGTCTGGCTGGCTGGTTTTCCAAGGGAGACTTTTGGCTTCGCATAGGCGGCTGGTTATTTTATTCTCTCTCCTCCTCTGCCCCAAGTTCCTCTTTGATGATTTTCTGTCATGTTTATTGGGATAACGAGGATTTATTTTTTTCTTCCATTCCAATATTAATGTCAGGAAGCTATTTCTATAGGAAAGTATTCTCTTAAAAACCGCAAATTTAATCAATGTAAAGATTGCTTGCTATAGGTATTTCTCTTTTTTAAATGTATTGGCAATTAAGATGATACACAAGAATCTTTAAAATAATGTACATGTAAGGCATCAAGAAAAGGATATGGTGAATACATAGTGTCAGTAAAGAACGTGACTGTTTCCTGTATAAGATCTGTGAGTTCCTCTGGGATCCAGGGTCTCTCCCTGATCCCACCTTCTCCCATCCTGAAGTTTCAATTAGTCTCTCACTATTTCAGTATGTAATTTTACTGTGTGTTTCTATCTGTAAAAATGTACTTTTTAGAATCATATACAAATTCTTTGTTTTCAAGTAACATTATGTTCACCCGCTTTGCTGCATGTAACATGATATAAGTCATTCATGTTCACTGCTGGGTTTAACTTTTCTATCGTTGGTGGACATTTGGATTATCTCCAATTTCTCCTATCACGGATGGTGCTGCTATGAATATTTTTATACATTTCTCATGGTGTTCACTCTAGAATTCTCTAGGCCTAGGGCAGATAGCTGGGAATGGAATTACTGAGTCATTAGGTGCCCATAAGGTCACACAAAGTAGGTGAGTCTTTACTTACTGATAATGCCAAGTTGTTTTCCATACTGATGTACAGATTTACTCTCTTGCTAGCAGTATACCTAAAAATTGTGCATACCTTCACGTATTTGATATTGTCAGATTTTTTTTGTGTGTGTGTGTCAATTTAGTGGTAACAAAATAGATCCTTCTTGTGAGCTTGTGTTTGTATTTCTCCAATTACTGGTGAAGTTGCACATCCTTTCCTTGGCCATCTGGATTGCCTCTTCTATGAAGGGTCTGTTTTCCATTCCCCATTTCTCCTTGTTAGTTATATGCTTTGCAAATATCTTCTCTTGAAGATATTGACATGTACTTTCACTGTCTTAATGGTAAATTTCGATGAACAGAGTTTCTTAGTTTTAATGTAGTTTAACTTATCAATCTTTGTCTATATAGTTTGTGGAGTATTTTATGTGTTACTTAAGAAACCTTTCCCTGATCCTAGGTTACAAAGGTAGTCTCCTTTAACATCTTCTAAGGGTCTTATAATTTTACCTTGAACATTTAAGTCTTCCATCTACCTGGAATTGATTTTCATAAGATACAGACCCAATTTTATTTTTTATCATCTGGATATCCAATTGTCTGAGCATCATTTATTGAAAAGTCTCTGAAATGCAATGGCTACGATCATAAATTAAGTGTGGGTGTATTTTCTGAGCTCTCTGTTCTGTTCCTTTGATCCATTTATCTATCCCCAATTCATTACCACAGTGAATCAGTCATTATATTGTCATTGTAAATGCTGATATCTATTAAGTTAAATTCCCCCTTGACCCTTTTATTTCCTGTATAAATATTAGAATTACCTTGTCAGTTTCATAGGAAAAAAAACTTTGAGGACTTATATTGGAATCATATTGAATCTAAGTAGCAATCAGGGGAACACTGATACCTCATTGATGTTGAACTTTTCAATTAATGAACATGATATATGATTTGATATAGTGTCTCTAATGTATTTCAAAAAGCTTTACCATATTCTTCATAGGAGTTTTACGCATCTTTTCTTAAATTTATTATTACAATCTTTATACTTTTGATGATATATTAATGGCATCCTTTAGAAAATTATATTTAACTATTTAGTGCTGGAGTATAGAAATGCAGTTGATTTTTGTATGTTGATTTTTCTTAATCCAACAACTTGTAATTCTTTATCAATTATATTTTCTACACGTTTTTTTTTTAATATTTTTATTGATTTTTTACAGAGAGGAAGGGAGAGGGATAGAGAGTTAGAAACATCGATGAGAGAGAAGCATCGATCAGCTGTCTCCTGCACACCCCCCACTGGGGATGTGCCCACAACCAAGGTACATGCCTTTGACCGGAATCGAACCTGGAACCCTTCAGTTCCCAGGCCAATGCTCTATCCAGTGAGCCAAACTGGCTAGGGCTACACAATAGTTTTTATCTGGGCATATAGATAGTTTTATTACTTGCCAATTTTTACACCTTTTATGTATTTTTCTTTCCTCATCTTTACTGGAGAAAGGTTGAATAGAATTAATAATAGCAGGCAACTTTATCTGATTCTTATAATCACATGGTGTTTGTTACTGTGATGAATTTCTATAATTGATTTTCTAATGTTAAATTAACCTTGAAATCTAGGCAAAAAACAACAACAACAAACAAACACCAACCTTCAACTTGATCATGCTATATATCTTACATTGTTGGGTTTGGTCTGCTAATATTTTTCTTAGGATTTTTCCATCTAATGTCCCAAGCCTTTATTTCTTAAAGCAAAATAATGTCACCAGTCTTTACCCAGTTTCAATAGTATTGGACTTTAGAAGAGTTACTAAAACTATATTCTACTTTGTGACTTCCAACATGCTTCCTAATAAAAATCTTTCATGCGCATCCTGGGAGTACCATAGCCAGTTGGCATTTCACTGCCCTAGTATATTTCACATCTTTTGAATTTTATGCCTTCAATTTATTATTTGAACAACTTTTTAAGCAGCATGAGAAAAATCTAAATTTCTTGGACTGTGCAAAGGTGATCTATGGACTTACTGTATTCTCACCAGGTTCCCTTTAGTCATAAAGAAGTTTCCAAATTTTGTATCCACATAGATGATGGTCAGTTCATTTGTGTGCACCCAAATAACTATCCTTATTAGATTGCCCTGCTTCCCTGGCTTTTCCTCATAATTGAGCCATGAGCCTTTTAGGACAGCCTGCTGTCTCTAGTCTCCATGGGTCCTGCCCGCATAGCAGGGTGCACTCCAGAAACAGGGACCATTGCCCTGCTCCTGGGGAAAGATGCAGTGTGGGCAGTATCTCACTCGGGCCTTCATGCTTCTCAACTCTCACTGAAGAATTCAAAAACACTTGTTCAGCTTTGCAGTCAAACTTCCCACAAGAAAGAAAACAACACTGGGTTAAAGCTACATGTTCTGGAAAACAAAGTAAGCAGCAGACCCCTCATGTGAATTCCTGAGAGGGCACATCCTTCAGGAGCTGCGTCCGATCTGACCTTCTCCCCGGTGTCTGTGTTCCTGCCCCTTCCAGTTCACTCCGAGGAAGAATCGGATCTTTCATTTTGTTAGTGATCCCTTTGGGTCTGGGATCCCTTTTATGGCACTGGGACTGAGAACCTCCATTTTATTAGACGTGTCAGTGGGCATGGTTGTTTGGAAATGAGAATGATTGAATGGGGCCATTATGTGGAAGAATTTTTGAAAAGTGAGGGCATAGCTAAAACAAACACTATTTTTAAACTGGGATCTACTGACCTTGGGAACCAAAAGTCATCATTTACCAAGTAATTCTGCACAACTTGCCATTGTTCATCTCAACACTGGTGGCAAAACATACTGTTCACCTGGGTCCCCTAACTGGCTTGGCTGGTAATGGGACTCTGGGACCCAGTGCTCCCAGTCTAACTCTTCTTGGTTTCCTGCTACAGGGTGAAAGGGGGCAGGTGAGAACTCCTGGCCAGAAGGTGTCTCTTGAGGACCATAGGAGAGGCCCTCAAAATGAACTTATAGAGCTGGGGTGGGAAGAGGGGCAGCTATATGTTGATATTTTGATTTAAACTGTTTTAATAAATGCAAATCTCTTAATATTAGAGCCACATGTGGACACCCTAGCTTATGTTGAGTTTAATAGACCATACATAATTAATATAATATTTTGAGTTTGCTTTAAAATCATCCAGCAGAGGGCGAAAAGTAGAGGTGGGGAATCCATGACACCAGAATGACAGAATGGGGGCCATTATTGAGGCTGGAGGATGGGTAGATGGGAGTTCATGATACAATTCTCTCTACTTTTATGAAGGTTTGAAAATTTTCCTACTGGAAATTTTTTAATTTCATGGATTACAATGGGAAAAGAAGAGATCAATCTTGTCTTGTTGATCCAGGTCAGTGTTGACGCTGTGGTGCATATTCAGGTCCCTTCAGGAATGACAGCAGGCCCTCTAGTTGCTGGGAGTCCTCTGCCACCAGCCCTTTACATGGGTTGTCTTTGCTGGAGAGAGAGACACTCCTCAGTGGCTCCCTGATGTGGGGTCAGAAGGCCTGGCCTCCTCACTCCACCATCCCAGCTTCGGCTTCCAGTGAAATTGCACTGTGGCTCCTTTTCTCCCTCTGGCCAATCCTACATCTGTCCCACCCCCTCCACAGGGCATAATCCCAAGAGCACTTCCTAATAACCCTCCTCCATGCATATCTCAGATGCACAGTCTGCTTCCTGGGGGTACTAGGCTCTTGACTGCTATAAACACAGAATCAGAGAATGCTGAGGAAAGGGACCTTAGTGCTTCCTCGACACAAAACCCTCATTTCACAGGTAATGAAATGACACACAAAATTACTTGTTCAGTCAGTACCAGTCACTTCACCAGTTGATACCAGAACTGAAATGGTGGAACCCACAATTCCTAATGCCCACAGGCGAATCTACTGCCCTGTTCTAAAGATTTCACTGGCTCATGTGGGCCCAGTTTGAAAAATGAAGTTGAGTTGCTTAGTTGATACTGTCTGAGCTTACAGTGTGATTGATGGCTGAGAGAAACTGATATGTCACATAGTTTTAACTGCTTGTAACAGAATAGTCCACTAAAGGTCATTAGCAACAAGCACATTTATTTTCTTTCATTCATTCATTCATTCATTCATTCATTTAACTAGAGGCCCGGTGCACGAAATTCATGCACGGGTAGGGTACCTAGGCCTGGCCAGCAATCAGGGCCTTCTGGTTGCTGGCCGGGGCCTTCCTTCATTTTGCGCCACCCCGTGGTGGTCAGTGCATGTCATAGCGAGCTGTTGAACTCTCGGTCTCCCGGTCCAACTCCCGAGGGGACAATTTGCATATTAGGTTTTTATATAGCGAGGTTCTTTATTATTTAAAGTATTACATATGAATCCTTTTCCCCCCATTGACCTCTCCCCACTCATTCCACCACCACCACCCCTCCCCCGCAGCACATGTCCTCATCCCCCCTACTGATTGTGTCCATGGGTTATGCTTATATGCATGCATACAAGTCCTTTGGTTGATCTCTCTCACACACACCCCTGCAGCCCTTCCCCTGCCTTCCCCCTGAGGTTGGATGGTCTGCTCGATGGTTCTCTGTCTCTAAATCTGTTTTTGTTCATCAATTTATGTTGTTCATTATATTCCACAAATGAGTGAGATCATGTGATATTTATCTTTCTCTGACTGGCTTATTTCGCTTAGCATAATGCTCTTACCATTTGCAACTGCATGGATGGAACTGGAGAGCACATTTATTTCCTTATCTACCTGGAAGGTAATGCAATAGTTAGAGATGTCGTCAGAAGCCCAACTTCTTCATATCTTTCTGCTATAGTATGTTCAGAATGTTGGATTTTACCCTCATAAGCTGCTGTGGCTCCAAGTATCACTTTCACCCACACAACATCAAGGCAGGAAAGGTGTATATTAATGATTATTATCGTAATTAGGGAAAAAAACCTTTCCCAGAGCTCTTAGCAAACTCCTCCTCAGACCCCCCTGGGTTTAATCTGCTACTCAGAATGCCTAGCAGAGTTCTTTCTATCCTGGTAAATGTTCATGATTATAGAGGGTGTCCCAAAAATGTATACACACTTTAAATGATTATAAAGTCAGTGTTTATTAACATTTTCAAAATTTAAAAGAACCTACAGAAATGAGTAATTTTTTAATTCTTTTTTGGTCAATGGTCCAGACACTGCTGATAATGAGAAGCAATGGAATAGCAAATATCAAGAATCATTTTTTTTGGTATTTGTGCAGCCTCAATTCATTGACTGTTGCCAGTTTTGTGCCATAAACTTTATCTCTTATGTATCCCCATAAAAAAAAAAATCTAGTGACACTTCAGGATAAATTTTCTTTGTTCAAAGTTTAGCTTGGCTTCACCTATTATTTTAAATCAGTTCAACCTAAAGAGGAGTGAAACATGAGTTAGTTATCAGCTGTTAAAGTGTGTATATACACTGAGTGGCCAGATTATTATGATCTCTGAATGCATAATAATCTGGCCTCTAATATATATATATTAGAGGCCCGGTGCATGAATTCGTGCATGGGTGGGGTCCGGCCAGCCTGGCCAGGGGGAGGGGACATGGGTGGTTGGCTGGCCTGCCTGCCTGCTGGTGGAACTCCTGGTCGAGGGGACAACTTGCATATTAGCCTTTTATTATATAGGATATACACTGAGTGGCCAGATTATTATGCGATCAGAGATCATAATAATCTGGACACTCAGTGTATATTTTGGGATACTGTATATTTTTAGACACCACAGATAAATAACTAGTCAGGACCCAATTGAATGGAAGTTCATGGTGTATACAAATAGTTACCAGTCATTTCCCTGCAATTTAGGGGAAATTCTTCTCCCAAAGGTTTGGTTTTAAGCCATCTGCTTTTTATCAGTTCCATGACTTAATGTAACATGAATATTGGAATAGAAATGATACCAACATTTTAAGATGAGAATGGTGTTAGAATTTAGATCCATAAAGTCACGTATTTATTATTACATTCAACAAATCTTTAGGAAGCCCTTATTCTAAGCCAGGCCCTGTGCTTGCACATGAAGGCCAAGGCACGTGAAAGAAGCCCCTGACAGAGTCTGCATGGTCCTGGGGGAGGCGATGAGGTGACATGGCTCTCCACAGTGGCCGCCAGCCCCCTCTGGTGCTGACTGTGCACCGGGTACCATCTGAAGTGCAGTATATGCACTGACCCAGTTAGTTCTCCCCATAGTCCTGTGTGGTAGGCACTGCAAATGTCTTCCATTTACAGGTGCAGAATCTCAGGCACAGAGCTGGATTTATCATTTTGCCCAACATTATGCAGCTGGTAAGGATCAGCCAGGATCCGAATCCATGCTGTCTGCTTCCCGAGCTACCCTTTCAATAATCAGATAATCTTATAGATCAATGGAACATGGTAACTCTTCTGAGAGCTCAGGAGGAAAGATTCATGGCACTGTTAAGCATAATTTAAGAGGAAATTACCCACGTAAGAGGTTAGGGAGGCTTCCCAGGGTAGGGATGGTTAAGATGGCATCTGAAGGCAGAGTGGGCATTATCTAGGTGAAAAGGGACTGGAAGAGTCTATATATATACATATATATAGATAGATATAGATATATAGATATACCTATATATCTATATCTATCTATATAGAGATAGATAGATATAGATATATCTATATATCTATATCTATGTCTATATCTATATATCTATTATTGATTTCAGAGAGGGAAAGAGAGATAGAAACATCAATGATAAGAGAGAATCATTGATCGGCTGCCTCCTGCATGCCCCACACTGGGGATCAAGCCCACAACCCAAGCATGTGCCCTGACCAGGAATGGAACTGTGACATCCTGGTTGATAGGTCAACACTCAACCACTGAGCTACACCAGCCAGCTAAAGAAGTATTTTTATTTTTTATTTTTAAATTTTTTTCAATTATAATTGGCATACAATACTATTTTAGTTTCAGGAGTACAACATAGTGATTAGACATTTATATAACTTATGAAGTGATCAACCCATTAAGTCTAGTACCATACATAATTATTACAATATTACTGACTATATTCCTTATGCTGTACTTTATAGGCCCGTGAGTGCTTTAACTGTTATACATGTTAACTTCTTCCCCTTTTTCACCCAGTTTCCCAACCTTCCCTCTCCCCCAAATCTGGCAACCATCAAAATTCTTTGTATTTATGAGTTTGTTTCTGTTTTGTTTGTTCATTTATTTTGTTTTTTAGATTTCACATTTAAGTGAGATCATATGGCATTGGTCTTTTCTTTGAATTTATTTCACTTAGCATTAATACCTTCTAGGTCCATTCATGCCACAAATGGCAAGATTTTACTCTTTTTATGGCTGAGTAATATTCCATTGTATGTGTGTACCACATTTTCTCTATCCATTCATCTGTTGATGGGCACATTCATCTATTGATGACGTTGCCTCCATATCTTGGCTATCTGTATATATAAAAGCCAAGTGACTGGAACGACCGGTCACTATGACACGTACTGTGACCGGCCAACCTCCCATGGCCCCTCCCCCTGGCTGGCCGGCCCCAATCAGGGAGGGCTGGCTGGATCCCACCCACGCATGAATTCATGCACCGGGACTCTAGTTGTAAATAATGTGCAATGAACATAGGGGTGCATATGTACTTTTGAATTCATATTTTACATTCTTCAGATAAATACCCCAAAGTGGGATTGCTGGATTATGATAGTTTTATTTTAATTTTTTGAGGAACTTCCATACTGTTTTCCATAATGGCTATACCACATAATATCCCCACCAACAGTGCACGAGGGTTCCCTTTTCTAGAGGAGTATTTTTTAAATTTTTTTTGTTGATTAAGATATTACATATGTGCCCTTATCCCCCCGTTACCCCCCCCCCCACCTCCCCTGCTCATGCCCTCACCCACCTGGTGTCTGTGTCCATTGGTTATGCTTATATGCATGCATACAAGTCCTTTGGTTGATGTCTCCCCCTTACAACCCTCTCCCCTACCTTCCCTCTGAGGTTTGATGGTCTGCTCGATGCTTCTCTGTCTCTAAATCTGTTTTTGTTCATCAATTTATGTTGTTCATTATATTGCACAAATGAGTGAGATCATGTGATATTTATCTTTCTCTGACTGACTTATTTCGCTTAGCATAATGCTCTCCAGGTCCATCCATGCTGTTGTAAATGGTAGGAGTTCCTTCCTTTTTACAGCAGCGTAGTATTCCATTGTGTAGATGTACCACAGTTTTTGGATTCACTCATCTGCTGATGGACACTTAGGCTATTTCCAAATCTTAGCTATGATAAATTGTGCTGCTATGAACATAGAGGTGCATATATCCTTTCTGACTGGTGTTTCTAGTTTCTTGGGATATATTCCTAGAAGTGGGATCACTGGGTCAAATGGGAGTTCCATTTTTAGTTTTTGAGGAAACTCCATACTGTTCTCCACAGTGGCTGCACCAGTCTGCATTCCCACCAGCAGTGCACAAGGTTTCCTGTTTCTCTGCATCCTCGCCAGCACTTGTCATTTGTTGATTTGTTGATGATTGCCATTCTGACAGGTGTGAGATGGTACTGCATTGTCGTTTTGATTTGCATCTCTCAGATGATTAGTGACTTTGAGCAGGTTTTCATGTCTCTTGGCCTTCCTTATGTCCTCTTTAGAAAATTATCTATTTAGGTCTGTTGCCCATACATAAAAATAAACTCAAAATGAATAAAGGACTTAATGTAAGATGGAAAACCATAAAAATCTTAGAGGAATCCACAGGCAGCAAAATCTCAGACATATGCTGAAGCAATAGCTTCACTGATACAGCTCTTAGGGCAATGGAAACTAAAGAGAAAATAAACAAATGGGACTACATCAAAATAAAAAGCTTCTGCACAGCAAAAGAAACCATCAACAAAACAACAAGAAAGCCCCCTGCATGGGAGAACATATTTGCCAATGTTATCTCCGATAACGGTTTAATCTCCAACATTTACAGGGAACTCGTACAACTTAACAAAAGGAAGATAAACAACCCAATCAAAAAATGGGCAACGGACCTAAATAGAGGAGTATTTTAAAAGAAAAAAATGCCTTTTTATGGGAAGGAGCAAAGGGAGATCCAAGAAACTACCTGCTTCCCGCCCCCCCCCCCCAAAAAAAAAACCAAACTGTAACAGAGTCTTTATATTTCTGATCCCTGTTTGCAAAGCATCCTCATATTTGCTCTTGTGTTTAATGCTTACAACCCAAAGTGGGTTTCAAGACTTAATTTAACCAAGGCCACCGAAAGAAGGCAGTAAGTCTCCTGACCCCAGTTCCCATATCACCAAACTGCAGTGGCTTAAGAGCCCAGAGTAGGGACAAACCACCTGTGGAGGACAGCAGAAAGCACAGGGCATGCAGCAACGGGGCAGGGAGATCAGCAGTGATTGGTAACACTGGTGCCTGAAGAGAGATGTTTTATCTGGATGTAGAAATGAGGTACTGGTACAGTCAAAATCAAATCCAAGACACCCTTAGTATGAGAACCAACAGAACTCAAACATGGCTCATAAAGCTGATGTTAGGACAGGGCCACACAGCTTCGGGAAGGTGTAAAGAACCAGAAAATAGGAGGTAAAAATCAAAGGAAGTCGGGTTCTTTTGAAGAAAACTATCAGTGCTTATTATCAAAAACATTCGTTGACAGACAATAAGCAGCTAAGCGTTTACCATCGCGCAGAAAGCAGGAAGGTTTTATTTTACACCAGCCTTGCAAACAGTTCTGTTTCCTAAGGAGGAAAAGGAAAACCCTGGGACCTCAAACAACAAAACTGTAAATCATGGATGTTTGGCTCTAGAATTCTAGTGTGCTTCTTTCCCTGTAGAGAGCGCCTGGGAAGGCACATGGACATTTCTTTAAATTGTCAGCTGAATCCAGGGCGGTCGGCAAAGCCACACCCTGAAACACATTCTGCCAAAAGGCAGAAGCCTTATCAGCTTGACCTTCATTTCAGCCCAGGTGCCAGGGGGTGGGTTTTATTATGTAAATCCAGCCAAGGGCCAGGAACCAATAGGAAAGCTTCCTGGTATTTGGGGTATAAAATAAACACGCTGCATTGGCTCTGGGTCACTGTCTCTCCAGCAGAAGACAGTGGTCCCACCCGGCCCCAGCTTTTTACTTCTATCTCTGTGTTCTGTTTCTTTCTTTCATTTTTCTCAATCCCAGCTGCCCCTACTCAGGAACTAGACCCGACATCTAGCCGCGCTGGACGCGGAAAAGAGAGAAATATTTACATTTCCCCTATTCCACGTTTACATGTTTACCTTGCACCTAATCCACTCTTAAATTATTTTGAAATCTTCCAAGCATGTGTCATAATTGGGCTCAGGAAAATCTAATCAAGGGTTAAAATGAGACAACAAGACACCATCACCCTGGCTGGGTAGCTCAGTTAGATGGAGCATTGTTCTGATGTGCCAAGGTTGTGGGTTCAATCCCAGTCAGGACACATACAAGAATCAAGCAATGAATGCATAAATAAGTGGAACAACAAAAATCTCTTCTCTTCTCTTCTCTTCTCTTCTCTTCTCTTCTCTTCTCTTCTCTCTCTCTCTCTCTCTCTCTCTCTCTCTCTCTCTCCAATAAGTAAAAAAAACTTTAATGACACTATTCAATAAAATAAAGCTGCAGATAATGTACACAGCGGGATAGTCCATAGAAGGATAATTGAAAGTAGTCGAACATTTTTTCAATATCCAAACGGTGTAACTACATCTAGCTGTCTGGCATGCGTCCCCTGTAGCTACTAATAAACAGGATGCCTGTAGTAAATGCCTGCTGGCATTATGAGAGGACATAGGTGTGAACATCAGACCAGGAGCTCCCCTGCTATGCTATGAACTCCAGGCAGGGACTCTGCTACAATCACCTTTAAGCAAACTGTAGCGCTCAGCATCCTGCGTTAGCACATAAAGAGGGTCAATAAATGTTTGCCACTTGTCTTTGTTGTTTCCTTTCCTCTCTCTCTCCTACTTACCTTTTTTTTTTCAGTGTCATTATTCCATCACTGTAAAAAATGTCTCCCTCCTGTTTTTCCTTGCCTTCAACACATGCCTTACTGCCTGACAGTGGATCCACAGGCACCATTTAACCTTAGCAGTGGCAAGCAGACTGAGTCAAAGAGAAATATTTCTTCACTCTAAATCCTGACACAGGTTGATGAGAAAGATTGTAAAATCATTTCCCCAGGAGGTCTTTGAAAACATAGAATGTCTGAAATGATTCGGGGGTAAAGATCTACCTAAAATATTCTTTTTAACATATATGTATGTACACACACACGTTTTCTGTATTATGAAAGTTATCCACGTTCATTGCAGAAAACTTTTACAATCTAGGGCAATACCAAGAAGAAAATAAAAACGACCACCCATAATCAAACCATCTAAAAATAGCTACAGTTTGTGCTTTGGTGTATTTTTTTTCTATTTTTTAATGTATCTACCCATATACAATCATTCTTTCATATAGCAAATCCTCATTAGGTTTCTACCAACATTCTATGGAGAAACGGATAATAAATAATCATCATAAAAGGAAAATTATGCTGCCCTGGTTGGTGTAGCTCAGTTGGTTGGGCATTGTCCCATCCAAAAGGTTGCTGGTTCCATTCCCAGTCAGGGCACATGCTCCGGTTGTGGGCTCCATCCCTGGCAGGGGACATGCAGAAGGCAGCCGATTGACATTTCCCTCTCTCCCCCTCTCCCTTAATTGCTCTAAAAATCAATTTTTTAAAAATTTAATAAACACGTGTTTTTAACAAAAAAGAAAACTATGCAGTATGGTAGAAGGCGTTAAATGTATGGAAAAAATTGTGCTGTTTGAGTAAGGTAGTTGATGATGAGGCAGAGGGTATTGCAATTTTAAAAAACAAGGTAGAGAAATAGCTTTATTTTTCAATGAGATCCTTCCTTTTATCCTTTAAAAATTTTTTAATGAAGTAAAATTGACATTAAACATTATATTAATTTCAGGTGCACAGTGTAGTATTTGATATTTGCATATATTGTGAAATGATCATAAGTCTAGTTCACATCCATCACTATATTCAATTGCAAACTTTTTTCTTGTGATGGAAAATTTTTAAGACTTACTCTTTTAGCAATTTCAAAATATGCAAGATAGTATTATTAACTACTAGAGGCCCAGTGCATGGGATTCGTGCACTGGTGGGGGACGTGGCCTGTAGGGATCAGCCTGCTGTGGGAGCGCCGCTCATTCTGGTCAGCCCAGCAGCTATGGACCTGCCCTCTGAGTGGCTGCTCCCTGGTCTGGCATCTTCCATGGACCCAGTCGCCTCTCCAGGGGACCCGGTCAGGGCCGGGCCCAAGGGCAATAGCACTGAGAGGTGGCAGAGTAGGCCTCAGTCCTGTGGTGGCCATGAACTCATGTCCCAGCCTCCAGGGTCAGCTCTGCAAGCTTGATGGCAGTGCTGCACAGCCTGTCAGCATCCAGAGGAGGCAGCAGAGAGTGAGGAGGAGGAGCCTGGGGTGAGGAGGCGACGATCACAGCCCGGATTCCTGCCCATCAGCCCAGGATTCGCACCAGGAGCAGCCGCTCATCCTGGTCGACCGAGTGGCGCTCCTACTGTGGTAGTGCACTGACTACCAGGGGTCAGCTCCTGCATTGAGCATCTGCCCCCTGGTGGTCAGTGCGCATCACAGTGACTGGTTGACCAGTCGTTCTGGTCATTCTGCCATTTGGTCACTGGGCTTTTATTATATAGGACTAGAGGCCCGGTGCATGAAATTCGTGCACCAGAGCAGGGGGGTCCCTCAGCCCAGCCTGCACCCTCTCCAATCCGGGACCCCTCGGGGGACGTCCCTCTTGCAATCCGGGACTGCTGGCTTCTAACTGCTTGCCTGCCTGCCTTCCTGATCATCCCTAACCGCCTCTGCCTGCCGGCCTGATCGCCCCCTAACTGCCCTCCCCTGCTGGCCTGATCACTCTTAACTGCCTTCCCCTGCTGGCCTGATTGCCCCTAACCACCTCTGCCTCGGCCCCTGCCACTGTGGCTTTGTCTGGAAGGACGTCTGGAAGATGTCCGGTCTAATTAACATATTGCCCTTTTATTAGTATAGTTAGTCACCATGTTGTATATTATATCCCCGTGACTTATTTATTTTATAATTGGCAATTTGTACCTTTTGCCTCTTTTTACTTACTTTGCCCACCCCACAAACCCTGTGACATCTCTTCTTTCATTTCTGAATTGAGTGCTCTCTCTTTTTCTTGGCGAGTATAGCTAAAGGTTTGTTCATTTTGATTACTTTTTCAAAAACAACTCTTAGTTTCATTGATCTTTACCATTGTCTTTCTAGTCTCAATTTCATTTATTTCTGCTCTGATCTTTATTTCTTTCCTTCTGCTAACGTTGAGCTTCATTTGTTCTTCTTTTAGTTGTAAATTTAGGCTGTTCATTTGAGATATTTCTTGTTTCTTGAAGGAAGCTATGAACTTCCTTCTTAGAACTGTTTTTGCTGCATTCCTTAAGTTTCCCTTCTTTGTATTTCAATTTTGATTTATCTTAAGGTATTGTAAATTTCTTTTTGTTTTTTCTTTCACCAATGTTTATTAGGTAGTATATTGTTTGATCACCACATTATTTTCCAGTTTGCTTCGTGTAACTGATTCTAGTATCATACCTTTGTAATAAGAAAAGATGCTTGTTAATGATTTTAACCTACTTGAGTTATTAAGACTTGTTTTGAGGCCTAACATGTGAGCCATCCTGCAGGATGTTGCATGCGTGCTTGAGAAGAATGTGGATAATGTTGCTCTGGATGGAATGTTCTGTATACATCTGTTAAATCAATCTCTTCTGATGTGTAGTTTAAGAACAATATTTCCTTATTGATTATTCAGGGGTAGGGAACTTTTTTTTTGCCAAGGGCCATTTGGATATTTATACCATCATACACAGGCCATACAAAATTATCAACTTAAAAATTAGCCTGCTATGTATGGTAAAACATTTAATTAAGTCACCCCTAATGCCTTGGCAGGGCCAGATCAAATGATTTTGAGGGCCATATATGGCCCATGGGCTGGACGCTCCCCACCTCTGATTCTAGATGATTTGTCCATTGATGTAAGTGGGTACTAAAGTCCCCTACTATTATTGTACTGCTATCTGTTTTTTTCTTTAGGTCTGTTAATACTGGCTTTACATATTTAGGTGCTTCTATGTTAGGTGCATAAATATTTACAAAAAGTTATAATATGTTATAAAATTCACATATACCCTTGCACACAACTCTTATTATCTTCTTGTTGGATTGACCTCTTGATCATTATGCAGAGCCCTTCTCTCTCTCCTATTACAGTGCTTCTTTTAAAGTCTGTTTCTTTCTGATTTACATATAGCTGCCCCAGCTTTCTTTTGATTCTCATTTGCGTGAAATATCTTTTTCCATCCCTTCACTTTCAGTCTCTGTGTGTCCTTACATAGATGGATCAGGATTGCAATTTTAAATGGAGTGGGCAGGGAGGTCTTATTGAGAAAGTGATATTTGAATAAAGATGTAATTGGGATAATTTCAGACTGATAACATAATTTGCTTTGATATTAATATTATTCTTTTAAACATGCTTACTTAATAGGTGAACATCATTCTTATGAATTAGTATAATTTTATTTAATCCTATGGTTGGACATTATATCAACTCCACTTATTTATTCTATGGTAGAAATTCTTAAATATAATATTTGTGTCAAGTATTGCTAATAATAAGATAAAGGTAAGCTTTAGCTCAGAAAAGATGAGGCAATGCCAAGACAAGAATGTTAACTTTCTTTTAAATATGTTGCAATTGTTTTCCCATTCCTCATTTAACTTTAATCAGTTTGTATGTGTTTTTAAAAGAACATTTGTTAAGATTTGGGTTAAATCTATATATTAATTTTTGAAATTTTAAAACACAGGAAAGCAAAACAAAAATTTAAATACCTATAATTACATCTTTCAGAGTTAATTTATTTTGTCAATATACACACTTAAAGTTTGTTATAATTTTCATTGAATTAGAAGTGAATGTTTTCTAAGTATTTAATTTATAAGTATATTTTGAGTATGCTATTTTTAAAGTATTAATTCACAACCTAATTTTGTAATAAGTGTATGCTATTTGTTTTTGGTCATTCCATAAACTTTCCCCATTTTATAAACTGAATTGTCTAACATCACTATTATAAAATTTACATACACCCTTGCACACAACTCTTTCTTTCATAATAAAGACATAAATCTGTCATTTGTGTTGCAAATATTTTCCCTAATTTTTTGCTTTCATTTTAATTTTACGTATGCTGGTTTTTGACAAAAAAGAAATGAAATCTATCAATCCTTTCCTTAAGGGATTCTTCCTTCACCTTTATGTTTTAGAAGACCTTTAGCACCCTGAGTTATTGTTTTTAAACTGTTTTCCCTGGTGGGAATTCTTTTGGCCTAAGGTATGAATGACATTTACTGAATCAACTTTATTTCTTTTGGAATAGTTAGGGTTTGGCTAACCTTTTATAGGCCTTTTTTTATTATTCTGTCAGTCAGGACTGATTTTAATACTACTTCAAACCATGTGTAAAAGCATAAGTGGTGCTTCTATTGACATTCCAAGTGTTGAAATATTGAGCATAGGAAATGGATGGGTTGGAAAAGGCCAAGGCACTGTAACAGGCTCTTCACATGTGGTATTTTATTTACTCCTCACAAGGCTCTAGAAGGGAGGCGCCATTCTGATCCCTCCTTTACAGATGAGGCCTAGTGGAGTAGAAGAAACATCCATGGTTGTGTAAGAGGACTTCTCAACATTTTTCTAGCAAAATTCAATCAATGCAACAGAAAAATAAAGATAAGGCCCTAGCTGGTTTGGTTCAGTGGATAGGGCATTGGCCTGTGAAATGAAGGGTCCTAGGTTCAATTCCAGTCATAGGCACATATCTTGGTTGCAGGCTTAATCCCCAGCCCCAGTTGGGGCATGTGCAGGAGACAACCAATCAATGTGTCTCTCTCACATGGATGTTTCTCTCTGCCTCTCCCCCTCCCTTCCACTCTCTCTAAAAATCAATGGAAAAGTATCCTTGGGTGAGGATTAACCAATAATAATAATAATAATAGGAATTATTGGATACATCATATGGCATCTTTACTTCTCTTCTCCAAACTAGTTTAAGTCACAACTGACTAGTAACAACCACATTTTATGATGATACTGGTGACCCGGTGCATGGATTCGTGCACATTGAAAGGAAATTAATTAGAAGGTGGCTGGTGGGGCGGGACTGGGTGAGACAGGCTGGACGCGCCCTGGAGCATCCCATAGTCCCTCCCGGGCATCTGTGGAGTGAGCAGGATCCCTCCAGCAGGTGGGGTCCCTCAGCCTGGCCTGAGGAATTGGGCCCAAACCGGCTCTCCGATATCCCCTGAGGGATCCCGGAGTACAAGAGGGCACTCTGCAAAGTGGGGTGGAACGCAAATGCAAAAGCGCAGTAAACCAGATTTGGGGCTGACAGTGCCCCCACAACAACATAACCCATGGCCGAAGGTGGAATCGTGCAGTCCTGCGAGGAATTGGGCTCCCTCCTCTCTGGTTTCGGGGTGCGTCACCTGAGAACCACTGCTGCCAAGTCACTGCAGCTCGGCAGCTCCTGCATTGAGCGTCTTCCCCCTGGTGGTCAGTGTGCATCATAGTGACCGGTTGGACAGGAAGAGGGACATTTAGCATATTAGCCTTTTATATATATACATATATATAGATGTATAAAGCACATTCACCCAACAACTGATGCTTGCTTACAGCATAACCCTTTGAAAGAGGCATGGTCCAGATCATTGCCATTGGGACAGCTGAGAAAGCAGAGGGGCTGAGGTTAAGTAAGTGGCAGAACTGGGATTTAAAACCACAACTTCTACCTCTGCCATCAATGCCTCCCCTGAGCTACACCTTGCAAGTTTGGTGTTTCTCTTTGGGGATGTATTTGATTCAAACCTCAAAGTATTATGACGTTGTTATTACTGCTGCTATCTGACCATCTCTGACCTTTTCAGCAATGAATATGCTGCATTTTAAATTCTCATTACTGTAATTATCTGGGCCATCTGATACTTTATTACACATATTGAACATGAAATATGATAGGTGTTCTTTCATCTAGTCCATCTTTTAGTGAGTGAGTTATGTAGTTTGGACTCTTCCATTTAATGTGTCCCTTGAGAAGACATAAAATTATATGATGGCAATAAATGTATCATTACAGATATGATTCTTTAACACTTCATTAATACTACCTTCATCTTTTAGTAGTGCATATAATTATCCCAAAATGGCTTCTCTTTATGTAGAAAAATAGAACAATTTCAACAATGGCATTAAAAATAACAACTTCTGAGCATTTCCCAGGAAAAGACAGTAATTTTAAGGGGAATAATTAATATAAGGGCAGACTTACATTTTCATCTTTCATGTCCTTTTCAAATGCTGCCTCTCCTGTGACCTTCCACTCTGAAATAGTTCTCTCCTCTGAGCACCATGGTAAGAATCTTTAACATTCTGTTAGAGCCCTAATCCCACAACATACCTTATATAGCAGCTATTTGCGCACACATCTATTTAGATTACAACCCCCTTCAGGGTGGAATCCATATCTTAGTCTTCTTTCTCCCATCATATTTAGTCAGTTGCCTGGTACACAATGTTGAATTGAATAAGAGGTCATCAAAGTTCAAATAGTGAATAAACATTAATTTAAGGGCTTTTGGTGGGTATATAGTTAATGTACAGAGCATGCCAAGTCAGATGCAAGCTAACCTGGAAGCTAGTTCTGAAATAGCAAAGATACTTTAAGTATTTTTAAATAAACAAAATATTAAGAACAGAATTTTAAATATGTTATTGTAGAAATAGGATATATGTAATAACATGAAATATCTGTAAGTATATTAATATATACTTTCCACTATTTTAAGATTTCTGTGATACCAAAGTGAATAACTTAATCTACCGAATGCAATGCAATGGCAACAAAATGTGGATTTTTTTCATATTCAGTAACTTTAAAATTGATTGGTAATATAGGCGTAATGCTGGTTAAAGGACCAACGTGATATTTATGCTTCTCCCTTCAGGTAATTTTTTTTGTTTTTTTAAAAATTTTTTTTTATTGTCTAAAGTTTTACATATATCTCCTTTTTCCCCAATTAACCCCCACCCCCAGCCATTCCCACCCGGGCAAGCCCCCACTGCCCCAGTGTCTGTGTCCATTGGTTATGCTAATATGCATGCATACAAGTCCTTTGGTTGCTCTCTAACCCACCTCCCCTGCCATTTGTCTCTGGATTTATTCTTGTTCATCAAATTATGTTGATCATTATATCCCACATATGAGTGAGATCATGTGATATTTATATTTCTCCAACTGGCTTATTTCGCTTAGCATAATGCTCTCCAGTTCCATCCATACTGTTGCAAATGGTAAGAATTCCCTCTTTTTTACAGCAGCATAGTATTCCATTGTGTAGATGTACCACAGTTTTTTAATCCACTCATCTGCTGATGGACACTTAGGCTGTTTCCAAATCTTAGCTATTGTAAATTGTGCTGCTATGAACATAGGGGTGCATATATCCTTTCTGATTGGTGTTTCTAGTTTCTTGGGATATATTCTTAGAAGTGGGATTACTGGGTCAAATGGGAGTTCCATTTTTAACTTTTTGAGGAAACGCCATACTGTCTTTCACAGTGGCTGCATTCCCACCAGCAGTGCACGAGGGTTCCTTTTTCTCCACATCCTCGCCAGCACTTGTTGTTTGTTGATTTGTTGATGATAGCCATTCTGACAGGTGTGAGATGGTACTGCATTGTTGTTTTGATTTGCATCTCTTGGATGATTAGTGACTTTGAGCAATGTCTCTGGGCCTTCTGTTTGTCCTCTTTCAAAAAGAGTCTATTTAGATCCTTTGCCCATTTTTTGATTGGATCGTTTATCTTTCTTTTGTTAAGTTGTATGAGATCTCTATAAATTTTGGCTATTAAACCTTTATCAGAAATATCATTGGCAAATATGTTCTCCCAAGCAGTGAGCTTTCTTGTTGTTTTGTTGATGGTTTCTTTTGCTGTGCAGAAGCTTTTTATTTTGATGTGGTCCCATTTGTTTATTTTCTCCTTAGTCTCCATTGCCCTAGGAGCTGTGTCTGTAAAGATAACGCTATGACATATATCTGCTATTTCGCTGCCTGTGGAGTCTTGTAGGATTTTTATGGTTTCCCGTCTTACATTTAAGTCCTTTAGCCATTTTCTTCAGGTAATTTTAATAAAATGTTACAAGTCAAAATATGTGTGATGCAAAATTGTGTCTTCAAACCTCAGAAGAAAGGCCTTTCGGAAAGCTCTATCCTGTGATAGCATATCAAACCTGTGAATACCTTAGAGATCATATCATCTAAACCACTTATTTGATTATGTTATTAATAAATAACACTGAAAGGAAATATTTAATTATTACCAAAGGTTAGACAGTGAAGTTAGGTTCTTTCCTATTCCAGAGGCAATAATGAATAACAGTTTTTTGAGTGTTCTAAAATTTTTCTATTCACAAACACCCAGTTAAGCTATTTAATAACACCCATGCAAACAAGCTAAAATTTATGATGGCTTGCAGTAAATCTTTGAGATAATTTTCTATTAATATATAAAGACCTATATCACTTTGCTTTCTAATATGAAGTATTTTAGACAATGGTTACAGCATAAACATATAATAAACACTCTTAAAGAGTAAATCTACCACCTAGATTTAACAAGTATTAACATTAAAAATAATTTGTCTTTTAAGAAAAAATAAAGTTGAAGACCTTTGTTATTCCTCTTAATCCCATTGGCCAACCCCCTCCCTTTCCTTTCCCTTTCTGACCATCCTTCTAAATGTTTACATTGTTCACATTCCTGTACTTTTTTTAAAACTTTTATTACACATGGATGTTCCATAAGCAACTTACAGTACCATTTGATGTGTAACTGAATGTCACATAATGAAATTGTAACTGGTTTGTTGATCTGTCTCTATTCCAGAAGATATAAGCATGAATCCATTTCATTTTTCTTCACTCACTTCTTTTACTCTGTGAAATAATTCCTAGACTTAATTATATTCTGGACACATGTCAGAACTTTTCAGTCATTTCAGCTTATTAAAATTTTTTTTAAATTCTAATTTTACCCTTTTAAAACCATAGCTCTTATATTTTATGGTACTTTATTAAGATATAATTTATATATAGTAAGATTCACAAGTATTAAGAATAATACTAAGAATATTAAGAATTCCACTGCAATGGAATACACAATACAATGTGTAAATTGTACAAGTACATCCTATATAATAAAAGAGTAATATGAAAATCGACCGAACAGCGGAATGACCGGTTGCTATGACACGCACTGACCACCGGGGGCAGACGCTCATTGCAGAAGCTGCCCCCTGGGGGTCAGTGCGCGCCCACAGCGGGAGCACCGCTCAGCCATAAGCCAGGCTGACAACTGGTGAGAGCAGCGGTGATGGTGGGAGCCTCTCCTGCCTCCGCGGCAGCTTGGTAAGGATGTCAGACTGCCAGGGAGGGGACCTAAGCCGTCAGTCGGACATCTCCCAAGGGCTCCCGGACTGAGAGAGGGTCCAGGCCAGGCAGTTTCTACGTATGTATCCATCATGTGACCACCACTCAGGTCAAGACAAAAAACATTCTGATCACTCCCAGAAAGGTTGCTTGTGTATCTTTTGAGGTACTATCCGCTGCCCTCCCCATAAACAAAAACACTATTCTGACTTTTGTCATCATAGCTTAGTTTTGCCTATTCTTGTATTTCAGATAAATGGACTCCAGTTCATATAATGTCTGGCTTCTTTCACTCACATAATGTTTTTGAAATTCATCCATGTTGTTACACATGTCAGCAGTTCTTTTTCTTTTTAGTATTATTTTGTGGTATTTTGTTGTGTAAATTTCAAGTGTAGAATAGAGTATTAAATATAGTCACCATGCTGTGCATTAGATCCCCAGAATTTATTCATCTTATAACTAAAATTTTGTACACATTGACCAACATCTCCCTGTGTCCCCCACCCTTTGCAATCACTATTTTACTCTCTGTTGAGTTCAGTTTTTTTAAAGATCTTACATATAAGTGATGCCATACAGTGTTTGTGCGTCCTATGGCTGAATAATATTCTGTTGTATTCATACTAGTGTTCCGGTGCCCGAATTCGTGCACATTGAAAGGAAATTAATTAGAAGGTGGCCGGTGGGGCGGGACTGGGCGAGACAGGCAGGACACATCTGGAGCCAACCTCCTGCGGTCCCTCCCCAGCTGGCTGCACTGGGCTTGAAAGGCGTCTGAGGAGTGAGCGGGGTCCCTCTGGCAGGTGGGGTCCCTAGGCCTGGCCTGTGGGGATAGGGCCGAAACCGGGTCTCCAACATCTCCTGAGAGGTCCTGGAGTGCGATAGGGTGGTTCTCGGGTGACGCACCCTGAAATTGGGCTCCCTTTTCTCTGGTTCCGGGGTGCATCACCTAAGAACTGCTGCTGCCAAGTCACTGCAGCTCAGCAGCTCCTGTGTTAAACGTCTGCACCCTGGTGGTCATTGCATGTCATAGCTACCAGTTGGACGGTCGGACAGTCGCTTAGCCTTTTATATATATAAATAGCTCATTTACTTTATCCATTCATCTGTTGACAGACACTTAGGCTGTCTTGGCTAATGTGAAGAATGATGCAATACACACAGGAATGCAGATATCTCTTCAGGATACTGATTTTGTTCCCTTTGGTTATATACCCAGAAGTAGGATTGCTAGATCATACGTAGTTCTCTTTTTAAAGTCCATTGTGATGATCAGATGATTTGTACCCTTCATTCTGGTAATGTGGTATATCACATTTATTGACTTGCTTGTGTTGAACCATTTTTGCATTCAGGGGATAAATCCCAGTTGATATTGGTATATGATCCTTTTAATGTGCTGTTACTTTGGTTTGCCAGTGTTTTGTCGAGGATTTTTGCATCTATGTTCATCAGGGATATTGGCCTGTAGTTTCTTGTAGTACCCTTATTTGGGTACATGCTGGACTCATAAAATGAATTTAGAAGGGTTCCATTATTAATTTTTTGGAAAAATTTAAAAAGAATTAGTGTTGATTCTTCTTTAAATGTTTGGTAGCATTCACTAGTGAAATCATCTGGCCTTGGACTTTGTTTTTTTGGGGAGGCTTTCGGTTACTAATTTAGTCTCCCTTGGTAGGAACTAGTCTGTTCAGATTTCGTATTTCCTCCTGATTCAATCTTAGAAGGTTATATCTTCCTAGAAATTTATCAGTTTTTTCAAGGTTGTCCTATTTGTTGGCATATATTTGTTCATAGCAGTCTCTTATGATCCTTTGCATCTGTTTAGTATCGGTTGTAATGTCTTCTTTTTCATTTCTGATTTTATTTGTGTTTTCTCTTTTGTTTTTCTTATTCTAGCTAAGAATTGGTCAGTTTCATCTTTTCAAAAAAACCAGCTCTTAGTTTCACTGATTGTTTCTTTTGTCCTTTAGCCTCGATTACACTTATTTCTACTCTGATCTTTATTTCCTTCCTTCTGCTAACTTTAGGCTCATTTGTTCTTATCATTTTAGTTTCTTCAGGTGTAAGTTAGGTTGTTTATTTTAGACGTACTTTTTTTTTCTTAATGTACATATTTATCACTATAAATTTCCCTCTTAGAGGTACATTTGCTGGTACCATAAGTTTTGATATGTTGTATTTCCATTTTTGTGTGTCTCATAATATTTTTTATTTCCCTTTTTATTTTTTATTTCTTCTTTGACCCATTGGTTGTTCAGAAGTGTGTTGTTTAATTTCTATATACTTGTGAATTTTCCAGCTTTCCTCATGATAATTGATTTATAGTTTCATATTATTGAGGTCAGAAAAGATACTTGATATAATTTCAGACTTCATAAATTTATTTAGACTTGTTTTGTGACCTAACATATGACATCCTAGAGAATGTTCCACATATACTTGAGAAGAATGTATATTCAGCTTTTGTTGATGGAATGTCTATAATATCTGTTAGATCCATTTGCTCTAAGGTGCAGTTCAAGTGCAATGTTCCCTTATTAATTTTCTGTCTGGGTGATCTGTCCATTGCTGAAAGTGGAATATTGAAGTCCCCTACAATTATTCTGTTGCTGTCTATTTCTGCCTTTAGATCTGTTAATATTTACTTAATATGTGTAGGTGCACTAATGATGGGTGCCTATATTTACTACTGTTATATCCTCTTGATTAATTGACTCCGGTATCATTATACAATGACCTTCTTTGTACCTTGTTGCAGTATTTAACTTACAGTCTTTTTTTTTTTCCTGATATAAGTTTAGCTACCCCTGTTCTCTTTTGGTTTACATTTGAATGGAATATCTTCTTCTATCCCTTTATTTTCAGCCTCTGTGTATCATTAAAGCTGCTGAGCCTTTTGACAGCAACATATAATTGGATCTTGTTTCTTTATTTTTTTCATTTAGTTATTTTATGTCTTTTAATCAGAAAATTTAATCCATTTACCTTTAAAGTAATTATTGATAGGTAAGAACGTACTATTGTCATCTTGTTCATTGTTTTCTGACTCTTTTATAGTTCCCTTGTCCTTTGTTGCCCTTTTGTTGTCTTCCTTTGTGATTGTATGGTTTTCTGTAGTGATATCCCTCCATTCCTTTCTCTGTATCTTTTATGTATGTACTGAAGGTTTGTGCTTGGTGGTTATGATGAGGCCTACATAAAATATCTTATAGTTGTAAGTCTATAATCAGTTGATAACAACTTTAATTACATACAAATACTCTGCCCTTCTACTCCCCCATTTTATGTTTTTGATGTTACGATTTATACCTTTTAATATTGTATATCCATTAACCAATTATTGTAGCTACAATTATTTTTAACACTTTAGTCTAGTGTTCAGTGATTTATACACCACCGTTATAATATTAGAATGTTTTGAATTTGATTGTATATTTACCTGTACCAGTGAGTTTTATACTTTAATATGTTCTCATGTTACTAGTGTCCCCTTGTTTCAGTGTGAAAACTTTTGTTTGCTTGGGAAAGTATCTCTTTCTCTTTCATTTCTGAAGGATAACTTTGTTAAATATTCTTGGTTGGCAGTTTTTTTTTCTTTCAGCACTTTGAATATCTTATCCAACTTTCTCTTGGCCTGTAAAGTTTCTGCTGAGCAATCTGCTTATAGCCTTATGGGGCAGGGGGGAAGGGGAGCACATTTCCACTGTATGAAATGACTTTTTTTTTTTCTATTTTCAAAATTCTCTCTTTGATTTTTGAGAGTTCTATTATAGTATGTTTTGGTGAAATCCTCTTTGGATTGAATCTGTGTGCAAACTTATGAGCATCAGGTACCTGGATGCCCATATATCTTCCCCAATTTGGGAAGTTTACAACCATTATTCCTTTAAATAAACTTCCTGCCTTTTTCTCTTCTTTCTCTGGACTCCTGTAATGCAAATATTGTTTCACTTGATTGTGTCCCTTAATTCACATAAGCTTTATCCATTCTTTTTCATTCTTTTTTTCTCCGTTGACTGGGTCATTTCCAATAGCCTATCTTATAGTTCACAGATTCCTTTTTCTCTATGATCAAATCAATTATTGATGCTCTTCATTGCACTTAAAAAATTTCTATTATTATAATCTTAAACTCCAGAATATGTTTCCTTTTTTTAATGCTTTAGATCTCTCTGTTGAACTTCTCATTTTGTTCATGTACTGTTTTTCTGATTTTGAGTTATCTGTGTTCTCTTATAACTCATTAGGTTGCCTTAAAACAATTATTTTGAATTCTCTGTCATTTAATAGTTCTTTATTTCTTTGATGTCAATTACTGGAAAATTATTGCATTCCGTTGACAGTGTCATGTTTGTTTTTTAATTATTCATGTTACTTGTAGCCTTATATAAATTATTCATGTTGATGTGTGTGCATTTGATGGAGCAGTCACCTCTTCCAGATCATAGACTGGTTTGGGGAAAAACATTTATTGTGGGTGAGTGCCAGGGTGCTGGCTGAGTGGGGTGTGGTGGTTCCAGGGAAGTCCCAGTGGTATAGTGTCCATGCAGCTCTGTCAGCTGAGATTCTCAGAGGCCAAGACTGTGATTGTCAAGACTATTGGTGAGGTCTGTGGGGTCTTTGGTGATAAAAGCCGCTGAGGACCTCCTGACCTTTTTGTCTCCCACTGGCAATGTCATGGCTGAGGGGATCCTCTTGGCTTCAGGTCTGCTCACAGGTGCCCTTGTGGTGGAGGTGGCATTGTGACTGATGCACAGGTGCCCATGGAGTCGAGCTGTAGAGCATGGGTGCTTGCAGAGCAACAGTAGCTCTGGGGTCTGGGACACTGGCTGGCTCACAGCAGTGGTTGCTCTGGTGTCTGAGATGCAGGGTCATGCTAAGTAGCCATGAAGCTGGGGGCTGGAATGAGGCACATTTAGAGAGAGCAGTTCTGGAGTCTGTGGCATCGGCTCTGGTGTCTGAGACGTGGATGCATGCACAGCAGCTATAGTCAGGTCTGAGGTTTGGGTGCATGTGGAGCAGCTGTGGCTCTGGGGTGTGGAGCATGTGTGCGCTCTGGTCCCAGCGTGTGAAACAACAGTTCCTTCTGGAAGGAAGCATATCCTGTCCAAGGTGTCCTTGTGATGATGGCTGTTGGTTACCTCAGTGGTGAAAGCTGCCCGTGTCTTCTATGGAGGCCTCTGGGGATCCTACCAATGAACACTGCAGTGGGGTCTGTGGCTGTCATGGGGGCTGCCAAGGTCCTCAGTGGTTGCCAGGCTCCACAGAGCAGGCCATGGGGAATGTGGTGGCGTTCACCTCATGGCTGATACTTCTTTTGCTGATCTCCCTAGAGATCTTTTCTGTGTGGTTATAGTCCACTTTTTTGCTCCACAGTGTTGCTCTAGGTCAGTGGTCAGCAAACGCATTAGTCAACGTGAGCCAAATATCAACAGAACGACGATTGAAATTTCTTTTGAGAGCCAAGTTTTTTAAACTTAAACTTCTTCTAATGCCACTTCTTCCAAACAGACTCGCCCAGGCCATGGTATTTTGTGGAAGAGCACACTCAAGGGGCCAAAGAGCTGTATGTGGCTCGCGAGCCGCAGTTTGTCAACCACAGCTCTAGGTTCTTAATTGCTCTTCACTCCTTCCAGGGCTGTTTTCATTCATGGATAGCTGTCTAGTTGTTGTTTTGTTGGGGGAGAAAGGTATCTCCTACCCCACTATCTTATTCTTTTCTGCTTTATTTCACTGGCTATGAACTCCCATGCAGTGGTGAATAGAGACAGTACATATTGTGTTGTTCTTGATCTCTAGGGAAAGCTGACTCTTTTACCATGAGGTATGTTAGCTGCAGGGGTTTTTTGTAGATGTCCTTTATCAGGTTGAACACGTTGCTTCCTATTCTCAATTTGCTGGGAATGTTTATCTAGAATAGAAATGCTTTTTCTCATTTGTCCACTATTACTTTTAACCAAAATTAGTTATTGCCATGTTATATAGAATGCTTTGGATCCTATGGATTTTCAGACCATTGCAGATGAGTTTGCCTATAAACACAATCACACCCAACCTTTGTTAGTCAACTTTTTGGAGCACAGACTTATAAACAGATTGATTTTTTCATTTTCCTCATATGTTTACCTCTGAAGTTTCAATGGGATTGGCAGCTCATCTCATGTAGTTTATGACATAAATTGTTCCTCTGGTTCAAACAGGTTTTAATACTTTTAGTATCAAATTTAGTATCCAAACATTCTTACTAAATCTGAGAGAAGTCTATTTTAACATAATTAACATGTATTATCAGAGCTTTTATTCATAATACTGTGATTGGAAACTTTTTTTATTTATTCTGTATCACAGCAACTGCGGCTGTCATAGGCAAGGTAGAACAATGAGCGAAAAGGATGACAAGAAGGAAAATGTAAAAATGCTGTTTTGTTTATTCTTTGCTGTTGACTACATGAATAGATTGGTGGCCCAATTCACCTACACTGTTCACTAATACCCAAGAAGGGTATAATCTCTCTCCAATATATCATAATAGGAAGATTATTAACTTTATAAATAACTATGTGCAATTTTATACTAAACAAAGTACTGCCACATACACTGAGTGGCCAGATTATTATGATTTCTGAGTGCATAATAATCTGGCCACTCAGTGTATATCCTATATAATAAAAGGCTAATATGCAAATTGTCCTCTCAACCAGGAGTTCGACCAGCAAGCAGACTGGCCAACCACCCATGTCCCCTTCCCCTGGCCAGGCTGGCCGGACCCCATGCATGAATTCATGCACCAGGCCTCTAATAAATAAAAAAATAATACACACACACACACACACACATATATATGTGTGTGTGTGTGTGTGTGTGTGTATATATATATATTTTTTTTTTTTGAGTGGCCAGATTATTATGCGTTCAGAGATCATAATAATCTGGCCACTCAGTGTAGTTGATGTGTGTGTGTGTCAGGGGGAGGGGGTGTAGTGTGTATACAGTTATGTGCTGCTTACTGATGGAGATCTGTTCTGAGAGATGCATCGCTAGGCGATTTCATTGTTGTGTGAACATCATGGAGTGCACTTACACAAATCTAGATGGTACAGCCTATTGCTCCCAGGCTGCAAGCCTGTATAGCATGTTACTATACAAAACAACACAAGTCAAGTACAAAAGAAAGTGATTCAGTTAAGAGACACAGTAAACAAAGATGTATGAGGCTGTTGCCAGCACAACACGGCATACTGTTTCACCCCAAACTTGGTTTTTTTTTCAATTTTTTTGTTAAAATATATTTTTATTGAATTCAGAGAGGAAGGGAGAGGGAGAGAAACATCAGTGATGAAAGAGAATCATTGATTGGTTGCCTCCTGTATGTCCCCCACTGGAGGATCGAGCCTGCAACCCAGGCATGTGCCCTTGACTAGAATCAAACCTGGGACCCTTCAGTCCACAGTCCGACGCTCTATCCACGAAGCCAAACCAGCTAAGGCCCAAACTTGTTTTTTAGGTAGAAAGAGTACACTCTACAATTATGATAAAAAATATCTACACTAATAAAAGAGTAACATACAAATTGACCGTACCTTCACGACACCCACCAGCCAAACAGGAGTGAGTATGCAAATTAACCCAACAAAGATGGAAGGTTAATTTGCATATGCAGGCACTGAGCGGCTGGGGGCAGGGCGGGACGCAGGTGATCCGCACCACCACAGCCACTCCGGGCCTCTGGGCAGCGTGGGAAGGCGGAAAGGTGGCTCCGGGCCAGAGCAAAAAGGCAGCTCCGGCCGGAGTGAAGGCAGTGCCGGTAACCAGGGGAAGGAAGGCCCATTCTTGCATGAATCTTTGTGCATCGGGCCTCTAGTAGTATAATAAGTACATAAACCAGTAACATAGACATTTATTATCATTATCAAGCATTGTGTACTGTAAATAACTGTATGTGCTATACTTTTATCCAGCTGGCAGCATGGTGAGTTTGTTCACACCAACATCACCACAAACATATAAGTAATTGGTGATAGGAATTTTTCAGTTCATTACAGTGTACATAGGGTGTCCCAAAAAATGTATAAACACTGAATGATTATAAAGTCAGTGTTTATTAACATACAAGTTCATTCTCAAAATTTAAAAAAATCTACAGAAATGCATAATCATTTTTGTCAACACCTGTTTTCAAACTGATGACCGTTCTGGTCCAGGCACTGCTGATAATGTGAAGCCATGGAATTGCAAACATCAAGAATCATTTTGTTCTGTATTTGTGCACCCTCAATTCTTCAACTGTTGCCAGTTTTGTAACATAAACTTTATCTTTTATGTATCCCTATAAAATTCTAGTGGATACATTTTCTTTATTCAAAGCTTAGTTTAGTTTCATCCATTTTTTTCAAATAAATTAAACCTGAAAAGGATGAAAACTAAGTGAGTTACCAGTTGTTAAAGTGTGTATACATTTTGGGGGGACAGGGGTTCCTCCCAAAATGTATACACACTTTGAATAATTATAAAGGTAGCATTTGTATTTCAACTGCATTTTCAAACTTCTAGTAGCATTTTAAGGTGAATTTTCTTGTTCAAAGTTTAGTCTGGCTAAAAAGCAACATCAATTGAGCTATCAGCTGTTAAAGTGTGTATACATGTTTTTGGGACACCCTGTATGTATGTGTATATATATGATTAATTCCTTAATTTAATCTCCTTCATTTAGTAGAAGGGCACACCATTGGGAATTGTGACATATGTACCAGATTGACATTGCTTCTGTCCTGTGTATGTACACTGCTGCAATCATAGACATGTTCAGATAGGTCCACACAGTAACACTGAAGTTCATGGAATAATATAAAGGCAAAGGATAATAGCAGAGCCAGTGAAACCACCTGGCAACTCTATAGACCTAAGTAAATAAAAGGTAGCCCTAGCCGATTTTTCTCAGTGGTGAGAGCATCAGCCCTTGGACTGAAGGGTTGCAGGTTCGATTCTGGTCAGGGCGCATGCAGGAAGCAACCAATTGATGTGTCTCTCTCACATGGATGTTTCTGTCTCTCCCTCTCCCACTCTCTCTAAAAATCAGTGGGAAAAAAAATACCCTCAAGTGAGGATTGAGGTGGGGGGGGGGGGAGAGAGAGAGAGAGAGAGAGAGCAAGAGAAAGAGAAAAGAAAAAGGCAGACCAAAGGAAAATCGGGGTATGAGCTCTTGTCTCCACACTTTTCCTCTCTTTCTCTTCTTTTTTTGAGGTTTTTCTAAAGAATCTTTCAAAGACAAATTGTGGATATCATTTGTTCCGGGCAAACGTCCATTCACATGGAGGTAAGAGAAAGGAGTGTGTATTGGTAATAGAGGAAGAGATGGTAGGCCAAATGCGGACAGGCAAATACAACTTTCCTTGGTGAAAAAAGACTGTGGGCTAAATTATTTCTGAAGACTACTTATAAAATTAACTAGAGGCCCGTTGCATGAAGAGATTTGTGCAATAGGCCTTCCTTCCCTTGGCTTCCAGCACCGGTTTTCCTCTGGCACCCGGGACCCAGGCCTTCACTCTGACCAGAGTCTGCCTTCTTTGTCTTTGCTGCAGATTCTGGCTGGAGTCTACCATCTTCATCTTGGCTGCAGACTCCAGAGTCTGCAGTCTTGTCTTCGCTGCGGCACTCTGCTCCTATAGATCCCTTCGCCCCCCACCCTCCCTCTCATAGCAGGCATCCTGCCCCATCTGGCCACTCCTCGCCTGGAGCAGCTGGGCGGCTGCCATCTTTGGCCTTCTAATTTGCACACTCACTCTGATTGGCTGTGAGCGTAGTGGAGGTACGGTCAATTTACATGTTTGTCTATTATTAGGTAAGATATCTTTATGCAAATTTAACAAATTTCAGTTAGTTACCTAAAAATCTTGTTAATAACCAAGGCAAGACCATTAATCTCATCTGCCAACAATGAAGCTAACTCAGGAATTGAAATTTCCTTCTTCAAGTCAATGATCAAGTGAATACACAGTCAGCTATACCATCTCATTCAGTCTAAACAGGATGACAGTGATATGTGCTAGATAATGCCTCTAATTCATGAACTGACATACCACCTCAGGGCATCACTTTCAAACTGCACTCATACATTCTGAACTGAATTCAAGTAATGCAAATATAGTCCTGCTTGAAATTCAGAATTTCTCTCAAAACAAACAAAAAACACAACTCTGAAATGTTTATTAAGCAAATCTTGCTCCATTTTTCAGATTACAGAAAGAAGGTGTAGAAATGAAACCAGTTCTTTAATGCCTAATCCTGCTCCATCTATTCACTAATCTGGTAATTTGCTAAAGAACTGGGTAATGCACTGCAAACCTACAGTAAGGCATAGACTCACTATTGGGCTGGCATTCACTAAAGTTTACAATAATGTCAAAGTAGGATTTTGCAGTAATACTTCATTTGCTCTAGCCAAGTTTTACTCTAAAATATTGAGGAAAATTCAGCACTTGTCTAACGTGTCTATGCTTTTGACTGGTTAACATGTTAATCAAGAAAAGGGCTATGCTGTCCAACTATTAGATAAGCTATTTGGAAAAGAAAAAATATTTGTCTATGAATTTGTGGATGAAATGTTTCTAAGAAGAAATTACAAATGGACCCTATTTTAGTTCTTTCCTATTTTGAATGACAGACCTAACATTCTCAGGAACCTTTAGAATATAATGACTATATCTTTCAAAGCCTCCAGGGATTATTGTACATTAACGTATCAGAGTCAGCAAATTATTTATCTATAATCTAATTTCCACCCCCTTCCATTTGAAAGCTCAACTTCTGAATCTCCACTTCAGCAACTTTGTATCTGAAGCGCCTACATCTGTAAAAACATTTCTAATGAAAACACAAAGACAATCCCAGAGAAGCAAATAAAATGAGATTTAAGTATATAGCAGCCTTCCTACAAGTACATTCCTAACAGTGGATTCTAATTTGATGCCAAATAAAGGTTATATAACAGAATCAGTGGGCCCTCTAGTTCTTTTGGTTTCAGTGAAAAAATGTAGGTGCTTAAACAAATCTGTATTTCCCATTTACACCAGGATAGATGTTACATCTTTCTCTGAGTAATGGAAGTGGAGGGCCCACTGGATAGGAAGTGTAATTTGATTGTGCTCTAGGGCAGTGGCAGAAAAGTACATGCTGAAAAATCTGGGCTCCAAGGCCTATGTCACAGTTGCCAAAACACAAATATCAAAGACAGCTTTAAATTTCAAGTCATAACATATTAAAATTATTCAACCAGACTTTATTCAGCATCCCCACACAAATCATTTTATCAGTTAATAAGACCACCGGACAACATTAAGACTGTAGCCAACAAAAAGATACTAAGCCTCAAAAAGATACTAAGCCTATGTTATGGAACTAGTAATTCATTGTGAAAAAAAGTCTAATTTATATGCATGGTCTGGGCTATCTGCTATATGAAACAGTCAGTGGTTTTTAAAAACACTGTTCTTTTTTGAAAGGTTAACAAGACCTTAATTTTATAAACTGAAAGCAATACAGTTCCACATTTCAGGGGCCCTGCAGTTTACTTTAGAGGACAGGATGAAAATGTAGCCATTAATTTTCACTTATTTCATATTTTGTTAACAAAGGTGCTACAAACATATAATGAAGTATCTAAGCCATTCACTCCTGCATCGAGGACTGAGAAAATAATATCTTCAAAAATGGATTGACAATGCAACTCGTGTGCAGGAAACTTTTAGCATGGAATAGTGGGTAGCAGATTTGAGACAGAGTTTGAAGCAAACTTTTCTTCTTGTGGTAAAAGAACATATATAACATACAATGTTAACCATTTTAAGTGAATAATTTAGTGGCATTAAATATATTTACAATGCTGCAGAACTATTTCCACTATCCATAATCCAGACAATATACAAGCTTTTGTTCATTTATTTTTTCCATCACCATTTATCCCCTCTATGCCCTCTTCTACCTCCACCCACCCTTCTCCCCCTCACAATCACACTGTTGTCCATGTCCATGAGTTGTTTTTTTCTCTCAATCCTTACACCCCCACCCCCAGACCTGTCTGCCTGCTATCTATGAGTCTGTCTCTATTTTCCTTGGTAGTTCAATTTGTTCATTAAATTCCACATATGAGTGAAATCATATGGTACTTGTTCTTTATGAATGCAGCAATTAATGAGTGCCTACACGAGGCAGACTCTATTTTATTTTAGTCTTGGCATATAGCAGAAAGTAAGAGAGACCTGATTTCTGTCCTCATGAACTTTCTGTTATGGTCAACTATGCTTCTCATTATTCCCAAAATCTATAAAACATGTGGGAAAGTATACCATTTTGATAAGAAACCAATGGCGCATACCTGGTGTCAGTAACCCATTTTCAACATTATGGGATTGCTCAGAGATGTTGCAACAGAACATTATCTTCTTTTACTATTATTTTTGGTCACTGCTTTATTAGGTAGCAGATGGTAGAATACTTGGGCTATATTCTTACCTGATGGACAAACGTTATGTCGGCCTCCTGCATCTCTATCATTTAGTTCAACATCTGATAAAATGTTGTATACCGCAGAAACTTGTCATATTTCCAATTTTAAATATCAATTTGAGATTTTAAATATCAATATATGAAATGTCTGGAATAAGCAAATCTATGGAGTCATAAAGTAGATTAGTGGTTGTTAGGGGGTAGGAAGAGGGGAGAATGGGGAGTGATTGCTAATTAGTATGGGGCTTATTTTGGGGATGATGACAATGTTCCAGAATTAGATAATAGTGATGATTGTACAACTGTATGAATATACTAAAAAGTACTGAATTGTATATTTTAAAATGGTGAATTTTATTTATGGTATGTGACTTCATTTTTTAAAAATCAAGTATTCAGTCAAGCTGGACATAATAGTAGTGAGAGGTCAAATTTTAAAAGTCCACAGATACTACCAGAGGACCCTTCTTACAGACTATAAGACCCAGATCAGTCCATTCGGAGGTGGCTGAGGACAGGGAGTATGTATTGGGATTATCTGAGAACTCAGATTCAGGCAGGGCAGTATCTGGACAGAGCAGTGAGTGGACAAGAAAGTCATCTGATCACACTAGATGATCTACTCTTAAGGTGTTTGTGCTGGGCCCCAATACATCCTTAAGCCATACTCAAACTCCCACATCTGCTAGAAGCAAAGGAATCGGCTCTAGATAAAAGTCCTGGATATACCTATAAAGGAACTCTTCAAGTTTATACAGACATGGTACCACACATACCTGGTAGACATGGTACGCCCCGCCCATACAGTATGTGCCAACCTTAGACGTGGAAACTAGACTTTCTCCATGAAAAGGAATCATATTTTAAAGATGAATTTTATTTCACATTAAAATAGTTGATGAAAGATCTGCAGTTATATGTAGTAATGAGGGAATTTATTCATTCACCACTCACTTGCTCAATTCATTCATCTATTGTGGTCATACTCGATTTCCCAAGAATTGGCATTACTTTTAAAGCAATCAGTATAAATATGTTAAATACCACATACAAATGAAATGGCTGTTGCTGAAGGTGTTAAAATTTCACACTTCTAATTAAAAAAAAAAAAGACACTTAAAAAGGCATATACAATGTAAGCACTTACAGACCAAAGATACAAAATGACTTGATAGGGGAAGTGTCAAGCACTGGCCCACTCGGTTTACAACAAAAGTAACAGACTGCTCAGGACTCAAACATGCATACAATTACCATTTTATTTGTTAAAATACATAGCCAAAAGATAGCTTTACAGCAGGCAAAATAAACCACACATCCATTTTAGAAAAGTCCTTTTTGTTTCTTTAAATCTAAGGCCCCCTCTAGTGTTTGAGAAGAGTCACACACAGTACACAATGCAATTGAAGGCAGTCACTATATTTTACCCAAGACCTTCCGAAACAAAAAGAATACTCTGTTCAATTTACGTGGCACGAAATTCGATGAGATAATGCCTAACCATAATTAATGTTTCAAATTCTTGTTATGATTCACATATTCATTATTTTCTCATTCAGTAATTGCTTTCTCTGTTATTTACTGCTGGGTTGTTTTTAGATTAATACTTTGTAATAAAGAAAAAAACCATATAATGCATGCGGGGAATTTAATTTCCCAAACAAGAAACATACCTCCTTGGAAAACAACAGAAAATTAATTTAGTGTTACCAAATGGCCTCTTCTGCTTTTACAGAAGTTATCAGTAAATAGTATATATCCCACCTGAAGTACATACTTAAATTTATCATATTTGGGAATCAGAAATTTCAAACTACATATATTTAAAGACTCACCAAATTGGGAATTTTCTAATAAGCCTTTCAGTACCCTTTAAAAGGACAAGAGAAGTGCTCTGAGGACAAATGTTGGCTCTGAAGAATATGATGTAAAGGAATTCTTAAGTTTATACAGCCATGGCACTACATAAAGCCAATGATTTAATCTCATGTACTTTTTAAAAAGACTGATTAAAATTAGAGGGAGAAAAATTTTTTTTCATTCTACTTTACCAGCTAAAGTCTTTTTTAAAAAGTATCTATTTCTATATTACCAAGTTAACTAGTCTTACTATTACTGGAAAATAAAAAGAAATCTCTATTTTCAACAAAAGAAAATGATGCAATCTTGAGCGAGAGGCTGACAAAAACCTTATTAAGCTGCTACTTCATATTCTTAAAAGTTAAGAGCACAGTGAAAATTTGAAAATTCAATAGGCTTAAAGCAAGTTTAAACTGTATAAACTTTAAATAAACGACTAACTTGTCTCTCAGTATTACCATATGCATTTATCCTGTTTTCTGTTTTCAAACGTGTCACTTGCTAATGTTAGAAGTAAAAAAGACAGGACATCTAAATGAGTTAAATAAAATTGTTTACATTTGCAATTGGTCTAAACAATTAAAATATCTATATTCAAAATGAATAGGATACATTTTTAAAGTGCAACATGTACTCTTTTGGCTCAAGATGAAAAGTTATATAACGAAATTACTGTAGTCATTTCTCCTAGGACAAATTTAATGAAAAGCTGTTTTGAAATCTCGGCCATGAAATTATAAATTACGAGGAACACTGAAAAGGCATTTAAAATGAGTATATAAAATGCAATTACAAATAAAACCAGAATGGGAGAGGTAGCACAAAGTAAATAAAATCAAATAAATACTGTACAACAGCATATAAAATTTTTGCTTATAAAAAACTGAAAATTGCATCTTAAAACAAACATTTTGCCCTTTATTTAAGGGTTTCACAATGAAATTAAAATTTAGACCTGAAGTCTATAAAGATTTTCCAAATGTTATTAATTACTGGTATTGCTTTTTGCCAAAACCTCTCTGATCTGCCGGTCAAGTTCACTTATTATTCGATCCTCGTGATTATACACACCCGTCCTCATCAAAGTATCCCTCTCTTCTATTAGGCGAGTCAAATACTCATCCAAACCTTCTTCCAGGGCATCGCCATGTGGACCATCCACTTTCCCACTTGCAATCTCTCTGGAATCCTGGCACTGTTTTTGTTCTTGTTGCTTTAACCTGAGAAGTCAAGAACAAACACTACTCTAGTAGGCAACAAATATTGTTTTGGTTTTCTTAACAATGCCATTTAAAACAAAATGATTTAATGGTAAAACACATTTTTAGTAATATTTTCAGGAAGAAAATGAAAACCAGTGTTACACTTGGCAAGTCAGAGTTAGCACACTTATAAAAGACAGTTTTAAAAACAATACTTGTTTTTCTAATTATAAAATACATGAAAACTGTAGGAATTCTGGAAATGTTAAAAAGAAAATCATCATAATCTTATCCAGAGATAACCAATCTGAGTAATTTTGTTTTTCAATAAAAAATGCATATATATTTTAAATACATATTTTTCGGAAAAATTAATATTACATGCAGTGCTATACACTTTTTTTTTCACTTATTAATATAATGAATGTTTTGCCAGGGCATCATTAAGTGTTCTTCTAAATGGCTTCATAACATTCCATCATTGAGATGCCCCATTATTTAATCATCCTTTATTGTTGACCTTTAGGTTGTAAAACCTCTGATATTATTACTATTCTGACATAACATTTCCTTCTAAATTCACTCAAGAAACCTTTAAATGTACCAAACAGTGCTGGTTTTGGGGGATACTGCAATGAATCAAGAAGAAAAGTCCTTACTGTTATAAAGTTTATTTCACTAATTACTATAGAAAGTGAAATTCTATAAATGCGAATGCCTGGTTCAAAGGGCATGTACATTTTAAGACTTTTACAGATATCTTCAAATAATGTTTGTGATGGCACAATTTGTAAAGGCCAGGTTCATGTTCTAATTAATTTGTAACATATTCCAAGTCTGCAACACAGCAAATAAATATTTGCTGAGTTAAAAAGCCTTATAGCATGGCACTGTAGACCTTGACCTTTTCCAACTGATACTTATACATTGATATACTAAATGTAGCTATTTAATTCAGCTCTAAACCTACCTAATATAGGACTGAGTTTTCCCTGCATCATGGAGATGTCATGGGATATTTCATCAAATGAACTCAATTGTATTCCCCCAAATTAATATGCCGAGCCCTATTCCCCAATGGGATGGTCTCTGACTTTGGAAGATGATCAGGATGACTAGGTTTAGATGAGATTATGATGATGGGGACCTCATGATGGGATTAGTGCCACTGTGAAAAGAAGCACCACAGAGCTTGCTCACTCTCTTCTCACCATGTGAGGACAGTGGGAAAGCAGTTGCCTACAAAGCAGGAAGAGAGTCCTCTCCAGAAAACAACCATGCTGGCATGCTGACCTTGAACTCTGTCCTCCAGAACTGTGAGACATTACTGTTGTTTAAGCCACTCAATCTATGGTACTGAATGGCACCCCAAGCTAAGACAGTATGCTTTCCTGAGACAAAAATACTATCTCTTGAAAAACTAAGTTAAAAAGTCTTCCCCTAAACTCACGTCCAAAAAGATTATAATTTGTTCTTATGCTGCTTCCTAAAAATGACTTTTATAACATGAAATACTACTGAAATTCTAACTCAGATGAACAGGCCTCACAGAGAAGAACAGTGTAACTTATTATTTAAAAATACAACCTCTGGAATCAGATTTGAACTCTGGCTCCATGATTTACTAGCTGTGTGACCTTGGAAAGGGTACTTAACTTTCTTTAATTCTTGGGTGTCCTAATCTCTAGAATGGGGATAATATGTTTCTCAGAAAGTTACTTTGAAGATCAAAGAAAATGAGACAGGCATGTGAGGCATTTAAAATAGCTGCTGCCATATGGTTAGGACTCAATAAATAAGAGCTATTACTTACATTAATACTATAAATCTGAAATGTCATATACTTTTTGTAATTAAGAATTCAGTATAATCAATTACCTTGAAATAGTAGCAATGATCCTGAAGTAGTCACACAAAAATAAAACTTAAGACACCAATGCTATGAATGTAAATGAAAAAGCTCAATAGATTTAGTATAGCTACATTCATGACAAAAATTTTGAGTGTAATAATGGTCTTTGGCCTAAGTTTTCTATTGTACAAATCAGCTACATTTTATAGTATACTAGAGACCCACTGCACGAAATTCATGCAAGAGTAGGCCTTCCTTACCCCGGTTGCTGGCACCGGCTTCCCTCTGGCACCCGGGACCCGGGCTTCCCTGGCAGCCCAGCTTTGTCCAGAAGGTTGTCCGGAAGGATGTTCAGTCTAATTAGCATATTACACTTTTATTATTATAGATGATCTACTTTATTGAAAAACCTGACATAATTTCCCTAAACCAATGACCAGTTATAAGGCTGTCCTATTAGAACTTTCCTTTTGTCTGAAAAAGCAATGTAATGTTCTAGTTACTATACCTGTTTAATTCATTTCTTATATCCAACAATTCTTGTCGCTCAGTTTTTACTGTATCTTTTTCCTCAGAAGCCAAGTAACGTAGTCTCATCTGTTCCAATTCTTCTTGCTGTTTCTTAAGACGAGCCATTTGACTTTCTTGCTCCCGCTGGAAAGAAACAAACAAGCCAGATCCCAAATATTAGGAATAAATATACTTCATATGACTTTGACTTGTGACTATAATCCTATTTGATGGTACCCATGATATAGCCACACAATGCCAATTCTATGACACACATATTATCCCAAAATGACCAGGTTTGTTTGTTTTTTCTTTAAAGAAACAAAACAAAACAAAACCCCATCTCTTTCCATTACTTTTCTTTCTGTTATAAGCCATAATCTTTACAGGCCCAATCAATGAAGTTACTGAATAGCATAAGATAAAAGAAGTTGAAGGCAAGAAAGAGTCTGCTGACAACACTATAAATTGCTACAAGGATCAGTGACAAGAGCAGCATCTAAGAAATGGTTAATTATACAAAGATGTACCAAGAAAAATTCAGTAACTCACTAATTCCATTGTCACTAATTCCACTCCTCTCTTAGATAACAATATGCTTTTTCACTCTTTTCTCCAGGCTCATACAAAAACCTATGCATTTGATACAATTTCTTTAAAATACATGTGTTACATTCCACAGAATGAATACTCCATGATTTTTTCAACCACTATCTCAATAACAGAGACTTTTGGTACAATAAGCAATGCTGCAATAAAACACCCTATCATCTAGTATCACTCACAAATATTTCTACATATTTTTTTAGGGATGGGTGCTTTTCTTTCTTTAGGACACAACCCCAAAATGGGAGCGGTAGGCCAATAGGTATATGTCAAAGTAAACATTTATCGATTAAAACGAACCACTCAACCACCATCCAGATAAGAAACAAAAAATTATCAGAATCTCAGATGTCCCCGTTTCCATCCTTTCCTAAATATAACCACTACGCTATTTTCTAACACCACAAATTTTGACTGCTTTGAACTTACATAAATAGAATTGGACAGTATGTACTACTTTATGTCTGGCTTCTTTCACTTAACATTGTTTTTAAATTTATCTCATTGTGATTTTATTTTGCATTTTTTCAAAGACAACTGAGGTTGAACATGTTTTAATATTTTTAATGGCATATGGCCTTTGGCATTTAATGGCATCTTCTTTTATAAAGCTCCTGTTCAACCATTTAGCACTTTGCTCTACTTTGCTATCCATCTTTCTTAATATGTTCGTAGTTCTTTATATACAGGGTGGGGGGAATAGGTTGTTTGTATGGGAAATAGTACAATAACTAATAAATGATATAAGAATAAACTCTTATGTCCCATACTTCCAACTGTAAACCTACTTTTGTCCCACCCTGTATACTAGGTAAGTCTTTTGTCACTTATTTAAATTCCAGGTATTTCCCACTAGTCTTTGTCTTGCCTTTTCACTGCTGTAATGGTATTTTTGACTTAATTTTAATACAGCCCAAATTTATCTATTCTTTTTTGGCTAGTGCCTCTATGTCCAAGTTTTTGCCTGCCTCAGTCCTGAAAATACTCTTATGTTACCCTTTGAAGGCTTCATTTAGATCAGTAATTCATATGCAATTGGTTTTGTGTGTGGTGTAAGATCAAGTTTCTTCTTCTACCCATATAGAGCTCAAATTGACTTAGCAATATTTACTAAAAGACACCCCTTGCTTGGCAATATCACCTGCCATATGCCACCTCTGTCCGTTATATGTATAGGTTTGTTTCTGGACCCTGTAACCTGATTTATTTCTCTATCCTTGCATTAAAAGTACACTGTCTGGCCCTAACCAGTTTGGCTCAGTGGATAGAGCATCAGCCTGTGGACTCAAGGGTCCCAGGTTCGATTCCGGTCGGGGACATGTACCTTGGTTGCGGGCACATCCCCAGTGGGGGGTGTGCAGGAGGCAGCTGGTTGATGTTTCTCTCTCATCGATGTTTCTAACTCTATCCCTCTCCCTTCCTCTCTGTAAAAAAATCAATAAAATAAAATAAAAAAAGTACACTGTCTGTTACTATAACTCATATAATAATAAATCTTGATATCTGAAAGTCTTCTCTCTTTGGCTATTCTTCAAAATTCTTAGTTATTCTTGACACCTGCATTTTCATATAAATATGTTTCTAGGGCTGAAGAAAAAAAAAAAGGTCCCACTGGGATTTGATTATGCTGAATCTACAGATCAATTTGGCCAAAACCATTGATTCTTTAATCAGTGAACATGGTTTATTACCTCTCCCATTATTTAGGTCTTCTTTAATTTTGTTAAATACTTTATCCTTTTCTATAAACTAAGGGTAATATTTGTGTTTTAAGATGCTATGGAAGAGTTTAAAAAAACTTTCTTCTCTAATTGTGTCTAGTATAGAGAACTGAAATTGTTCTTTTCATATGGACCTTGTTTCCGACAAACTTACTAAATTCATTAATTCTGGTAGGTCATATGTAGACATTTGGTTTTCTGAGTATATAACAATGTCATCTGCAAATAGTGGCAGTTTTACTTTTTCCTTTGCAACTGATGCACTCTTTCTTTCTCTTGCCTTATTACACTGGCTAGAACCTCTACTACAGTGTTGCTAAGAAATGGTGATAGATGGCATCTTTCTCTCATTCCTGATCTCAAGGAAAAACTTTCCTTAATTTAGTTGAAGAAAGATAAGTATCACATGATCTCACTCATTTGTGAAATATAATGAACAACATAAACTGATGAACAAAAACAGATCTAGAGACAGAGAAGCATCGATCAGACTGTCAAACCTCAGACGGAAGGCAGGGGAGGGTGGAGGGAAGGGGGAGAGATCAACGAAAGGACTTGTATGCATGCATATAAGCATAACCAATGGACACAGACACTAGGGGGTGAGGGCATGAGCAGAGAGGTGGGGGGGGCAATGGGGGGTAAGGACACATATGTAATACCTTAATAAAGAAAAAAATAAATTAAAAAAGATAGGTTTTATGTAAATATCCTTTATTAGATTAAGAAATTTCCTTTACATTCTTAGTTTGCTAAGAATTGTTATTATGAATAGACATTGACTTTTTCTACATTTTTATATGATTACTTAATTGTCCTCCCCTTTAAAGGTGGTAAGTACCCAACTTTGCCTTTGTTTAATAAATAAAGTTGATTGTGATATTTACAAGTTTTATATCTATGTTCTTGAGACTGGTCATTTTTTTTGTTCTTATAATACCCTTATCAGGTTTTGGGATCAAGGTTATGCTGGTCTCATTGAGAGAGAGAGAGAGAGGGCAGGGGGGAGGTTCTCTATTCCTAATTTCCAAAACAGTTTGTATAAGATTAGTGTTATTTATAAAATGTTTACTAAAATTCAAATGTGAAGCCATCTGGGTCTGAAGACTTCTTTGTGTGAAGGTTTTTTCACTACAGTTTTAATTTCTCTGATAACTATATAACTACTTATATTTTCTGTTTCTTCTTGTGTCAGTTTTGTAAGTTCTGCTTTTTCAAATTGACATAAAAATTTTTGGACCATCCTCTTATCTCTTCAAATGTCTGAAGAATGTGTAGCCAGCCCAGTCCCCCTTTTTTATTTCTGGTATTAGGACCTAGTAATTATTCTCTTTTTGTCCTTGAACACTTTTTGCCAAGGGGGAGGTTCCTTCCAAAAAAAAAAACACAACAACTTTTGGCTTTGTTTATTTTGTTGTACATTTTCCTCCTATTTCATTAAGTTCTACTTGTCTTGATTATTTTCTATCTTCTAATTTCCTTCACTGACTGTTTGAAAGGGATATTTAGAGAAAACTTTATGCTTTTCTTATTTTCTAAGTGAACTTGAGGTTACAAATGGCCCTAAGCACAGCTTTCCTTAAGTCTCATGTCTTATGTCTATTTCATTATGAAAAACATTTTCACTGGTACAGAATTTTAGGTTGGTAGTTATTTTCTTTCAGTACTTTATGGCTGTTTTTCCACTGTCTTATGAATTCCTTCACTTTTGTTGAAAAGTCATCTGTCAGTCTTATTGCTGCTCCTATGAAGGTAATGTCTCCCTCCACCCCCACAGCTTTTTAAGATTTTCTTAGCTTTTTGACAATTTTACTGTGATGCATTTAAGATATGATTTACTTTGAACTCTCCTGCTGAGAGTTCATTGATAGTCTTAAGACTTGATATCTTTTTCACTTTTATAGACTTCTCAGCCAGTATCTCTTCAAATATTGCTTCCCTCCCCCATTTTCTATTTTCTCTTAAGTGTTGCTATAGGCTGAATATTTGCATTTTCCCAAAATTCTTATGTTGAAACCTAATTCCCAACATGATGTTGTCAGGGGATGGGGCCTTTGCAAAGTGCTTAGGTCATGAAGGCAAGCCCTTATGAATGAGATTAATGTCCTTATAAAATAAGTCCGACAAAGCTCCCTAGCTCCTTTTGCCATATGAAGACACATAAATGGAACTGGGAAGCAGACCCTCACCAGACATAGAACCTGACAAGGTGTGTACCTGATCTCAGAGTTTCAGCCTTCAGAAGAGTAAGAAACAAATTTTTGTTCATAAGCTATGGAGTCTGTGGAATTTTGTTACAGCAGCCCACATGGACTAAGACAAGGGTCTATAGTTATACAAAAGATAGTCAGTCTCATATACTCTATCGCCAGTGGTTGGCAAACTCATTAGTCAACAAGAGCCAAATATCAACAGTACAATGATTGAAATTTCTTTTGAGAGCCAAATTTTTTAAACTTAAACTTCTTCTAATGCCACTTCTTCAAAATAGACTCACCCAGGCCATGGTATTTTATGGAAGAGCCACACTCAAGGGGCCAAAGAGCCGCATGTGGCTTGCGAGCCGCAGTTTGCCGACCACGGCTCTATCCCATTATGTTTTTTGCTGTATTTTCCTCATTTCTGCTTCAGTTTACACATCCTTGCTTCTACTATGCCCAATCTGCTCTCAACTCATCTACTGAATTCTTACATTTCACTCACAATACTTTTCAGTTCCAAAATTTCTACACGATTCAAAAGATTCCACTTCATTAATACATTTCTCTGTCATCATCTACTTTCTAGAACATAGTGATAGTAGTTATTTCAAACTTTGTATCTGATGATGCCAAAATCCAGATTATCTATTGATTTCTTTTGAGCAAAAGCCATAAAAAAAAGCACTCCACAATAAGGACATGTAAGTGGTTAATAAACATATGAAAAGATGCTCAAAGTCAGGGAAATGAAAATTTAAGCCACAACATACTATTTTCACACTCACCAAACTGGAAAAAATTAATACATCTAAACAGCCATTGGACATGGTGTGAAGAATAACAACAATTATACACCACTCTTGGGAACTGCAGATTTACACAACCACTTTAGAAAGTAATTTGACAATATTTAGAGGAGTTGAGATGAGCAAACCCTACTAACAAAAATTCTACTTTTAGATATAAACACTACAGAAATTCTTACATGTTTCTACATGTCCAAAATTTTTGTGTTGTCTTATTAAAATAAAACTTGGGAAAAATATGTCTGAAAGAAGACTGGATAAATTGTGGTATATTCACATGTTCAAGTTTTATAAAGCAATAAATTAACTATAGTTACTTGCATCAAAAGAGCTAAATCACACAATTCTGAGTCTTGGTGGTCACAGGAGAATGATCTCATGGATATAAAATATAAAAATATACAAAAGTGAATAGTGCTATTTACCAATACTTTAAATATATCTTATAAAATTATAAAGAAAATATGGTAAGGGACCCACATTCTACCCAAAGGAATAATAAATACCAAATTCAGAAAAGTAAATGCAGTTGAGAAAGGTACACAGGCTTCCAAAGCATTGATAATGCTCTGTTTCTTAACCTAGGAGGTGGGCGTTGTATAAGAATATTTTGTTCCTTTTTGGAATGTACAATATATTTCGTTAGGAAAAGTACACCAAATTGTTATATCTGGCTGAGGAGGGGTTAAGGTTACTGGTGACTTTTATTTTCTATGTTATATGGTGCTGTCAAATTTGCAAGCAGAAAAAAAATAATAAAAAGTTGATTATTTATTTTTAGGTTCTTTTATAAAATTGTAGCTTTATAAAACTTGAAACATTTTAATTCTAAAACGTAAGAAAAACCTTGAATTTTTAATCAAGGATCCAGCATTTAAAATAATCACACATGCACACACAAAAATTAGAGGTTAGTGAAAGAAATCCTCTCTGCTGCCAGGTGCTCTGGGTTAAAGGCTCCTCAATCAAGTGAGTATAATCTTTATTTTGCCTTGGCTGCCTATAAATCCAGAGAGGAGATGTAAACATACATACACTAGACTAAACAGCGGCTAAAAAGTGGCCACTACATACTCTCCCACTCACACATACCATGTAAGTCTGTGGGAAAAAAGCTTACAACTAAACTAAGGAACTCAAGTAAAGTTTTCTGAAAATAACCCAGAGCTGACAAGTCAGGAGGAGGGCCTGGATGGTTTCAAGACACAGTTTTTAACCAAGACTTGGACCTCCAACTGTTTTCTTAAACAAAGATTTACATCCTATCCTTGGCTAAATTACTTATAAATTAATCAAATTAATTACTCTGAGTGGATAAGCAGGAGGCTGGACAAGATAGTGCTGATGTCAGCCAATGAAGTCTGTGTTGTTTTAACTAAATATATCAGCTTAGTTTTAAACAGATCTACTGTGCACAAAAATGGTAAGGGACGCACATCCTACCCAATATCTTAGTTTTTAGTTCTGTACCCAAGGAGTAAAGGGTTAATCTTAATTTGAATATTTTTAGTACAATTTAATTTAAGTATTTGTTTTGGTTTAAAAATATTCTGTACTATATCTTCATGGAGGTGGCAGAAAAACAACAACGAAGTTACCCCTTAAATATCTTACAACTAGAACTTCTTAGAATCAGTGTTACACAGTATACCAGAGGTATCAAATCCAGAATGTATGGGTATCACTTTCTAGTTTTCTAAGTTATGAACCATTTTATGTGACATTTACTTATATTTTACAGCTGTCACTTACCCATTTACTAAAAAAAAAGTTTACAACTTGGAAACACAGACTTTAAAATTGTAAATCTGAAGAAAATATATTTTTTTCTAAATAATTAGAAGATTATGATTTTTTAATTCACAGACTGACTACACTAGATCACCTTTGAGTAATGGAAATCTCTGTTTAAACATTTTTCTGGCAATAGGCACTAAGCATTAGATCTTATTTCCAAGCTTTACCAGCTGGGTTTTGTCATTAACATTTATTAACAATCTAAGATATGGCTTTTGCTGTCTAATCCGTTCTACACAAATGTTTTGTATGGCCCTCCAGAGGATTTTGCTGTGACAAATTACTGGCAGAGATTATAGTCCCATGGCTATTCACCAGAGGCAATGTAAAATTAACATGGTACTAATCCAATTTAAACAAAAAGTTGCACAAACAAGTCTCTGAACAAAAGCAGAGAATTCAATTTTACATTCAAACACCATAATGTTTTTAATAAAACATTTTAGAAAAAATTGAAGTAATTTTCACATATATTAATCGTGCCTATTTGGTAAAGTTATTAATTTTAACCTTCCAAAAACAGTTTGTGGCAGAGCACAATTCACTATGGTAATCTCAAGGTCTATTACATTTCTTCTTCAAGTATTGCATCTCAAATGTGGTCTGTAGAACATCAATGATTCCCAGTGAAGCTGAAATCTGTTTACAAAGTAGTTTCTAAAGCAGAAAGTTTGTGGGACAAGGAATAGAATTGGTCTGTAATAAAGATCACTGCACTCAAAGAATGAGACTATTTGTTTTCATGAAGTACACGTTTAGAGTTGAACTACTAATTTAACATTGTTTTCGTCTTAATACTCTTACAATAACTCAAGAGAAAGGAGGCATGTGAAATTTTGTGATCCTATTATTAGAAAAAAATAGCTAAATTACTTTGTCAATGGTTTTTAGGCAAGAGGGCAGAAAATAGAGTAAATAGGAAATGATGAAGATTGTAAATATATCGGGATGCATGTTAGTAAGGAGGGTTAATTAGGTGGACACATTTTATTCTGAATCTACTTTTAAAGGAGGCTCAGTGTAACACTAACAAAAAGCCATGAACTTGAAGGATTCTATTCAGAACATTATTTGTTTACTTTTATTTTAAAAACTACCTCAGTGAAAACAAGCCATTTGTCAATATACACATATGAACATAACTTAATCAGCTTACTCAAAGTAAAAAGGTCTTGCATAGATATTTCTTAATAAGAAACATGACACTCTGATGAAATTACTCTTTCAATAATTATTGATTACTCATTTCTATAAAGGAGGTGCTCTAATCAGCAACTTACACGTTTCAATCTTTTCATTACTAGTTTTGGTAATGCCTTACAATTATCATTACATTAGTTTCTTCTCCTTCACTCTGCAACTTCTTCAATAAAAGGCACTATGTTCCATATCTTCCCCACCTACTCTCTATTTTACAACTTTAAATATTTCAAATTTAATAGTGATACCTGAAACATTGTCTTTGAAACATTTCTCCCTTAGGCTTGAGTGACAAAATAGAACAAGCAGTTGTCTTCTTGTTTTTCTAATATTTTATCTTCCTTTGCATTTCTCACCAACCTGCTATATTCTTGTTAAATATCAGATGAACATGAAGTTCCCAAGGGAGAAAACTGCTGTATCTAGAGCATCTACCCATGTGCAAGGTACAGACTAGGCTCTCAATAAGTACTTGCTAAATGAATGAAAAGATGAACAAATGAAATAACTATAGATGTTTCTTTAGACTCAATGCACTTTCATCTCTCTATACCCCAACTTTAGGAAGCATACCTATTGACTCTTGCATATCTGCATATTTAATCCTTACATGTGGGTGTTTTTTTTTCCTTCTGTGCAATTTTCTATAGAATATCGATTAAAACTACCATCCAAATACAAAGTAGTTATTATTCAAATTATATCCTATCTGACTTCCTTACTATTCAAACTACCAGTATATCCTACCCAACTTGCTTACTGCTATCTATAATAATAAAAGGGTAATATACTAACTAGACCGGACGTCATTCTGGACATCCTTCCTGACAAAGCCGGGGCTGGAAGGAAGCCAGCCCGGGTCCCGGGTGCCTGCGGATAGAATGTGTATTCTGTTATTTTTAACATCTATTCTCATCACATTATTTCCTTGCTCCTAACTCCACAGACTTTTCCCTATTATACTATGTATAACCTAAATATCTTGGCATCATGACTCTATATTAACTTCTTCTCTCTCAAAATGACTTTTATTCTCATTATCAGAACTAGTTTATCTAATAGCCAACAATACCATTTGGCTAGGATATGCCAAATCATGACTTCTTCTGCGTCAATATTCTATCAGCAATCCCTAATGTCTTCCACAGCTCACTTTCTTCTCCTGGGAATTTGTTCATTATTTGGCTTCTATGGAATGAAACCATAACATTATAAAGGGAAAAAAACTCAAGCCTGGACTCTGGTCAAATGGTTCCAATCCTAAACTCTATCACTCAGTATCTGTGTGATCGTGTGCAACTAACTTCTCCATGTCTCAGTTTCTTTCATGTACAACATGGGAATAATAATATTACTTACTACATAGGGATCTTGATTACGATGAAATGAAAAGACATGAAGCACAACACCTAGCATATAATGATATTAAATTTAATGCTAACTGCTCTATCAGTATCATTGTAATTATCCCCCTCTTATTCTCTAGTTGTTATTTCCTTTACCAGTTTCCCTTTCTCTTTCTTAAACATAAGAATTCTAAATGCCATCAGTCAAAGCGATCACCTTTGCAAAGGATTCTCTCATCTGTTTTTAAGCCCAATCACCCTCCTATCATCAGATTCACAATTCTGTTTGCTTGAATTTTTCTGTAAAAATTAAAATGTCCAGACTTGCAAGTCTTATCCCTTTCCCACCATCAATTCTTTGTCTTAATAACCACATTTGCGATACTCTGCAGCCCAATCAGGTATATTGTGTTACACAGAATCTACCAAAACATATCTTTTAAAAGAATCTCTCATCCTGTTCCCACTGCTACCACTTAAGTTCCAGTCCTAACTTCCTGAAATGACCTCTAAAATGGCCCTCCTCTGATCTCCAAGTAGAGTCTAGCATACTAAATTCATGTCTGTTATAATCATTCTAGCCATTGTATTTATAACACCCCCATCTCCAACCTGCTAAATTCCTAAATCACAACCAGTTCTCTACAGGCCATCTCAAATATCTTCTTTTCTATGACACCTTTTCTAAGTCCCATTAAATAGATGTACTCTGTATGGCTCTTTTCAGGGCTCCTAATATTAGGCAGCAAATGTTATATTTATAGTTTTCTTCCCTATTGCTAAATTGTAAGTTCCCCGACTTTTACTTATGTCTATAAATCCAGTGCAATGCCTTGAATATAGGAGACTCTCAGCACAAAATATTCACTCATCTATCCTCAGTCTTGGGAACATATAAAAATTTACTATTGTTAATATAGTAGTCCCTCCCTTCTCTGCGGTTTTGTTTTCAGTGGTTTCAGTTATTCATGGTTATGGTCCAAAAACATTAAATGGAAAATTCCAGAAAAAAACAAAACACCACAATTCATACATTTTAAACTGTCCACCATTCTGAGTAGTGTGATGAAATCCCATCTGTCCTAACTCTACCTCACCCAGAACGTGAATCATCCCTTTGTCTAGCTGCTGACAGTGGTCGGCAAACTGCCGCTCGCGAGCCACATGCGGCTCTTTGGCTCCTTGAGTGTGGCTCTTCCATAAAATACCACGGCCTGGGCAAGTCTATTTTGAAGAAGTGGCATTAGAAGAAGTTTAAAAAATTTGGCTCTCAAAAGAAATTTCAATCGTTGTACTGTTGATATTTGGCTCTGTTGACTAATGAGTTTGCCGACCACTGGTCTAGCATTATACACTACCCACTCACTAGTCACTTAGTTATCAGGTCAACAGTTGTGGTATTGCAGTCTTGTGTTCAAGTAATCCTAGTACTATAGCATAGTACCTATTCACTCACCTCACTTCCTCTCATCACATAGGCACTGTATCTTCTCACATCACCGCAAAGTGAGTAAAATACAATAAGATATTTTGAGAGAGACCACATTCACATAACTTTCATTACAGTATATTGTTATAAGTGTTCTATTTTATTAGTTAATGCTGTTAATCTCTTACTATGCCTAATTTGTAAATTAATCTTTATCATAGGTATGTAGGTATAGGGGAAAAAATAGTATACAGGGGTGGGCAAAAATAGGTTTACAGTTGTGAATATGCAAAACAGCTTATTCTTGTATTATTAATTATTATATTATTTTCCATATTAACAACTATAAACCTATTTTTGCCCATCCCTGTATATAGGGCTCAGTGCTATCTGTGGCTTCAGGCATCCACTAGGGGTCTTGGAATGTAGCCCCAATGATTGAGGGAGGACTAATATATTATTTTATACTTATAATGGCAACTCACCTACAAGCTATGTTAGCATAATTTTATTTATTCTCATGCAGTTTAGTACATGAGAAGAAGGTGGTAAGCATTTAGTACAATATCACAAAGATATTAAATAGCATTTGATGTTTATGGAGACATATAAATCTGAAAGACCTTTATCAAATTTCATTTAGAATGAAACTGACACACTAAAGAAAAGCAAAACTTATAAGGATCAATAATGGTTAGCTTTAGCTTATGAGTTTTAGGTCAAAGTAGATTTAAAAAAATCTTGCTAATGATTTATTTGATCTTAATCATTTGAAGAAATTATACCTAAAGTTAAGATATATTTCTCATGAAGCTAATAGCATATGCTATCTAGCAACAGGAGGGGGAAAAATGTAAAAATTCAGGTAAGAATTCAGAAAACTATCACTTTTAAACTCATAAAATTATGCAAATATTCCCTGTGATTCCTTCCTTAATTGAATAAGTTACCTGTGTCTTCCTAGGAATAACATTTAAAATATGTTCTTAAATTTGAATACATGTTCATCTTAAGTTATCCTGAAATTTCTCCCCACAAACGTAATCACAAAAGAAATTAATACTGAAGAAAAGAATGGTAGTTGTATAAGTAAAATAAATTATCCAATTTCTTCTGAGAAAGAGGACAGTTGGCAATTAAAGAAAATAGCCTAAAAGTTTCAATTTTTAATTAAAGAAAGAAGATCTTATAACACACACACACACACACACACACACACACACACACACACACACACACACACACACACAAAGCCCCAATCTCAAAAACAGCACTGGAGATTCAAATGCAGACATTTATCTGACATAACAGGTACTGCCAAATATGCAAACTTGTAAAGAAATCAAGGGAAAAAGACATAAAAAGAATAATCCATCATTAGTTATAAACTACATACCTGTTTCAGTCTGGCAAGTTCTTTCAAAGCTCGTCCCCATTGCTGCTTGTAATGCAGTTTAGATTTAGTTGCAGATTCCAACTTTCTTTCAAGTTCAACCTAACAGTGATTAAAATCATATCAAGTGAAACACTATACCACTGTGTACAATCACTGAAAGATAATATATACAAAGAGTCTAGCTTAAGAAAAGAGTTTATGTAGTGTAACATACGACATCATCTAAAACTGTTATATAATTTACTATAAATATTATGGCACATGAACATTTTCTTGTTTAAAATATAGTCGTATTTTTACTGCCTAACAGCCTATACTAAAAGGAACTGAATTAGTCTTAACCTCCAGACAGTTACTATAAATGTATTTAAAACATGCATATCGCATAAAGATAGAATGAAAAATACTTTTTTTTTTTTTTTTTTAACAAAAAGCAGTTCTGTTAGCATTTCAATTTACTTGGTACTCTAAATCTTAGAAAATAAATTATTCCCTTTGGAGGCCTTTCATTATGTGGAATTTTGTCTTATAACAAAGAAAGCTATTAGATTCTTTTATAACTATATTTTGGAAAAAATCATAGATAGAATGCAATTTACTAAGGAAGAGGACAAAGTAAAAAAATATTTTAAGAATGATAAAATAAACCAAATGAAAGACAAATAATGCTCCTAGTAACACTTATCTAACATTTATTTTCTATTTTTCCTCAAATATATAAATAAAAACATGAAAGTGATTCAATTAAAAAAATAAGGTTATTTATACTTGCAGCAGGCAATCTGTTGTGCATGAACTGAAGCCAACTTGGCTATGTTTTGGAATGTCCTCTTTCAGTGTTTCAACCCAAGTACCAAACAAATTGATGTAGCCAACAGACAGTTTTACTAGTTAAGTGATAATGTAATAATGGGCCTGAATTAGACTAAAATACTCTTACTCTAAACTGGTCTAATTTTTTTATATGAAGTCGACTTTTTCCCATACTCACAATTCCTAATGTTTTGCAGAAAAATAAAACTAAAGACACTATCCAAAAATTCAAACTTCAGAAAACTCATGAAAATAAAATGAAAGGAAGAGCAGATTGCCAAATTCCCTTCACAAGAGCCCAGAACATTCTCTGCAGTAATATACGACTTAATGGAGTCAAGGTCTTTTCGGCTTTACAAATCCCTAGTGCTTGGATTTAAATGTGTTGACATTTCACAACTAGACTCATGCCTCTTAAATTGAATAATACAATAAGATTGTCAAAGATGATCTCTTCTATTTACACCTAAAGATTTATACATATTAGTTGGTAATTTAACAAGGACATATGTCACAGGAATAGGAAAAATCATTTTATAGCTATGAGGTAAAAAAGTAGCCTTCAGCAATAAAAGTGATCATGTGCATAGGTCTTAGGTGGGCCCAAGGCTGAGGGTTAGGACAGGGATGAACCTAGAGGGATTACTTACGACTGACTTCATCAGAAAAAGCTGTCTGGGTAGGTTACATTGGTTTTGCCATGATTATCAAAATAATTCACATTTGCATAGTTACTCAAACTAATTTAAAACACATGTATAGTCAATACATATAATTTCTTTATTCTTAACAAAAAGACTACAGCTAGCAAATCTGAGACACAAACCCCGCTTTTCTGATTTATTCCTATTACCAAATCAATGATTAAGAACACAGATGCTTCTGTAATTCTGCATAGATGGACCCAAGCCCCAGAAAAATGCACACAAGTTAAGGGCCCTTATTGTGAGTAGATTTGAGGCTTGGGAAAGCATTTGCACTGATATGTCATATAGATTTCTCCCTTAAAATATTTCCAGCTTTATTCTTTTATATTCCTACTGCCATTTCCTTAGCTCAGGCTCTTGTCTCCTCGGCCTCAAATCTATTCACAAATCTTGCAAACCACTATTAGATCAATTCATTCTCTATTAAATGCTACTTCTTGCCCACAATATTGAGCCTAAACTCTCCTGCTAGATTTCAAGGCACTCCAAAATATCATTTCCATCCTACTTGCTCAACCTACTTTCTTGGTATTCCTCAACAGGAAATCCTTTACTCCAACCAGCAGGTTGGGGTCCCCTACACACCTCTTCTCTTTGCCCAAATTACTTCCTAAGCCTATCAAGTCTTTCTTTTTCTTCTCTGCTAACTTAAACGTCAGGTTAAGTTCAAATACAACCTTGACCCAGAGCTTTCTTAAAATTACTGTATTCTGAACACCAAATAATTTCTCTTTTCTGAACTGCAAAGTGTTTCTATTACATTCCCTGGTATTTTATTATACACGTTTGTTTAAGGCCCTCTGAGCCATTTCTCCAATTATATTACAAACTTTTTTTCTTTTCTCTCATTTTCCCCTTTGTCCTAAGGGGTAAATACACAGTAGATACTCATAAAATATTCTTAAATTTTACCTTCAACTTATGTATCTCCTACTGAATTATAATGCTTTCCATATGTTATTTTTAAAAGTCCCAATTATTTTTAAGCAATCTAAAAGACATTTCCTAGCTAAAAGCAAATCATATTCACTTCTTACATAATAAAGGGAATCAAGAATTGAATGTAGTAAAACTGTACCTTAATTTATTTTTAGGCCATTTCAGTCAAAATGGGAAAATATGTGTTATACTGAAGAGAATGGGTAATCACAAAAGAAGAAAAGCTCTCAATCAGATATAATCACAAGATTATAGACTTAATCAGATACTTTTCACTATGTCTTCCTTTTTGTACTTTTATGTCTTTATTGCTATTTAAGAAATAAGATTCTGCCCTCTTCTGGCCCCAAAAAAATTTACAAAGAACTTTCAGAACAGCGGGGAGGCGGGGCAGGGGAGCAACCTTGTTTTACTAGGCAATGAAACATGCTGAATGAAATCATTAGGTCTCATATAGAGGCAGTGCAATTATGCATTTTTTTCCCCCTCTCTCAAATTCATGATGCTATTTATATTTTTAATGTTTAGTGATCTTTACTTTTTTGGTAGAAGTGTAGTTGGAAGAAGGAATTTTAAAAATCACTTAAATTTATATAGTAGATATTATCTAGTCTATATTCAGAAAAGATAAAAAGTTAACGATTCTCCAATTTTGAGATATTTGGTCTCTGAATTTCCCCAAGTAAATTGGGAATATTCTTTGACATCTACTTAACAGCTCGAGAGAATTGATGAGATACTATCTGAGTGCTTCAAATATCTCTGGTAAGTACCACAGAATTCATATTTATAAACACAGAAATACTTTATTACTTGTTTTTTCATAATAGGGGTGGGAAATGGCTAACTGGATTCAAGTTCATTGGTAGAGAAATGAGAAGGCCAAAAATGGAGAAATGAAATTGCCTATCTATGTAAAAAGCAGGACCAACAAGACTTTGCAATTAAGTAGATGTGGGGTAAGAAGAGGAACCAAGAAGAGCAAGGTAACTGATAGGCTGCAGAACCACTAGAAGAAACCAGTTACAACGCTTCTTAACTCAAAAGGTTTTCTTTACCACACTTATTCCTAGCTCCACATTTTCTAGACATTTATGCTTTTTGCCTCTTGGTGTTTCTTTTTCAAACACTAACAACCATCAGTTTCTCCTTGCTGTTAATTTCTTATTCATAAGCTTTTCTCAACATTGGCAGTCCCGTGGGCTCATTTTTTTCAATGCCACATTTAACACTGTAATTTGGCTTATTAAAAGGTAGTGACTTAAACTGTCAAACCCAGGACCTTTCCTCAACCATTCTTGACTTTCCTTCCATTCATTAGAGATTACTTTTACTTCCTCATTTTAAAAACTCCTTTTTGGGTGCCACACTAGACTGCATTTATTACTTCTCTAAATCATGTTAGCCTTCTTCCCTGACTCCTGCTTTTTGTCTATGAAGCTGAACTTTCCCTTTAAGTTATATTTTCAGTTTTCCTTACTAAATGCTCCTTGAACAATTTCAACTTATTCTAAGGATGTTACTTTATTCAAATGACTCCCAAGTCTGTATGTCTAACCCATTTCTCTCTTCCTACCATATTTTCTCATTGTTAGTGAATTTCTCCACTTAGTCTGCTAACATCTCAAAGGTAGTATGTCTAAAATCAGAATTCTCTATAACTTCCACCAAAAGTTCATTAAAATTCATTTCTATTAATATTTATTAAGCTAATTTACAAATTTGAGCATAATCTCTAACTTCTATTTACAGATAAAATACAAATTCTTTAACTTAGCATCTAGGGTCTTCCCACATTTTCTTATCAGTCTTTTATTTTGAAACCACTACTATACTGATTAAACTCTAGGTTCTAGTCAAGCTATTTTCCAAGTATGCAATAGACTTTTTAACCTCAGTACACAATACCTCTCCTTGGAATACCCACACCCACATATTTACCTATTTAAAATTTCACCTATCCTTTGGGTTCCTTTTCATTTCTTTGTTTTACTTAATGTGTAAATTGCAGAAGTGACTTGGTTTTCCTTTTGCAGTCGTAGCATTTATTAAGAGAAAGTGAGATGACACTTGCTACCATTTGCCTTTCACTATAATTATTTGGGTAAGTTCCTTGTTTCCTTTTGTAACTAACTTGATTCTATCCTGAACATTTTTGAATCATTCATAATAGCATGGTGTCATAAATAGTACACATCTTTGCCGGTTAATGAAAAAGCAATTATATCAATCAGCATCCTGCCAAAAAACCAGAAATCACTCTAGGCCATTTAATATAGGCATCTGGTTATACTTTTAATGAAAGACACTAGAACCAGGGAAACATCAGAATACTTCAGTGAAATGTTACAGTGTATATGTAAGTGTCATCACTGACTTCGTAAGTTGATCATTAGGACTAGTTAAGTGGGTATAAATTGACATGGGTACCTTTTCCAAGGTGAGAAGGTTTATTTCAGACTGTAGGCGAATTTCTGGTTTGTTGCTTTGCTGATCCTTAAACTGCTGGAACTCTTTTTCCAAAATCTTATACTTAGTTTCAGCATCATTAAGCTGTATTAAAAAAAAGTATTACAGCCATTTAAAAAATATATGTAAAGTTTAATATTACAGAATTCAACAATCTCATTTTTTTCTTATTCTAAACATGTTTACAGTACAAAGATCTCCAGTAAACCTAAAAATTTAGTAAATCAACTGACTGACAATATACAAAAACTTTTTAAGAGTACGGAATTTCTTATAAAACCAGTATCATCATGAGACCATTTTTGTTAGGTTACCTTATAAAAATACTGATACTTAAGATGTTACGTGTAAGAAAAGATTACAGATATAGCCGATTATTATCAATGAAAAGTTTAATTTAAATACAGTATTTATTGTTCTTAAAATTAGATACTATATGAATTTCATAATTCAAACACTATTACAACTTAAGGTAATTTAAAGATTATTTGACCCAACCCCTTCGTAGTTATATTTTTTTTCCTACCATTCAGGGACATTATCATACACAATTATTGTGGTTACAATCAGATTGTAAAGCAATAAGCTATTAGGCATAGTGGGCTTTTTTTCCTTTGCTAAATGGTCCATAAAATACATTGATTTTTTGAGTTCTGGTAACTACTATCAATCCCTTCTACCTGTCTAGTTAGAATTATACATATAATACATGTAAGCTGCTTCAGAGTAAGGGCTTAAAAAGTTTGTTTTCATACAAAGAAAATATAACATGTTTATAGTCATGAGCTCAGCAACATGGGCATCTCAGAAATTTCTGCAGTCCTCCCAGTTTCCCCCCAGGTCTTTAGATGATGTTTTAAGAGTTCCCTGGGTAATTCTTCTAAAATACCAGTTCTTCCCATTAGCTCATTATAGCAGTCTGGAAAAGGTGGAGACCGGGGTTTTTTTCAAGAACTCCGCTGGTGATTAACGTTAGGAGCGTTAGTTCTAGATGGCTGAATCTTCCTGACAAGTGGGAAAAGCATTTGGTGAATCCCATCACGACTGCCTACTTTTGCAACTTTATCTTAAATGAGATCTCCATAACAACAATCATATTCATATTTACAACCACTAAAAATAATGTGACCTGAACTGCTATGGAAGCTATTCTTCATGTCAGAATTTACTGAAAACTTTGGAGGCATTCATCATACATATCTAATCTACAATGAAATTTTTCAAGAAAGATAAGCTTAATATTTAACATTTAACAGCTTGATTCTTTTTTTTTTTTTTTTTTTTAGCAAATATTTATTAAGCCCCAATTATTCGATAAAGACTAGCTGGGCTCTAGGTATACAGATTATAAATCAAAACAGTTTTATGGAGTTAACAATCTGACACTGATTGACTTATCACACTAATGAAAAGAACAAAACTGCTGTAACATGTCATAAAGAAAAAGAATGAGAGAATAATATCCTATGAAAATATGTAACAAAAACTTAGGGAAATTGTCCCTGCTCCCCGAGTAATTGATGCTTCAGCTGAAAACTGAAGGATGAGTGTTCGCCCAGAATAAGTAGCACACACAGATATCCTATGGTGAAGCTCAGCATGCTTGAGCACCTGAAGGGAGACCAGTGTGGCTGGAGAGTACAGGGCAAAGGTGAGAGAGATAGGCTGGGTTCCAGGCTATGCAGAGGCTTGTAGGGCAAGGTAATTATTCTGAGCAGTGAGGTGACATTGAAAGGTTTTACAGGAGAGTGTCATGATTCCCAAATGTTAAAAATATCACTCTGGTTGCAACAGGAAGAACAGAAATAAAGAACACTTACAGCAAGCATGTCCCATGAGTTTGACATGCTTGACTTTACAGAAAGCTCAGGCATGGATGGGAGGATCATATTAGGTTTTAAATGACTTTAGACATCCAATTAGAGATATCAAAAAAGCAGTTAGATTTATTGGTCTACAGTGCAAAGGAAAGGTCTGGGATATAAATGTGAAAGTCCAAGAGGTACAGATTGTCTCCGTTCCCATGGACATTAATAAGATTGTTTAGTACAAAGTAAGTTTTGCACTTGAAGGAGGTCTAACATTTACTAAAAGAAAATAAGCCTGCAAAGGAACCTGAGGGATGGCCAGAAAAGTAAAGGAAAACAAGGACAACAGTGTTGATGTTGTCTGTAAGTCTGAGTAAGATAAGAATGAAAAATGCCCACTGAATGTAGTGACCTCTTTGACAACTGGCTGGTTGGAGCAATGGGGATGGGTTGTGTGAGGTGAGTATAAGGTGAGGAAATGGAGAGCAGAGACAATTCTCTCATGAAATTTGATTCTAAACTGAATTCAGTCCAGTGATATGAAGTTTATGCATGTTTGCTAAAAGGAGATTTATCAAAAAATAATTTTAAACTGAGATTTATCTGAAATATAGTACAATTTCATGCAAATAATTATAAGGGAAGAAAAATTATTCCAATATGGTCCTTAGCTTTGACTTAGGAAAAGAAGATCCAACTTAAAGTATATTTGAAGCTCTGCAATAAATATTAATCATCCAAATTACTGTGAGTTTTTATAACATTTTAGTGAACTATATCAATTATTTCTAGTTGCAAATAAACTCTTAAGTGTAAAGAGATGACAGGTATTTCATCCAACCTGCTGCTGAAGTCGGTGTTTGTCCTCTTCCAGCTGCTTGATCTTTAACCTTTCCAGTTCTACTTGGTGAACACAATCTTCCTTGGCCCTACGGATAGAGTTCTGAAGTTCTTGTAGGTTCTGTTCACGTTCTGATTTCAGTTCCCTTCTTTCTCGTTGAAGCTTAAAACAAGTGCATCTTTAAGAGGTTGGCCTATTATGAGCTACATTATACTGTTCAATATTCTATTATCCATATATATAGTCAAATGTTCAGAATACTTACATTATTTTCAATCATTTAATTCTAATATACAAAAAATCCATGTATGACCTCTATAAATTCAACTGAAAATGCCCTAATCACTTAAAATTCCCATTTAAATAAACCCATTTTAATATATAAGCAAATATACCCAAGTTCCTTTTCTTCTTTTAGAAATGTTTTATTTTCCGCCCATTCACACAGAAGATAACAGGTTCTAAGTATTAGGAACAAATATACATTTTATTTTATTTAGGTTTAAACATCTAAATCAAATCCTAGAATATGGATAAAGATAAGGTTAGGGTGATATGCTGAGAAAACTTTAATAAACAAATTTGGGTAAGGAAGGAGTATATAAATTTAATGTGGAAGAATTTTAATTATTTTGAACAACTTTTACAATAATTTAAAAAAGTATTTAGGGTAAAATTTAATAGGACCTAACAAAAATGTTAACTAAGCCTAGTACTCATTTGTTTTTGGATCTAATCTTTAATGGGCAAGAATGTAGGTTATTTCCTTCTTACTGAAAAAAAAATCATGATTCTAAACCCCTGAACCTATGCTACATTTTCTCTCTTCTCTAGGTAGGGTAACGATCCATTTAAAGTTTACATAATGGGAAAGTTAACCAAATATCTCCACTATTGCAGAAGTCAACCAAACTTGCTGAATAATAGTTAACCATTTCAAACAATAAGCACTTTCTATTCCTCACCTTCTAAAACATAAAACATTCTTTACCCAGTTGAAGAGTTTTTTCCATAATATCTGGAAGACAATTTCTATGAAATACATTTTATATAAGTACAAAGAAAAAAGAAATGAAGCCCCGCCTATGTGGCTCAGTGGTTGAGCGTCGACCCATGCACCAAGAGGTAACTGGATTGATTGCCGGTCAGGGCACATGCCTGAGTTGTGGGGGGCATGCAGGAGGCAGCTGATTAATGGTTCTCTCTCATAGATATTTCTATCTCTCCCTCTCTCCTCTTCTCTAAAATCAATAAAAATATCTTTTTTAAAGAGGAATGAATGGTATTATCCTAACATGGATTCTGTGAAATAAGGTAATGATAGACAAATACAGTACCTCTGATTCTGTAATGGCCAGCTGGTGCTCTCTCTTCTCTAAATCAATTAGGGTTTTTTGAAGTTTTCCTTCCAGAAGAGTATATTCAGCCACCTAAAATAATAAAAGCTACCTTATCTTTTTTCCCAAACTCAAAACACACAATTTCAAAAATACATACACAAGACACTATCATTAACTTTATCCCTACCCCCTTCAATTTCTATACATGTTACTACCTTTTTCTTTACTAGTGATTCTCTCTCTCGATCCCTTTTCTTCCATTCCTCTGCAAGAGCTTGCATATGAGCTAGTTCTTTCTGCTTTAGCTACAAAAGGAAGAAAAATAAAGTCAGAGAAAAATCCTAAATATTTCAAGTAAATAAATCAGTTGTTTTCAGTTAAAAATTAATTGATCACTGATATGTTTATTTCAGGTGTTCTATTTTATTTATTTTTTTAAAGATGCCTGAGGCAAGTAGTACCCATATAATTCAGGGGAGTATATGGTAAGCTGTATTTTCTAACGCTCTTGTTTAGAGACTGATAATTCCATGTTCCAGGAGGGTATACTAAATGAGGACCGGAATGAAAAGAAACCTTCAAGTCAATCTCTGAGCTGTAACCTTCAGTTCTAATTTGCTTAAGATCATAGACAAAGTTGAGGGAATCCTGAGTGGCTTCTGGGAGTTGTTTTTTTTTTTTTTATTCTCAATTTTTCTTTAGGCGTAAGGTATTTTTGATGTTCAAAGGGACTGGTAGGGGACCATGGGACATAGTAAAAGCCTATATGGAGAAGGAAAAACATACTAAGTAGATAAAAACAGAGGCTTAAAATAACGTTTAAAAAGTAACCTGATTTTCAAAAATGTCTTCTTGCCTCTCTTTCCACATTTCTAGCTCAAGTGCTGCTTTGTATTCTAAGGTTTCACGAGGCTCTGTCTGGACTTCTGAAGGACAAGGTGCGGGAGGAAGAGAAGATGAGTTCTGTTGTACAGCAGTTAAACCCTAACATATGAATAAAAAAAGCATATTGAAACAAATACACTCACACACATATACATTAGATCCATTTTTAAAGAGTAATTTAATAACATCCAATGATATTTACCTGAGATGAATCAGAGACAAAAATCTCACGTGTTTTTAATATTCCATAATCTTCTAGAGTCATGGTGTAAGAAAGATTTATTATCCTGTTATTTGACCTACAAATGAAGTCAGAAATATATTGAAACTCATGGAAACATTTTATATTATTCTTCCTCTTATGTCTCCAACACTATAGCATTGAGTAGACAACATTTCCTGCATCTGACACTTGCTACTGAAACTGCAGCAGCTTCTATGGGCTTCAAGACCTTCCATATACGTGATTTGATTTGATCACAAACACCCTATTAAATACATACCTATGTTTACTATAAAAGGACCCACATCAGCTATAGATTACTTGGATAAACTGAAAAGTACAAAATAAAGGAGAAATTTTAATCTCCCTGCTCATAACTTATTACTGATGAAATTTACTTACTTTCCTTCCTGTTTTATGTATATGTAAATACACATGTAATCATGCACATTAAGACCATAACCATTCTGTCCTCTTTTCCTATTTATATCAAGATCATTTTCTCATGTCATAAACATTAATTCAAAAACGTAACTTTTAATGCCTGTAAAATGTACTAAACAATTTATGTAGTAAAATAAACTTAATTCCCCTATTCTTGACTAAATACAGGTTATTCTGAGTTGTTTTTCTGCTTTTCCTGGAGTGAACACACTTGTATATAAATCTTCTGCTGGATATGAGCATTGCCTCAGGCTAATTTCTATAAGTAGGATAACTATATTTTTATTGATATGAGTACCTCTCTATAGTAGTAATAATTAAATAAAAACAAAACAAAATGTTAGAAAAAAATAAAACTTTGGCAATAAAAACCCATGGCTTTGTCTAAATCAAATATATCCATAAACGCTTGGTCAAACAAAACTTTAAGAGTTCTAATTGTGTAGGATCCTTTCATTAATCAACTAATCTCACAGGTTTTAAAAGAAATTAAAGTGTAATGAAGCACTGCCACATCGGAAGTTTTCACTTAGGTAAATCTAAAACTTCTCAGTCTACAGAGCAAGGCAATAAAAGTTAACATTCACAACAAACAGAATTAAAATAACTTCAAATAGTAAGGATTTGATTATTTTCATTATATACTACTATGACAGTGTTAATTTTTAAGAGAGATTTTCAATAACAGGAGTTGAAACATAAAGAATTTTCATTTACCCGGAATATCTGGTTCTCTAAAACACCTGTTCCCAGATCTTCCAAGTGAATAAAAATTTTACTAAACCTTCATTCTCTGGAAGTGGCTATTGATAGGGAAGTGTAAGGGAAGAAATTTCAATAAAACTTTTAGATTTCAGTTTTTTAATGAGCCTTATTTCCTTCTACTTTCTTACTATGCTTTAAAAATAAAGGCATGTTGTATAAAATATCAAACTGAATTTAAATTTGTATTGTTAATTTTTTTAAAATCACGCAACAAATACATTTGTCTGAAATATGTGAACTCCAGCTTTTCACAATTGTCTTTAAAAGTGCAAAGCATCCTCAGACTTCAGCAATAAGGTCAAAGTTAAACATATTTTTTAAGTAGAAAAAGTCATTCCCAATGCAAAATAATGTAAAAATACATTGTAATTTTGACATTAAATTAGGAAAGGCAAGGGTAGGTGGGTAGAAAGAGATAACCCACTTGTATGCATTTATGCATAACCCACAGACACAGACAATAGGGTGGTGAAGGCCTGGGGTGGAGGGTGGGGCAGGCTAGAAGGAGTCAATGGGGTAAAAAAGGGGACATATGCAATACTTTCAACAATAAAGTTTAAAAAAATTCTGAATTTAAAATTGTCAGTCTAAACAGAGGAAAGAGAAATAAATATTCACCAGTCTGAGTAAATATTACAGTACTATAACAGCATAGATTCTTCACTTTGTGAGGGTATAATGGGTATCAGAAAGCTAAAGAGCAAACTAGGATATAGTTCCCACAGGTCAAGAAAGATCAGAGAAAAAATGATATGAAAAGATAAGGTTATAGCTAATGAGAAAGATCAATTTTGCAAAATGCATTACCCTTGTGCTGCTATAATAGGCACACTTTCACTGTAAGTTTGACGCCAACACTGTTCACCATTAGAACCTAAAAAGCGAGTTTTTTCTGCAGATAAGATGTTTGAAAGCTGGATTCTAGCGATTCCCAGAAGTAAATCTTTACTCATTTTATCCTTGTGCCATAATTCAATCAGCAATGGAATCCTGAGGAAGAGAGAAACATGTATTCATACCTATCAATTTTGATCAAAGTCTTTTTTGGATTAAAATCTTTGAATTTCCTTAATGTGGTCAAAGATGTGTTTGTTACTGGAATGTAAATGCTCAATTCCATACATAACAAACAGCAAATTCGATTACATCTTCTACACTTCTTTCTATGCAATAAAGAAACCCTTCAAACACTATTAGTCCCACAAATAAATTTTAATTATCCTTCATTCTTCCTTTTAAAATATACATTTTGAATTTTGATACTCTGAGCACGTAAAGTGACACTTCACAGAACTCATTTTCCTTCACAAATCTATTTCAGGTAGCTGAACCAATACCTCCATTTCATATAAATGAAAAAATAGAAATAAAATAATATACTACAGTCATTCAGTGAATCAGCAATAAAAACGAGCAAAACTACTTTTCAAAGTTCCTTCATTACTTAGATTGTTTTAACAAAGTTCTAATATCTAAGCTTAGGCAAGTAAGATAAAACGTTGTGGCAGAAGCACAAATGTCACAGACTTTATTAGTATATTAGTTTCTAGATTCTCAAATGCATAAACTGTTATGGATTTAAACCTATAGGAATTCCTCTTGTGTATAAGATACAAAATTTTAAGAGCTGACTTGAGAAGATAATATCATACACACAGTGTAATGCATACATTACCTTAAGAATGTATCTTGCAGCTGATGAGGCATAGTTGCAAAATCAAATGCACAGTAAGATTGGGGAAGAAAAACTTCCATGTTTTTCCGAACTTCAATAGGAGGATTAGTCATAATAGGAGCTGCACTTCCAAAAAATGGATATGAGTACCTAGAATTTCAGAAAAACAAAATCTTAGATAAAATTACAAATAAAATTTATAGTATGTTAAAATATAACATGAATATTATGGGCAAGCAGAATTTTTAAATAGATAAATGATACAAACACATGGTTTTGCTCTTATCACCATCTTAAAAACTATACAAATGTTTTCAGTGTGGATATGAAAATTATAGAAATTATAGAGCAAATGCATTAATAGCATAGAACTATTTCCCAAGTTGCTTTACAGATAATTTCTTAATGAGGCTCTGGGGGAGAAAGAGAATTCTGGTATTTTGAAGGCAATGACAAAAATAAGGAAGAAAGAGTCATTTTGAAGCACTCCAAATAAGACTCCATTAAACAAAGACTGGGTTCCCATTTGTTTAAGAGCTCCTTGAGGCTCCAGTCCTATCTTTTTATCTTTAAACTCCCAGGAACAAATAAGCAGACTGCACCACATAGTACACACTCAAGAAATGCTTGATAAATTTAATTTCTAAACCTATTTTCCTTTATAGAATAATGTCTTCATCTTTTATGAGCTAAAGAGCCCTTAGTCAACTCCAAAAGGGTGCATTTATGATACACTGTCATTCAACAGAGAATCAAGGATGAAAGCAATTCAGATATATTACAGATGAATCAAAGAGTGACATAACATTATTTCTTCTTTCCATCATAAAAACCACACCAGATTAAATTAAAGAATGCCTGACTACTGCAGAACTCCTTTTTGTATTTAAAGCCAAATATAAAGATACTAGAGGCCCGGTGCACGGATTCGTGAACCAGTGGGGTCCCTCGGCCTGGCCTGTGGGATCGGCTAAAACCAGCAGTCCTACATCCCCCGAGAGATGTAGTAGTGAGTGAAGTGTCAGGTGGCTGGGGAGGAGCCCTTCCACTCATCCCGGCCCCGCTGCGCCTGCCGCCACAGCTCAGTAGGCTCACTGCTGCTCAACAGCGATCTGTGCGCGTCCTAGGGTGATACCAATGTGCCCGTGACCGAGAAACAGCCACAGGCTTGCACCCAGTCAATCCTGATCCCAGTCTGGATGGGGGAGAGGCATGCAGGGGGAGTGTCCGTGGGAGAGACTCGCGCCGCTGCAGCTTTAGTGGCACTCACCAGCCATGAGCCCGGCGTCTGGCACCTATTGGTCAACTGAGCAGCACTCCCACTGTGGGAGCGCGCAGACCACCAGGGAGCAGCTCCTGCATTGAGCGTCTGCGTCCTGGTGGTCAGTGCGCATCATAGGGAGTGGTTGAGTGGTCAAACAGTTGCTTAGGCTTTTCTATATATAGATTATAATGCTCACTTAAATTTCATGTTATATCTTATTATTCATTATGAAAACTGGAATTTTTAACCCACTGGTAAAAATTGCTTTTTTTAAAAAAAAAGAAGAATCCTTTGCATTCATTCAATGCCAATATGATTATGCATTGAAATTGGGACATCTCAGAGATCCCTAGAAATCAAACCTCTACCACCCCACTACAACATGTTGTGATAAAAAAAGAAAAAACAAAGCAAACACAAACTTTTTCAAATACCAGTGTTACCTCACAAATTCCATTACATACTAGTAGTTGTAAACTACAATTTCATACCAATGCAGAGCATAACATACAATTTATCAAACAGAGAAAAAGTTAAACAACCAGCATTTTAAATAACTTAAAATGAACCAAAGACAGAACCAATAGTCTTTTTGAATTTTATTTTAAATTAAAGCTGACGTACAATATTATATTAGTTCAGGTATATACATTAGTCCTATCAACAAGTGAATTCTACACAGAGTGCTGGGTGGATCACACTTATTTCCTTGGTTTAGAATATTCTTCCCCTTTTCTTTGCTAAGTGACTATTAGCCACCCTCACATAATGACTTATTGCTGTACTGTCCTTCACCAGATTGAACTCATACATACAGTGTAGTGTATGTATACATACATATATACATGCAGTATAGTGTACCCCTCATACCAAGCACATTTCTGGCATAGTGCTGGCACTTCATAACTAAATAAATAGCCCTCTGGCAAAATGAAATACAAAAGCTAATATTAGTGCTTTCTAAGTGGGCTTGTACCAGGCTTCCCCTTCACAGCATCTCATTTTAGATCGTCCCTGTTTCTCTTCTCCTGCCACAGTCCTCTGTATGTATTCTGAGATCAGATTCCCTCTAGCGGCAGCAGAGAGATCTCAGTTAAAGGAGTAAAGACAAAAAACTGAGATGAAGAATAAGTAATAATTCTATTTCTAAAAATAATTTTAAGAGATGTTATACAAACTCTGAGAAAAGCTATGGCTGTGAGATAAAACCTTTTTCTAGCCTTCAATTCTCAAGTAAAAACAACACTTTAGCAATGACTCTCAGCCTCTAACATGGTAAAATGCACAACTTAAGTTGCAATGAAAGATTTTCATTCTATGAATTCACCATCACACTACACGCTGGGTCCCTTTAATTCTGTCCATTATTCACACCAAAGCTCAGAGGATTTTGGAAACAACTTCATGAGAAATCGAAGAGTTGAAAAATTACATGCAAGTATGAGCTGAATTATGCATCTGAAAAGCAGGTCTGCTTCAAGTAGCAGCAGGAAGCAATGTGCAGTTGCTGATTTCCTGGGACTGGCAATCCAAGGGGACAGAAAGACTTCCTCACTTTAATCTCATAAAAACCAACACCTTTATTACAAATGCCACTGCTTGCTCCAAAAAAATGTATGAGGAGAAATTACTCCAAATTAAAACACAGTATTGTATATTTAATTTATATCTTAGCCACAACAATCTATGAAAATGTAATATTACTATAAACAAACTACTGTATAAAGCCATTTAACTGACTGAAATGTATATTTTCAATTTTTTATATTGAAGAGTGTGGACACATTCCACTTACAGTTTACAAAGTATGGTTTTTAGATTCACAGCTTTAAAATGTAGTTTTGGGGAATATAACCTCACATTATGATAGTTTTTACAGAAAAATCAGATGCCTTCCATTATTTTGACCTGTGGCACTATTTCCAGGAACAACACACTTTAAGTTCAAGAGTCACCATATTTTAATAGAACCATTAATAAATTATTATAAATGCTTTCAATTATTACACTAGCATAGTAAAGACTGTTGCCTCTCACACCACCAATGCCAGCCTGGTTTAACTCTGAAGTCACTGGGACACAGCCTTACCCTCTTCTAATACTCTGATTCAACAAACATTATAACTTCTCTGGTGGCATTTTTCTCTGCAACTTCCCCAATAGAGAAAAGGCACTTCTCCTTGGAAAATACTTTTAAACCAAAACAAATCAAATCATACCTTAAAATACAGTTGATTGGAAAACCAACTTCCAAGTCATGGATACTCCGTAGGTCTATCGAAAAGCAAAAATGGTGTGACGTGGCTGGAACAGCAATCTTCTGTCCTGAAGCTGTTTCCGGAGCACTGGATGCCGTCACCAGCTGGGCCGGCAAAGCAGGTACAGAAGAACTGATGGCTAAAATAAAGGTAAAAATGTTTGGTTTGGTTTTAAATTCCATTTGCTAACACTTTCTCTTAAGTTATCTAAATAATTTAAAGATATCTCCTTGACCTTCAAACAAGGAACTTGACTATTTGGTTTAATAAACATAGGAACTGAGGCATAAATATCTTAAAGTGACTTGTCCCAAGTTATGCAAGCTTTAATGCCCATTGTAGAACTGTGTAGGAAAAAAAGCTTCCTCTTTATGTGCATTGCAACATAAAAGTATGCAGCACCAATGTGGTTACGTATGCCAATAGCATGACAGGCATTACCTTATTTCCAGGAAGCAGCTGAACAGAACTTAGCATTTGAAGGATTTGTATTTGAGACTCAGTGCAAATATAATTACGATACTTTTTAAAGTAATTTTAGTTATTTTAGGTACATATGACACAGTCTAACAAAGATCTAAAACTTGAAAAGACAGAGCTATCTAGTTTATTCCTGTTATAGGCCAGACATGTTTTAGTGAGGGGCCCAAATTGTACAGTTGCTCAGTGACAGAGCTACAACTCACTCCCAAATTTCTAACTCATAATCCAACACTACTTTACTTACTTACACTACTAAATATGATTGTGGATCTTTATGTAATGGGTGGAAAATTTTTATAAAGCCAGATAAATATGCTTTCTCAGACTCTCAACTGTTAGGATAAAAAATTATTATTACAAGGTTACTTTAAGAAACAATAACTCTTTCCTCTAAAATTCAAATGTATTCAAGATATTTGAGAATTTACTAGTTAAAACTATTTGAAAGAAATATATACTTTAATTTATTTTGAACAGGCTACTATTTCTAGTGCAAAAGTAAAAGAAAAATTTTCTTACCTTTTTGCAAATTCTATAGTGAAGTTAAATAAATTGCAATTACTTTAAATTGATTTTTTTTACATTGCCACACATTATTGGTTCTTTAAAAAACTCAATTTTTACTTAGATCCCATGAAAAGTCTGAGAGTCATTTATTAGATGGCTACAAAATCTATATTTAAAAGGTCTGTAAAAAAAAAGAATCTTACCCTTTGGGTTTGCTTTTGTGTCCTTATCATACTGTAAGCTTTCCACTTCACTTTCTGTTGCATCATCTTTTGTTGGAGGTGACTGGTTGTTAGGCATAACAGGGGACACACTTGGTGACTTTGGCTCATTAAGTTTCTCCTTTATGGGAGTTAAAACTCTCTTCTTTGAATGCTGTGGCTCATGTTCATTCTGGGTCTTTAATTCAATTAAAGACTAAAAACAATTTTTAAATAAAGTATAATTTGCAAAGAACTTTCCTTCATAATTAAGCAAAAAATGATGTTGTTTTTTAAAAATATAAGCTTCCTTTCCCAGTCAGGATATTCCTAGTCTATTTTTCTTCATAATTTGCAAATATCCTTATAGCATCTAGGACCAGAAAAAGGAAGATGAACAGGAAGGAAATATATCCAGAGCTAAGAACCAAAATGCATCCTAATGGGTAAGAGGAATACTGGATAAAAGAAGTCAGACATAGGTGTCCCTGGGAATGGTTATTTCTACTAAGGCCTAAATTCCTTTAAAAAACACACATCAATGTCTACTAGGATTTTCTTCCTCTCCTTTGGTATACTTCTCTCTCTCTCTCTCTCTCTCTCTCTCTCTCTCTCTCTCTCTCTCTCTATACACACACACACACACACACACACACACACACACACACATATAAAGCTTTCACTTCAGTTTTTCAATCTTTAATTCATAAACTATATAAAGATCAGTTCTTTAAAAGAACAGGATTCTACACTTGGTTGGGGGATGTATAAAAAACCATGTATGTTCAAATAAATGCCCATCTCTGTTGCCTAAAGAAGAGTATAGGAACTAGAAACCCCAATTGATCAAGAACATTATCTTAGCTCAGGTGAATCAACCCAAATAAATGCCATTAATGCAGATTTCCAGAAAACGTTCTCTTTTACTGGAGCTCTTTTTCTGCCATAGTCACTGACTATGAGTTGGGAGCAGGGGAATGGTTTCCACTCCATACGAAGACTATACCCAAAGGCTCTGGATACAGTCACTATACCACAGCAGTGGAAGCAACAATGCTTTTCAGAAATGTCTTTTCCAAGAGGACCTATCATAAAATGTAGACTATCAATTAAGAGTAATAAACACTTTCTTAATGCTGGTTAACTCTTCTGAAGTTCAACTTGTGTGAAGAATCATAAGTGAAACCGGAGAAGCTGCCGTAGGGGAAGGAGGGTCACTACTTGCCTGTGCATCTATGCCTTCTCTCTGTAGAGCCACAGACACTCCCACAGTTGGGGCCAGCTCCACAGGAATAGGTGCAAGCTTTTGTTTGGCTCGGTTTGGAGGGTCAAGGGTAAAAGCACCCTCAACTGTGACTGGGCGCTGGTTGATTTCTGTACTACCCTTTTTCAATAATCCTGTTAAAGGTATTTCTGTACTTCCAAGTGACTGGTCTCCACAGCAGAGATGGATCTAATATGAAAGGGAAAATCAAGACAGGGTTTTATGTTTTCTTCTTTCTCCTAAAATACAAACTTAAAAAGTTATAAAACTTAACAAAAACTTACCTTCCATAGAAGGCAAGTATAATGCAGGTCATCTTACTAACCTGAAGCAACTAAGCAATAGATTCCCATGTGATTGTTAAAACTACTGATCAGGCACACAGTTTACCAAGAACTCAATAATAAAACTATTACTTCCTTTTAATTTTTTTCTTTCAGTACTGTACACATATGATACAACCTTTTCTTTTTTTCTGTCTCTTTGGTGAGGTATGGTAACTTTAATATTTTACTATGCTATTTTACATATGCAAATTGTATCATGTGTACATGAATTTAAATAAAAAACAAATACCTCAACATTTTTTTCTATTTCCATTTCAACATTAATTTAAATACAGCTCTAAAAAATAAGTTAGTAGATCCAGCCACATTTGGAAATTAAAGAACCTCAAATAATTTTGTTTCATTCACCCATAAAATACCTGGAGTGTTTCTTTCTCTCTTTTCTTGCTCTTCGGACTTTATTTATAAAGCAAGTGCTTAACAGTAAAAGGTAAAAGAGAATACCCCTGGATGAAATTACTGTTAATCACTAATAAACACTAATAGCTAATCAAAACTTCAGCATTACCACCTTTTGCAACAACAACAAAAAGGCAATTTCAGATGCATGTTATATAACTATATTCTTTTCCCTTACTATATCAAAGCCTTGGCAAACTTATCATTCATATGAACAATAAGCAATCACAACATGAAAATATTTTTTAGTTCTAATATCAGAAATTACCTGTAACTTAGTCTTAATGTTACTAGGTGTGATGATTTTAATTGGTTGAAAAGAATGAATTTTTATGACTTCAATGTCCATGAGAATCAAACTAACAAGTCAGTACTTTAGGTAAGGATTGATATGTTAGATATAGAATAAAATTAAATGTGCTTTTTCCTGCATTTTATCATTTCATAAAGCCTTCAACTTTCTAAATATCTTGGCTTTAGCAGAACAACCTCTAAAATTTAGTTCTACTAAAATTCCTTAATGTCTCTTTTCACCTCCCACCCAAAACACACGCCTGATCACTTCACTATAAACAAATGACTATCTAACCCTATAGATGACCACCCCATGTCAGGCTGATTTAAAGCAATTGTAATAAAAATAAAACAGTAGTTTTCACTAGGTAAGGTTCAGTTTTAGAGTCTACTTTGAAATGCGTTTAAAAAAATATTCAATTCAGGGGCAGATTTTTAAAAACTGTATTATCTCTTTGCTTTAATAGAAATAGGAATATAAATTCTGAACTTTAAAGTGGGATCTGTGTGCCTACGGCTACCACCTCCATTAACAGTAACAGAACCTTCGCTATGCTCACAGCTTTAGGCTCCAGGTATAATTTTTTATTATAAAGGACTGATAATTGACACAATTCTTTTCACAATAACTAGAAAAGAGATACAGCTCTTAAAATTCTGAAGTAACTACTATGCTATAACTTTACAGTCAGGATAATTACTAAAAAAATTTAAAGATGTGGCAGAAAAATGACCTTCACCACTGAAATAATATGGTTTAAGTACCTCTCTAATGCTTAAAAAATTCATCTCTACTAAAATACAATTTTCTGCAGTACGTACCTGTAGTTTAGATTGAAAAGCCAGGTAAACACGAAGAATTTCTATACTGCTTCGTATTCGAACAGACGCTCTCTCTGGCTCAAAGTTTGGATTGATCAAATCATTGAAGGGTTCATTTGTAACATCATTTCCCAGTAAAGAATAGTAAAAGAAAAACTCGGGCTGTCTTTCTGGAAGTTTCATGGTACACGGAATTAACTAAACATTTAAGAATAAAAATAAAAAAAAGGATTACTTCTTAAACCACCAAACATGTTCAGTATGTCTGATGAACTCCAAAAATATTTGCAAGAATGTTACTGCTTTTTTTAATTTCACATATTAAATCAATCACTCAAAATGTGTAAATCTCTGCCAAATTGCATCCAAATTATTAGTTTACTTAATTTTGAGAAGTTTTTCTGAGAAAAGAACAGAGACAAAAATAATTTTATAGATTTATAGTGTCTTACATTTCATTAAACTGATCCATGAATACATCAAAGTTCTTTCAGAAGAAAATGATTGTTTTAAATTAAGCTTTCCTGATTTCCACATACCCTATTTCATCTTTTCCTTACTCTGTCATCCTCTTCATAAATGAGAGGAGGTTTTAAAAAAATCTTAACCCAGGCTATTCAATATAACACCTTGGTCCAGGCTTTTTATTAATAAAATAAAATAAAATAAAATAAAATAAAATAAAATAAAATAAAATAAAATAAAATAAAATAAAATAAAATAAAATAAAATAAAATAAAATAAAGCTTTTTAGCTACTATATCAAAATTTGGAGACCTATAAATTAACAATTGCCAATGGATGCCTTCTGCACTAGGAGTGTTCTCAAAGTTGGTAGTTTCATGGACAAATAGGATGAAGAAATAGGATTTTTGTCCCATAAAATATAAAATATCTATCAGACCTTTAACTGTTCATTAGAACATTGTTAAAAATAACAATAAACTATAAACAATTATTAGGTGATGGCTTAAAAGTATTATAGCAATCATACAGAGTGTCTGCTAAATGATGATACAGTAACATGAAAAGTACCTGAGATATACTGTTAAGTATAAAGAAGTTATAGGACAGTTTGGACAGTTTATATGAAAATACTACAACCACTTAGATTAAAACAAATTAAAATGAATAAGATTTAAGTCACATAGTGAGCACATAGTAAATATTCAATACTTATTTATTATTTTTTATTTCATACTAGAGGCCCGGTGCACGAAATTCATGCACGGGTAGGGTCCCTAGGCCTGGCGGGCGATCAGGGCTGATCAGGGCCTTCCTTCCCTGGCTGCCAGGTGCTGGCCAGGATCTTCCTTCGTTCCGTGCCACCCCCTGGTGGTCAGCGCATTTCATAGCAAGCAATTGGTCTCCCGGTCGAACTCCCGCAGGGACAATTTGCATATTAGATAAAGCATAAAGTAATATAGGTGGTCAAGATGGCAGAATAGGTAAACCTATTGCTCACCTCCTCCCATGACCACATCAAAATTATAGAATAACCATCACTAAGAACCACCCAAAGAGTAGCTGAACAGAATTCCTATAACTAAGGTTATTAAAAAAACCATGGAAAGACTGGTAGGAGAGGCAGGGATTGTGAAATAGGCGGGTCCCAAAACCACAGGGTGGCAATTCAGAATCAGGAGGAATATCTCAGCTGTAGAAGTCTCCAACAAGGAGCAAAAGGTCCCAGCCTTGCACCAGGTTCCCAAGCCCAGGACACCAGTGCTGGGAAGAGAACTCCCCATAACATCTGGCTGTGAAAACCAGAGGGAACTGTGTCTGAGAAAGACAATGGGTTGCTTGAGACCTAGGAGCTGCAGGTCTTAAAAGGTCCAGGCCACACTCACTTTGAAACTCACTTGCTCTGAGCTCCAGCATAGGGGGAACAGCTCAAACATCATTAGGGGCATATAGGGAGGAACTAAATGACTGGTTTCAGGGCCAGGGCTACAGGCAGGGTTGAGGGCAGCTCTTTCCAAGGACATAAGTGTTGGTAGACATTACTGTTCCTTTGTTGAGCCTTCCCTCCACTCAGCCAGCAGACACCAAATCTAAGCTCTGCACTAACCGGGCTAACAGCCTTTGCCCCTCCCTGGTGATCCCCTGAGATCACATCCCATTCCCAGGCCTGGTCCAAAACCCTTTCAGCAGCTTTTCCACACCAGTGGCTTGCCTCACTTCACACTGGACTTTTCTGAAACCTCTCAGAGGTCCACCAACTCCAAACAAGCAGCAGCTGGCCTTGGCATGCCCTGTACCTCCACCTAAGTGTCCCCAAGCCCAGCACTAGTGGCAGCCAGCCTCGTTCATGGCATAACCTCTCCCAGAAGCCTCCAAGCCCAACAGAAGTGGCAATCAACTGCATATCAAGTTATAGCTGCTAACAAGGCCTGTGGCCCTGGGGTCAGGCACAGGTCAGTGGCTGGCCCTGGCTTGCATCAGAGCCCCTCTTACGAAACCTCAGAACCAACACACCCAGTAACTGGCTTCAGAGCAAACCAGAGCACCACTGAACCAGCTCCACAAACACAAAGGGCAGACTTGGTATGCACTACAACCCTACTAAAGCAAATCCTGCTACATGGGGTCAACCCAAGCACAAGAGCTCATTTGCTAAGTCATGGCCAGTCACAGTGAGTCCTCACAGCCAGTCCACATACAGGTCAATCCCATCCATTGATGTGCTAACCACAATCAAGGCTCAAATACAACAGGAGGGTACACAAAACCCACAAAGAGACACCCCTGGAACACCCAGCTCAGATGACCAGGGGGACTGTGCCACTGGGCCACACGGGACACCTACAATATAAGACCACCCTGTCAAGACTGGGAGACATAGCAGATCTACCTAATACATAGAAATAAACACAGGAAGCAAACTAAAAATGAAAAGACAGAAACATGTACCAAATGAAGAAATAGGAAAAAACTCTAGAAAAAGAACTAAACAAAATGGAGACATCAACTAGATACAGAGTTCAAAACACTGATGAAAAGATGTTAAATTATCTTAGTGAGAACTTCAACAAAGAGATAAGAAACATAAAATGGATATACAAACAAATCAGAACCAGTCAGAATTGAAGAATACAATGAGTGAAATGAAGAATACGGTAGAGGGAATCAACAGTAAATTAGATGAAACAGAGGACTGAATTGGCGAACTGGAAGAAAAGGTAGCAGAAAACACCCAATTGGAACAGCAAAAAGAAAAAACAATTTAAAATATGAGGACAATTCCAAGGGACCCCCTGGAACACTATCAAACTTGCTACCACTTGCATTAAAGGGGCACAAATATCTGGCTGATGTTCTCAGTGATTAAAGCACTGGCCCACACACCAAAGGGTTACAGTCAAGGGCATGTAACTGAGTTGCAAGTTCAATCCCTGGCCCAGGTCAGGGTGTGTGCAGGAGGCAACTACTAGATGTGTCTGTCTCACATCAATGTTTCTCTTTCTCTTTTCCCTATCTCTTTCTTCTCTTCTCTTCTCTTCTCTTCTCTTCTCTTCTCTTCTCTTCTCTTCTCTTCTCTTCCCTTCCCTTCCCTTCTCTCTCTTCCCTTCTCTTCACTCTCTCTCTCTCCTCTCTCTTTCTCTCTCTCCTTCCTCCCTCCTTCCCACTCTCTAAAAATCAATGGAAAAAATATCCTTGGGTGAGGATTAACAACAATAAAGAAAGGATAGTGTACAAGAAGGAGAAGAGAGCAAGGGATTGAAAACCTATTTGAAGAAATTAATGACAGAAAACTTCCCCTACCTGGTGAAAGACATAGAACTTACAAGTCCAGGAAGTACAGAGAGTCCCAAACAAGAGAAACTTAAAGAGGCCCACACCAAGACACATCATAATTAAATGCCAAGGATTAAAAACAAAAAGAGAATCTTAAAAGCAGTAAGAGAAAATCAGTTAGTTACCTACAAGGGAGCTTCCATACGACTGTCAGCTGATATCTCAAGGGAAAATTTGCAGGCCAGAGGGAGTGGCAAGAAATATTCAAAGTGATGAATAGCAAGAACCTTCAACCAAGATTACTCTACCCAGCAAAGCTATCATTTACAATTGAAGGTCAAATAAAGAGCTTCACAGACAAGAAAAAGCTAAAGGGGTTCATCACCACCAAATCTGTATTATATGAAATGTTGAAGGGTATTTTTTAAGAGGAAGATGAAAAAAGAGATAAAAATATAAAAAAATAAAATGGCAATAAATACATATCTATCAACAATTCAATATAAAAATAAATGAACAAGGAATCTAATGAATAAAATAAACTGATAAATAAAATAGAACCAGAGGCATGGAACAGATTGAAGAAACTCAGAGGAAAGAGCAGGAAGAGATTAACCAAAGAACATATATGCATTACCTACGGACACAGACAATAGGGTGGCCTGGGGTGGGGTGGGAACTGGGTGAAGGGGACAATGGGAGGGGACATTTGTAATACTTGCGACAATAAAGATTTAAAAATATATATTAAAAATAAAGTGACTATTTAAAATGTTTTACAGATATTTAATAACACAGTAAAAATACAGTAAACTTATTATCTAATGTGTGTTCTGATGTGGTTAATGAAACGAGAGTGGATTTGGCTTTCTTCAAACCAGAGTGGTATATTGTTCTTGTGTAATCCACAAGCACAAATTGAACAAATTATTTTCAGGAAAAAAATTATTTTGGGGGAAAGGACAAAAGCACATATATAAAGTGTCAATGAGAAAAATGAAAGTATCAAATTAGGAGAAAAAGAGTAAAGTTCTTAAAATAAAAGTGCTTTTTGTAGTGGGCTTGAATTCTGTGACTAAGTTAAACATATTTCCTGAAAAAAATCTTTACCTGATAAATCTTACAAGTCAGATAAATATGTGGTCACTAACTCATTTCACTTGTGAATCTGAACTATGTGGGAATTAAGAAAGTGAGGAATCTAATAAAAATTTCAGAGTCATAAGCTGTATTCTGTACTAGAGGCCCGGTGCACAAAATTCGTGCATGGGTAGGGTCCCTAGGGGCCTTCCAGCTGCCGGCCGGGGCCTTCCTTCATTCCGCGCCACCCCCTGGTGGTCAGCGCACATCATAGCAAGCGATCAAACTCACAGTCTTCAGTCAAACTCCTGAGGGGACACTTTGCATATTAGCCTTTTATATATATATATAAGATTTTTGAAAATATTAATTTCTTTTGGCTCCTCTTGCCCTTTTGGCCAAGAGGGACCCTCTTCTCACAATCCAATTGCCCACAGCTATTGCCTGAGCTTTCTGTTCATGCCGAGGTTGAAGCCTCGTGGTGGCTGGTACCATGGATCTCTCGCCCAGTGGGGTGAGCTGGGCCCTCCTTGGAGAAGAAACCTGGGTTCCCAAGATATGTGATCAGTGCCGGGGCTCCACCAGCAGGCGAGGGGATCCAAAGGCAGGTGCTGGGCGTGGAGGCCACGGGGGCATAGGCTACCAAGGAGGCAGAACTGAATCTCACATCACCCTGCTTGGCCCCGGAGGATGGCTGGTTAGCCAGAGATAGGTAAGATTCCTCAGGGAAGGAACAACCTAAGACAGGCACAGTTGCAGAGGGGCCATCAGGAGAGAACTTGGGGGTCAACAGAGGTGGGGCACAGGCCCTCACCCCCCCAACTTTACAGGGGCCTGAACCCTCACCCCTTCTGAGGGAGGTCTCCTGCTCCCATGGCTGCTTCGCTTCCCATGCCCAGCTCAATCGGGACCCAGGTAACAGACAGAGACTTGGCCGACAGCAGCTGCACTCTCACTGCAACAAGACTTGTTTGAGTTGTCTTGTGCCCATGGTGTGGGGAAGTGGGTTTTTGATATCTAAATCCAGCCTAGCACCAGGAATGCTCAGGGCCTACTCAAGAAGGCAAATAATCCTTTCCACTAATATTTACAGGGTAAAATAAGATTGTTGTTAGAGTATTTGACAGTAAAATAGTAGTCAAGTTTTCAGACTAATTTAAATTGGCTAATTGAAATAAGCGAATATTCTAGAAAAATTAATTGTACTAAACAAAAAGCTGTTCCTAAAGTGTTAACTAAAATTTTTATTGGTAGTCCATCACATGGTAAAATTGCGTAACATGCAATGAACCTAAAGCAGTAATATTTTAATGTAAAAAATTAAATTTAGAAGTTATCAAGACTGCATTATGAAATTTCCAAAAGCCTCCTAATATTTAAATCAAAAAAGGGGGGATAGTAGAAGAAAATCATGTAAGGAAAAATATCCTGTAAGTAAATTACATCTAGAAAATTTTTACTTTAGAAAATTAACTTTCATTGGTAATGCTAACAGCAAGACACCCATGAAAAACACACATGGTGTCAAAACAAGCCAAAGGAAAATCGTTTGGGCAAAAAATGAAAAAGGATCCCAAGTCACATTTATAGGAAAGATTCCTTTATTAACTTTTGGTCAAGAATATGTTTGTATATTTTCAGAAAACAACTCCAAGACCATGTGGATTCCTGCAACAGAGAGGAATTGACAGGACTGCTCCAGCCATGAAGACGGAGGAGAAACAGTCCAGAGATGGAAGAAGCTGACGACGCCTTGCCATACTAGCAGTCAGCAGCTGTGCGTCGCTGCAGGTTGCCCAGGACCAAACCAGAGAGGGTCGGACCTGTATTACCACCATTGGTCCACCATCCAGAACTGAAATATCATTGCTGACATGTACACATAAGGAACTGTTTGACATTGAAATTGGGACTCAAAAGAACTGTTGGCCCAGAAAGAAACTCACTACAGACTGATTCATTTGCCCCTCAGCATAACCATTATTGCTTGTCTCATTTTCTGTTCTTATATGTGTATTTCTAGTATCACATGATCTCACTCAACTGTGGGAAATAATGAACAACATAAACCGATGAACAAAAACAGACCCGGAGACAGGGAAGCATCGATCAGAGTCCAGGCGTCCTCAAACTATGGCCTGCGGGCCACATGCGGCCCGCCAAGGACATTTATCCGGCCCGCCAGGTGCCGCTGCCTTTCCTGCTTAGCAGCCAACTCATCCCGGGCCTGCAGTGCGCATAGGAATTTGTTCATAGTTTTTTTTTTTTTTAAACTATAGTCCAGCCCTCCAACGGTCTGAGGGACAGTGAACTGGCCCCCTGTTTAAAAAGTTTGAGGACCCCTGGATCAGACTGTCAAACCTCAGAGGGAAGGTAGGGGAGGGTGGGGGTAATGGGGAGAGATCAATCAAAGGACTTGTATGCATGCATATAAGCCTAATCAGTGGTCACAGACAACAGGGGGGTGGGGGCATGCGTGGGGAGGGGTTTGGGATGGGAATGGGGGGATGAGGACAAATATGTAATACCTTAATCAATAAAGAAATTTTAAAAAAAAGAAAATATTAATTTATTTCAGCTGCTCTAGGCCAACATAATTTCAAAAAACACTGGGCTTGATCCTGAGAAGGACAATGTATGGAATAACTTAGAATTTCATGTTGAGCCATTTGGGGAAGAGGCAATCTGCCATGGGCCCCAAGCACCCCTGCACATATTTTTCTGACTGTGCCAAGACTGCAAGTCCCTGACCACCCTCACCCATTTCCTAGGGCTGCTTATGCAGCCAGTAACCTTGAGCTAAGGTAACATGTCTTCCAGACAAAGACCAGGACTGCAAACAATAAAAGTGGTGTATTCCCCAAGTTCTATGTCCCTCAGCTGTGATGCAAACTGTGTTCACAGAGCAACCTGGGCCCCTGTGTCACCTCCACGGGACTGAAGAAAATATACCGATATTCAGGTTGCTTGCTGTGCTGCATCCAAGAAATACTAACAGGCTAATTTGTAAATACCAGACCCAACAATTATTAAGCTATGACTAAAAAAATGTCACCTGCTCCAACTGGGTGGCAAATGCTATGGTCACTGACATAAGGAAGAAGTCAGTGCAAGACTCTGCTGGTCCAATCTGATGGTAGCCTCCTTCCTCATTCAGCACGGCCATAATGTCCTTGGGGTCAAGTCCAGGCAGGCTAGCAGGTACTTTATGGAGAAAAACACAATTAAATTACATTGTAGTTTGCCATAAACCATTAAAAGATTCTGAAAGCTAATTATATTGTTTTATTTGCTTGCTAGTTTTCTGGAAACAGTTCCTATCTCAGTAAGAGTAAGGTTCCCATTGATTTTTATGTATAACCACCATTTTCTTTCTGCACATAAAAGTCATATTTTGAAATAAGGCAACCTTTTTTTTAAATATATTTTTATTGATTTCAGAGAGGAAGGGGGAGGGAGAGAGAGATGGAAACATCAATGATGAGAGAGAATCATTGATTGGCTGCCTCTTGCACGCCCCACACAGGGGATCGAGCCCACAACCCAGGCATGTGCCCCCAACCAGAATCGAACCTGGGACCCTTCAGTCCGCAGGCCGATGCTCCATCCACTGAACCAAACCAGGTAGGGCAAGACAACCTTTTTAAAACTTCAATTTAATAATCCACACAGAAAAGGTATTGAAAAATTTGGCTAAAAAGAGAAAGGTGACTGAATAGAGAATGAGGGAATGAAAATGTATTCTAGGCAGAAGGAGTAATATGTACACTCAGAAGCAAGAGAAAGCATGTGGTAACAGACTGATGAGCTGTAGGACTGACATAAAAGAGGTGAGGCTGGGGGGATACATAGAAGCCATATCAGGGTCTTCTTCAATGCCATGTTTAAAAAACCATCTGGATAGTTTTCTAAGAGTAAGAGAAAAAGATGGAATAATTTTGAGAGGAGAACTGATATAATCAAATAGGTTTCAGTATGGAGAGGGACACCTATATGCAGATTTAAACTTATGTTGTTCAAGGGTCAACTGTATTTTAGATCCACAACTGGGAATTCTACTATGCTAAAGACCAACTTAGGTAAAACAGATTTTTGATGGCATGGGGGTTAGCGCCCCTATCCCCAACATCAGTGATTTTCAGCCAGAGTGCCACAATAATTTGTTTAATATATTTTATTGATTTTTACAGAGAGGAAGGGAGAGGGATAGAGAGTTAGAAACATCGACGAGAGAGAAACATCCATCAGCTGCCTCCTGCACACCTCCTACTGGGGATGTGCCCGCAACCAAGGTACATGCCCTTGATCAGAATCAAACCTGGGACCTTTGAGTCTGCAGGCCAACGCTTTATCCCAGGGGTGGGCAAACTTTTTGACTCGAGGGCCACAATGGGTTCTTAAACTGGACCAGAGGGCCGGAACAAAAGCATGGATGGAGTGTTTGTGTGAACTAATATAAATTCAAAGTAAAGGAGCGGAGGGGAGAGCAAGAGAACCCTCCGCTCTTTCGGCTCCGCGGGCCGGATAGAACAGCCAAACGGGCCAGATCCGGCCCACGGGCCGTAGTTTGCCCACGGCTGCTCTATCCACTGAGCCAAACTGGTTAGGGCGCCACAAGAATTTTTAAACATGCAATACCTGACTATCTTTTCCTTTAGATTGTCAAAAAAAAAAAAAAAAAATGTAACAGCCAACACAATAATAGCCACCCAGTGTGAATGAATAAAAAATGTACCTATTTTTTTGTCAGATCAACAAAAAATACATTTTTTGGTGTGCCACATTAAGTATAGTAATTAGTTTATATGTGCCATGGGATGAAAAAAGGTTGAAAATCGCCGCCCCACATTGTTCAAGCATCAACTGGACACCAACTGTCTACAATCTTTTTCAGAAAATATAAACAGAGGGAATACTCTCTAACATTAAAACCAGAAAAAGACATTACGAGAAAACAACAGAGCAGTATCTCTCATAAGCATAGATGCAAAAATCCTTAACAAAATATTAGCCAATCGAGTCCAGCAATGTATAAAAAAAAATATGCACCACCACCACATGGGATTTCAAAAATCTATTAATGTAATCCATTACATCAACAGGCTAAAAAAGATAAACCACATGATCATGTCTATAGATGCAGAAAAGCATTTGACAAAATTCAACATTCATTCATGATAAAACACTCTCAGAAAACTACAAATAGTGACTTCTTCAACTTGACAGAACATCTATAAAACATCTACAGCTACCATACTCAATGGTGAGAAACTTCCCCACTAAGATCAGGAAAAAGGAAAGGAAGTCCCCTTTCACTACAGCTTTTCAGTATCATACAGGAAGTCCTAGCTAATTCGCATGCAAAAGAAATAAAAGGCATGCAGATTGGAGGGAGACATAAAACTGTCTTTATCTACAGATGATATGACTATGTAGATTATCCATCTATGGAAAGCCTCAACAAAAATCTCCTGGAACCAAAAATAAGCTATTAAAAAGGCTGCAGGATACAAGATTAACCTATAAAAGCCAACTGCTTTCCTATAAACCAATAATGAAGTGGAATTTGAAAATAAAAAAAACATCATTTATGTCAACACCCAAAACAAATAAACCTAACAAAATATGTACATAATCTATATGAGGAAAACTACAAAACTGATGAACAAAATGAAAAAAGAACTAAATAAATGAAGGGAGCCCTGACTGGTTTGGCTCAGTGGATAGAGCGTCGGGCTGTGGACTGATGGGTCTCGGGTTCGATTCTGGTCGAGGGTATGTACCTTGGTTGCAGGCTCAATCCCCAGTAGGGGGCGTGCAGGAGGAAGCTGGTTGATGTTTCTCTCTCATCCATGTTTCTGGCTCTCTATCTCTCTCCCTTCCTCTCTGTAAAAAGTCAATAAAAATATATTTAAAAAATAATAAAAAAAATAAATGAAGGGATATTCCATGCTCAAGACAACTCAATACTGTCAAGATGTCATTTCTTCCCAACTTGATCTATAGATTCAATGCAATCCCAATACAAATCCCAGCAAGTTATTTTGTGGACATTGATAAGTTCATCTCCAGCTTATATGACAAGCAAAAGACCCAGATGGGAAACTTAATACTGAAGGAGAACAACTAAAGCTGGAAGATTCATACATTCTCAAATTCAAGACTTACTATAAAGCTATAGTAATCAAGACTGTGGTGCAAATGATCTCTGACAAAGGAGCAAAGGCAATATGAGCAAAGACAGTCTTTTCAACAAATGGTGCTGGAAAAACTGGACATCCACATGTTAGTTAGTTAGTTAGTTAGTTAGTTAGTTAGATAGATAATAAATAAATAAATAAATAAATAAATAAATAAATAAATAAATCTAGACCCGGACCTTGCAGCCTTCACAAAGATTGATTCAAAATGGATCATAGTCCTAAATGTAATACAAAAACCTGTAAGACTCCTCCTGAAAGAAAACACAGGAGAAAGCTAGATGACTTTGGATATGGTGATGACTTTTTAGATATAATACCAAAGGCACGATCCATGAAAGAAGTGATGAGCTGGATTTCGTTAACATTTAAAAAAACTTCTCTACTAAAGACAATATCAAGAGAATGAGAAAACAAGTCACAGACTGGGAAAAATATTTGCAAAATATATGCAATTAGAGAATTCACCAGTATATGATCTCACCAATATACAGATAATGAACTGTAAATTAAGAACTCTTAAAATACAACAATAACAAAATAAACTGATTAAAAGTGGGTAAAAACCCTAACCGGTTTGGCTCAGTGGATAGAGCGTCGGCCTGCGGACTCAAGGGTCCCAGGTTCGATTCTATTCAAGGGTATGTACCTTGGTTGCAGGCACATCCCCAGTAGAGGGTGTGCAGGAGGAAGCTGATCGATGTTTCTCTCTCATTGATGTTTCTAACTCTCTATCCCTCTCCCTTCCTCTCCGTAAAAAATCAATAAAATTTTTTTTTAAAAAAAATAAAAGTGGGCAAAAGACCTGAAGAGACACCTCATCAAAAAAGATATACAGCCGAAACCGGTTTGGCTCAGTGGATAGACCGTCGGTCTGCGGACTGAAAGGTCCCAGGTTCGATTCCGGTCAAGGGCATGTACTTTGGTTGCGGGCACATCCCCAGTGGGAGGTGTGCAGGAGGCAGCTGATCGATGTTTCTCTCTCATCGATGTTTCTAGCTCTCTATCCCTCTCCTCTCTCTTCCTCTCTGTAAAAAATTAATAAAATATATTTAAAAAAAAAAGATATACAGATGGCAAGTATGAAAAGTTATCATATGAAAAGATATTAACACCATATATTGTTACAGAATTACAAATTAAAACAATGAGATACCACTACCCATCTATGGCCAAAATTCAAAACACCAAAACACAAAATGCTGACATGGATGTGTAGCAATAGAAACTCTTCTTATTCATTGCCAGTGGGAATGCAAAATGGTACATCCACTTTGGAAGATAGTTTGGCAATTTCTTATAAAACTAAACATACTTGCCTTGGCTGGGTGGCTCAGTTGGTTGGAGCCTTGTCTCCAAAAAGTGGCTGGTTTGATTTCTGGTCAGGGCACATACCTAGGTTGCAGTTTGATCCCCAGTTGGCGGGCTTATGGGAGGCAACCAATCACTGTTTCTCCCTCACACTGATGTTTTTCTTTGTATTCCTCCCTCTCTAAAAACCAATAAAAACATATCCTCGGGTGTGGATTTTTTTTTTTAAATACTCTGATCATGAGATTCAATAATCATACTCCTTGGTATTTACCCAAATGAAATGAAAACTTATATCCACACAAAAACCTTCACAGGATTATTAATAACTACTTTATCCTAATTGCCAAGGAGATTAAAAATGGTGGCAGAGTAGGTGGATGCTGCACAGACATGCTCCCAGGAACAAGCTGGAATTACAACTGAAATACAGAAAGGCTTCCTGAATAACCAATGGAAAACTCACAGGAGAGAACCCTGATACCCAAGGACCGAAGGTGGAGACCGCATAGAGACTGGTAGGAGGGGTGGAGGCACGAAAAGGCTGGCTGGGCACGCACAGACGGCAACTGAAGTCCCACAGAGATATCTCAGCTGTGTGGGGGGTGCCAATGAGAACTCTGGGATCTAATCCCGAAGCTGGGCTCCCCAGCACAGAGCACCAAACTGAGGAGGGTACCCACATGACATCTAGCTGTGAAAAGCAGTGGGAGCTCTCTGCCAGGCAGTGGCAGCTGAAAGTTCGGGCACGCTCTTGAAGGGCGACTGCACAAAAATTTCCTGTGGAGCCACCCACCTTATGCTCTGGCAGAGGGAGGATGAAGGGGCCTGGAGCTGTGAAAGCAGAACCCAGGACTGGGGACTTGAGGGATAGAGCTCAGAAGGCAGACACCCCAAGTTTCCTGGGCTCAGTCATTCCCTCACGCAGTGGAGGACATCTTTCCCACAGAGACATCTGCCTTGCCTGGGGAAAAGACAGTCGGACACATCTTATTGAAAAACTCCTTGCCTTGAGGCCACTGAAGAGATTAAAAGTAACAATTAGGCTCCAGGCAGAAGCAACTGCCCCACCCTGTTGAAAAATTCTTGCCACACCTGAGGACGATTGCCTGGGGGCAGTTCAAGTCAGAATCCTATTAGTCTGTATACCGAGGTGGTCTCTGGAGGCTTTGAGTCTTTGCCTGATCCATTAGTCAGAAACAGCCTTTAACACTGTCCTGCACTAGAAATTGAGATGTAGAGGATCTACCTAAAACCTAGTCACAAACCCAAACAGACAACCAAAATGAGGAAACAAAGAAACAACCCCCAAATGAAAGAACTAGAGAATTCTCCAGAAGAAGAGATAAATGAAGCAGAGATAAGAAATTTAACTGAAACAGAGTTCAGAGTCATGATGGTAAAAATGCTCAACAGTATGAAAGATGATATAGTAACTATGAAAAAAGAACAGTCTGAGATAAAGAATGACATAACACAAATAAAGAACACATTGGAAGGAATACACAGCAGATTAGGGGAAGCTGAGGATCAATCAGTGAATTAGAAGACAGAGTTGAAAATATCACTCAATTAGAGAACCAAAAAGAAAAAACAGTTAAAAATCAGGAGGACAGCTTAAGGGAGCTGTGGGACAATGTAACAATATTAGATGCCAGATGAGGCAGAAGGGAGAAAGGAATAAAAAAGGTGTCTGAAGAAATAATGGTAGAAAACTTCCCTAACCTGGTAAAGGAAAAAGTTACACAAGTTCAGGAGGCACAGAGAACCCCAAGCAAGAATAACCCAAACAGACCCACCCCCAGACACATCATAATTAAAATGCTAAAAATTAAAGACAAAGAATCTTAAAGGCGGCAAGAGAAAACTGTTACCTATAAAGGAGTTCCTATAAGGCTGACACCTGATTTCTCATCAGAAAGTCTACAGGCCAGAAGGGAATGGCATGAAGTGCTCAAGGTAATCAAAAGCAAGGATCTGAGACCAAGATTACTATATCCAGCAAGGCTATCATTCAAAATAGACGGTCAAATAAAGAGCTTCCCAGGCAAAAAAAGGCTAAAGGAGTTCATCACTACCAAGCCAGCATTACAAGAAATGCTAAAGGGATTGCTGAGAAGAAACAGAGAGAGACACCTAGCCATACAGAATTAAAATGGCTATAAATAAGTACCTCTCAATAATAACCCTAAATGTAAATGGATTAAATGCTCCAATCAAAAGGTGTACGGTAGCTGAATGGATATTCCTAATTGCCAAAACATGGAAACAACCAAGATGTTCTTCAGTGAGTGGATAAAGAAACTGTGGTACATCCAGATAATGCAATATTATTCAGTGCTAAAAAGGCATGAATAGACCTGAAAGAACCTTAAATGCATATTACTAAGTGAAAGAGTACAATCTGAAAAGTTAATATACAGTATAATTAACAATGTGACACTATGGAGATAAAAAAATATCAGTGGTTGCCCACGGTTAGAGGGTAGGTAGTGATGAACAAGCAGAGCACAGAGGATTTTTAGGGCAGTGAAACTATTGTTAGATACTATAATCTAACAGAATAGTTATGTCATTACACATCTGTCAAAACATATAGAATGTACAACACCAAGAATGAACCCTTGCATAAACTATGAACCTTGGGTGATAATGATGTGTCAATGTAGATTCATCAATTATAATGAATGTACCACTCTGTGAGGGATGTTGATAATGTGGGAGGTGTATTTGTGTGAGGACAGATTTATATGGGAACACTCTATACTTTGCAATTTTTCTGTGAACCTAAAACTGTTCTAAAAAATAAAACTTAGTAATTAAAAAACAAATGAAAGTTTTGTTAAACTATAGTTAGTAGAGAAGAGCATAACTATTTTTGGCTTTCCTGCACTCATCCTAGGAAGAAAATTTCCCAAGCAATTTTTAAAAACAATGCAAAATTTTACTTTGTTCTGTTATATATCAAATAAAAAAAAAAAGAAAATCTTTCCTAATTTCTAAGCTATGTAAACAAGAGCTAAGAGCAACAACAGCTGCTTGTGTAACAAGGTCACAACATTTGCCTGATAGACTAGAATAAAATCAAAATCAGTTTACACTCCTGCACCTATCTTCCTACACATACCCCCACCACCCTTCCTAAAGTTCTAATCCACAGATGCGACTTCACCTTAGAGATGATGCACAAACCTTTTCCATCTCGAGGGGGAGCTCCCTTTGCCTTAAAACTATCCACTGGTGCCTTTGAATCTGTTTCCAAAGCAATGCTTATCTGTATCTCACACTTGAACCTGGTGTATTTATTGCTCAGCAACTGGTACCATTTTGGTGCCTGGAGAATAATAGCAAAACAAAACAACAAAAAACCATAATAGTTAATAGGGAATAAACAGTAGTGGGAAATATTCTATAAGGTTCTAAATATATTTCCTGTCATTTCTCAGTATTTCCTCCTCTATTAAAATATTTTTTCCACATTTTCCTCAAAAGAAATTAATCCTGTTTATGAGGCTAACAGAATTTCCTCTTGAAGTAAAAGTTTAGGGTGTCTTTCTTGCTCCTATTCCTATGCTTCAACAGACAATATATTAAAAAAAACACACAATATATTTCTATCTTTACTCTTATGTCCCCAATTACCCATCACTTAAACAACAATAAAAAAAGACTACCAATTTTGCATTTCCCTAAACCATAATTTTTCACTTTTTGTATTTTACCTTTTCTGCCTGGCACATTTCTGCTTTGTTCTGTTTACATCAAACAAGGAAAAGAAAGTTTAATATTAACAATAACAAAAAATTAACAAAATACTAAAAGTCTAATAGTTGAGTTCTGAATTCTGAACCATGTATTTGATTGACATTAACACATTGTGCACCAGTAGTTCTATTGCTAGCTTTACCCAGTGGCCAAATAAGTTTCTATTGAACGAGTACAAAAACCGTTTACAAAGTATCATACTTTAAAAAGATATTAGCTTGTAAGAACATGTAATAAATAACTTCAAAATGCAATGGATATTTAATTTTAAGACGTGCCTTTAACATTTATGTAAAACACTGTGTAATATGAAAACACGAGAATGCTCATCATCCGCCTGCAATGTGTTAACATATAAAGTCTTTCTCACAAGATAAGGTATCTTAAATTACCTGAGTATTCCCCCCCCCCCCGAGAGTAACCTCAGAAATTCTAGTACCAAAACCAGCCTTCAAAATCTCATGGCCTAGGACAGCCTTGGGCAAACTACGGCCCGCGGGCCGGATCTGGCTGTTCTATCCGGTTCTCTTGCTCTCCTCTCCGCTCCTTTACTTTGAATTTATATTAGTTCACACAAACACTCCATCCATGCTTTTGTTCCGGCTGTCCGGTCCAGTTTAAGAACCCATTGTGGCCCTCGATTCAAAAAGTTTGCCCACCCCTGGCCTAGGACCACGTGTATCACGAGTGCAGGAACCACTGGTCAACAGGGCACCATCTCAATACCTAGAAACAGCATTCTTGCTCTGACCACTGTTCTATCAAGGCATGGTCTGGTGCTTACACTGATCAAAACCAAAAACTGCTGTTTTGGTTCGATAAGTTGTTTCTAAGCAAAATAGGATTAACTAGGCCACAGATTTTTAAAAATTCACAACCAAGTTGAGTATTTTTTTTTAAGACAAAAATTCCTAATTTGTTGAGGTACTTTTATGTGGTACTTTTTAAGAAAAAATTTGTTTGTTATTATCCTTATGACAAATATTTTCTAATTTTTAGTACAAGCCTGAAAAAAAATATTTTTATCTACTTGTAGACTTTATGATCTATTTTTGTTATATAACTCAGAAAAATAAATCTGGATTTTTCTGTTTACTAGAGGCCGGTGCACAAATTCATGCACGGTTGGGGTCAGGCCAGCCAGACCCAATGGGGGCCAGTAGGGGGCTGGGCCAGTGGGGGAAGGGGCCATTGGCAGTTGGCCGGTTGGCCCTGTTCCCGATTAGGTAGGGGGGCAAAGGGCCACAGAAGGTTGGGAGGGCTGATCGGGGCCCGGACTGGGCCGGTTGGCTGCCACAGTGCGCATCATAGCAACTGGCTGTTCCGCCGTTTGGTTGCTGGGCTTTTATATATATGGATATTTATTTACAGAAAATAACATTATTTTTAATTTCAAATATTTTACTGACCAACTTCATATATTTCTGCTGGCAAACAAAAGAATAAGACAACAATTGGTTTTCATAAGCAAGACAACAATTGGTTTTCCTAAAAATAATGTAATTTTAAAACACTTCTCCTTAACTTCCAATCACTAATATGATGATGAACTATCCTCAAGAAAGAGATAAGGAGCCTTAGTGGATAGAGCGTCGGCCTGTGGACTGAAGGGTCCCAGGTTCAATAGGTTCAATTCTGGTCAAGGGCACATGCCTGGGTTTCAGGTTCGATCCCCAGTAGGGAGCATGCAGGAGGCAGCCAATCAATGATTGTCTCTCATCATTGATGTTTCTCTCTCTCCCTCCCTCTTCCTTCCTCTCTGAAATCAATAAAAATATATTTTAAAAAAGAATGAGATAAGGAGAAAAGAAATGCCAAGAGCATTCAGAGGCTCCTCTGAATGATGTCCTCTCAGATACCCTCCTCCTAAAAGGAATGACCTTCTCTGTAACCAAAGTGACTGTAGAAGTGTCTTCTGGACACTTGCAAGTTGCAGCAGAGAAGTTGGATAAGAGAAACATCGGGGCACAAGCATGGCCCCTAGTTCTGAGTTCAAGACTAAAGAAGAAAAACCTTTTTAGGACCTAAGAGCAGATTGGTGATGAGTATCCAAGGATTGGGGATAAACAAGTCCTCTTTTAAAGCATTTTAAAAATTCAGTTTCTTTTGAATCATTCTGAATTTGGGCCAGGTTGATTGGCTCATTTGCAAATATCAAAAATGTTAGTAACAGATAAATTTTTCTTCACAAAATCCTAACTTAAGATTCAAATCAAGAGGAGAGAACTTTAAAATAAAAAAGATATTTTTACCTTACTTTCTTTAAAAAACTGTAACAAAACAAAGACATGAAGAAAAACTAAAAATAAACATTTAAAGTCAATAATGTACAAAAAGGCTAAAAGATACTCAAACAAACATAAGAAAAAATATTTTCAATAACAAAAAGCACTAACACAGAAATAAGGACCCAGAGTTCTCTTTATTTCTTTTTATTTTTTTTAGTAGGATGAGAGGAGGCTGTTTACATTGCATTAAGTGGGCTACAATAAGTTCACTCTCTCTATTATGTAGGGAAGGCAAGGAGTAAGAAGCAGGGAAACCAGTTAGAAGGCTAGTATGACAGCCAAGATAAGAAACGATGGTGGCTTAGGTTCAACAGGGAAAATGCAGAATAGTAGGTGAATCGGGAGGGGAAAAACTAACTGGAAAGAGGCAGAAAACTGGGTTGACAAGGAAGATTCTGTATTTCTAGCTTATAGAACTGAAAGGAGATGGTGACCATTCACTGAAGCAAGGGACAGTGGAAGAGGACCACCGTAAAAGCAAAGCCCAGGAGTTGCAGATGTTAAGCTCAAGGTAACATAGCTTTGAGCTCCAAGAAAAGTTTCTTTGAGAATGATAGTTCTAGTCAATGAAATTATTAGAAGATCAGGATTTTCTAAAGGAAACTGCCAAACTAGAACATAAGATCTGCCTTTCAAGCCCATAATCCATCAGGCCCAGTATTCCGTGCCCTTCTCATCAATCTGATTGGTACATTTTGAAAAATAAACAACTGCCTAACATAATCAGTAACAAACATCAAAAGGGAAATACCTGCTTTGTTTCTTGAGCAGTTCTTAAGTCTAGAAGAATGTAACCTATAGTTTCCTTGGCTGAAGTCAAAGCATCCAAGGCAAAACACTGGAGTTTGATAGGAGTACGCTGTAGCCTGTAACGTAACAATTCAGGTGATAAGTAAAACGGCTTTCACTTAATATTGAACTGATTTTATACTACCCTTGACAAAGCTGCCTACTACTATCAAGATTCCATATTTTGTGAAAAACTCTTCAACTGGCAAGAACTATTAATCTACTTATCTATATACCAACTATTTATAAAACATGTCAAAATCTTAGTGTCTCATCTAAGAGGCTGTCATCTAGGTCAATGTTTTTCAAGCTTCTGTAATGTATGGAAATCTTTTGAAGTAAAAAATTACCACTATTCATTAAGATTGATTTTAAATTGTTTTTCTTATATAGTCACACACATACAACTACAAATATACACATAGGCTTATAATTCTTTTGATAGCTAAAAACCAAAATAAAGTAAGGAATTAGGCACCATAAAATCATAAGCTATTAAAATCAACAGCAATGTAACTTAATACAAGACAATGTCCTGTAAGCATGGCCCTGACTGGTACAGCATGGGCTTTTTTGCATCTGGAATATCTATACTGGCTCTTTCGGTAAGCTGATTAAATTTTGTCATCATTTTTATCTAGTGAGATGACTGTGAAACCTGCACTTGGCACAAAAATCGTCATTAATATATTCATTTTATCTGTATTATTTTCTTGGCCTATACATTTATTCAGAATGGTACTGGTGAGCACTAACAAAAAATGTAAAAACAATCACCAATGTAAGCACAAATATCTTATATCAGGACTCTGTCTAGGTAAATATTCCAGAAGTCACTGAAAGCAAATACAAAATTATGATATTCTCTAAGAATTTAATTCCCTTATAAATAAACCTGGACTGATCTAGCAAAAAAAGGAAGTAAATTTCTTATTGCTCTAATTTTTAACTTTGAATTTTGTTTTGATTTAGTACTAAGTACTGAAGTGATTGTGTGTTTCCCAGGGGAAATATATTTTAAATCCTTTTAAAAATAAAAGTGTCAGTGTTCTTGCCTACTTCTGGTCATCAGAGTTCATGAAATAAATAAGACACTATAACTTACAGTCTGCTTTATATACTAATAAAGTGTTTGTCTAAAATTAAGTGTAAAATTAATTAGAGAGACCTTTATATAATTGTACTATATACATATCTCTATGTCCTTGGCGAGCCAGGTAAAATATATGATAAATAGAAATTGCAATGAATTCCAAAGCATATTTAATATTGGGTAGGCATTATTATAGCACTTCTAGAATATCTATTGTCTCAGACATTAGCAAAAAAAAAAAAAAAAAAATTCAGGTATAGTGGCTGAAAACTTAGGTAGGCTCTGGTGCTGGATTGCCTGGGCTCTACCACTATCTAGCTGACTCAGGACAAGTTACTTCACCTCTTAGGCCTCAGGTTTCTCATCTATAATGCGGGGGATATAATAATATCTATTCATAGAATTGTTCTGATTTTTATATGAATTACTTTCAAAATTTCCTGGCACATTAATAATAATATTTGAGTGTTTTTTTATTACTATAATCTAATAATATACATATATAAATTTGTTTACAACAGCCTGAAAAAGAACAGAACAAATTGAAAACAACAGCCACCTGTGCTGATGCAGTGCTTTCCTGTCAATTTCCCAGGCTAACTCGGTAGCAAATTCTGGCTGGTCAATGTGGTCCACAGGATCAGTAGCCAACTGTTCTCCATCAAACTTTGCTTCTACTACAAGCATATGCTTTGGACGTTTGGGGAAATGGCGACCTGGAAAAAAAAGAGTATTCAGATTAATAAAAGTATACAAAACTCAGCCCTGGCTGGTCGGCTGCTCAGTGGTTAGAGCAATGGTCTGTGCCCCGAAGGGTCCTGGGTCTGATTCCTGGGAGCGTGCAGGAGGCAACCAATTGACATGTCTCGCTCACACCCGTGTTTCTCTCTCTCTCACTCTACATACTGTATATATACTAGTGACCCGGTGCACGAAATTCGTGCACATTAAAAGGGAATTAATTAGAGCAGTGGTTCTCAACCTTTCTAATGCCGCGACCCTTTAATACAGTTCCTCATGTTGTGGTGACCCCCAACCATAAAATTATTTTCGTTGCTACTTCATAACTGTAATTTTGCTACTGTTATGAATCGTAATGTAAATATCTGTGTTTTCCAATGGTCTCAGGCTCTAGAGCAGCGGTTCTCAACCTGTGGGTCGTGACTCACAGGTTGAGAACCGCTAGCAGGGTCGCCTAAGACCATCAGAAAACACAGATATTTACATTACGATTCCTAACAGTAGCAAAATTACACAGTTATGAAGTAGCAACGAAAATAATTTTATGGTTGGGGGTCACCACAACATGAGGAACTGTATTAAAGGGTCACGGCATTAGAAAGGTTGAGAACCACTGAATTAGAGGAAATATTTTAATATTGCTATTTGCCCTTTCTCTATAATAGAAGTGTCAGATGAAAGAAAATTAGTAAAATGTATATGAAAATCTTCCTCCTGTCAGAGTCTGGGGCATGCCACGGAAACCAGAGTCAAGTCCCCGCCCACTCACATGCACCTCGAAATCTCACAAGACCTAGACCTGGCTGGCCCCACCTTCATTAGGCTAGATCCATACCCGGCCGGCCCCACCCCTGTCAAGCCCGCCGGGTTGGGGGGCGCAGCCTCAGGTTGCCTGGCCTGGCACCGGGGCTTGGGGAGTGGCCTGAGGTCCACCAGCCCGGGCTGGGGCAGGGGGCATGCCTTGAGGTCCCCGTCAAGCCCCTCCAGGCGGGGCGCATGGCCTGAGATCCCCAGGCCCAGGCCAGGGGGGGGGCGCACCTTGAGGTCCCCCGTCAAGTCCCTCGGGCAGGGGACACGGCCGGAGGTCCCCTGGCAAGCTCCACCAGGCGGGGGATGCGGCCTGAGGTACCCCGTCAAGCCCTGCCGCGCAGGGGGCATGGTCTGAGGTCCCCCAGCCTGGCGCCAGGGTGGGGGCACAGCCTGAGGTCTCCCGTCAAGCCCGCAGACAGGTGGTGCGGCCTCAGGTCCCCCGGCCTGGCACTGGGGCAAGGGGCACGGCCTGAGGTCCCCAGTCAAGCCCCACCAGGCAGGGAGCGCAGCCTCAGGTCCCCTGCCCCGGCCCAATGCCACACAGCCTCAGGTCCCTGCTGATTGCTCGTTAAGGCTTGTTATGGAAACTCGGCCTCCATCGTGGACGCAGCCATCTTGCGTTATGGGATCCCTGCCTCCGCTGTGGGCGCAGCCATCTTGTAACGGCATGATAGTCAATTTGCATATTCCTTCTTTATTAGATAGAATATCTCCCCCTCCCTCCCTTCCACTCTCTAAAAAAAAAAAGAAAAAATATCCTCGAGTGAGGATTAACAAAACTAAAAAAGTATACAAAAATCAAATATGATTATTTAGCACTAGAGGCCCGGTGCATGAAATTCGTGCACATGGGGGGCAGGGGCTGTCCCTCAGCCTAGCCTGCACCCTCTCCAATCTGGGACCTCTTGAGGGATGTCCGGTAGGATCGGGCATAAACGGGCAGTGGGACATCCCTCTCACAATCCAGGACTGCTGGCTCTCAACTGCTCGCCTGCCTGCCTTCCTGATTGCCCCTAACTGCTTCTGCCTGCCAACCTGATCACCCCCTAACCACTCCCCTGCCAGCCTGATTGATGCCTAACTGCTCCCCTGCAGCCTGTTTGCCCCTAACTGCCCTCCCCTGCAGGCCTGGTCACCCCCAACTGCCCTCCCCTGCAGTCCTGGGTCCCCCGCAACTGCCCTTCCCTGTAGGCCCGGTCGCCCCCAACTTCCTTCCTCTGCCGGCCTGGTCACCCCTAACTGCCCTCCCCTGCAGGCTTGATCACCTCCAACTGCCCTCCCTTGCAGGCCTGGTCCCTCCCAACTGCCCTCCCCTGCTGGCCATCTTGTGGCAGCCATCTTGTGTCCACATGGGGGCAGCCATCTTTGACCACATGGGGGCAGTCATCTTGTGTGTTGGAGTGACAGTCAATTTGCATATCTCTGGACCTCATTTTCAGTTGCTCTTTTATTAGATAGGAGGATAGAGGCCTGGTGCACGGGTGGGGGCCGGCTGGTTTGCCCTGAAGGGTGTCCTGGATCAGGGTGGGGGTTCCCTTGGGGCGTGGGGTGGCCTGGGCAAGGAGCCTGTGGTGGTTTGCAGGCTGGCCACGCACCCCAGCAACCTAAGTGGAGGCCCTGGTATCTGGGATTTATTTATCTTCTACAATTGAAACTTTGTAGCCTTGAGCGGAGGCCAGGGCCGGCCAGAGCAGGCAGGAAGCTTGGTTTCCTCCATTGCCGGGGAAACCCAAGACTCCTGTTCACTCCGTGACCGCAGCCATCTTGGTTGGGTTAATTTGCATACTTGCTCCTGATTGGCTGGTGGGCATGGCTTGTGGGTGTAGCGGAGGTACGGTCAATTTGCATGTTTCTCTTTTATTAGTGTAGATGTACTTTAAAAACTGATTACATATATATTAAGAGTAGTTGACTTTTCATATATTCAATAAACTACCTTGCTAACACACATATTCACATATGCACTCAAAATCAGTGTTCATAAAAAACATTAATCAAATTTAAAGCTATAATTTATAAACTAGTGCTTCTCAAACACTATGAATGTACCTATGAATCACCTGGCACCCTCTAAAACTGTAGACAGGTTCAATAGGTCTAGGATGGGCCTGAGAGTCCGTACTCTAACAAGATCACAGTTAATGTCAATGCTGTTGCCCTTTGTTAACACCCCGAGCAACAATAATCTCAACATTTAGAAATAAAGAATTAAAAATGTCATTACACCAATTTTAGATATTACTATACCAGTACAAAGTACTATAGAACAAAGTCATCTGGAGAGTTAGGAAATAATCAAATTAGCAAATAAAACAAATTTATCTGTATATTGATTTTTTTGTTAACAGTTAATAAAATTTTGCAAATTAGCTAAAGGAAAATAAACACATGTATTCACTCATTTTGTTCTCAAGGACAATGTTGTATATTTGCAAGAAATATTAAGCGTTCTATCTATGCATCACATTTCATTTGTACTGCCTGACCCTGTTTCTTCACTGTTTACCAAAGGCATGTTCAGAGACAGGTATGATGTCAGATGATGGGATGTAAAAAAAAGTAAAACAGAGTACTTGCCCTCAAGGAATGGAAGGTCTTGGAAAGAAATAAAACACTAAAAACAGAAAGCTAAAGAACTAAGGAAGAAGCAGCAAGAATCTTACAGTCAACCTGTTTGTAGGTCTGGTGAGGCAGATCTTGGTTAAGGTCTTTTAATCACAAATAAATTCATCCCTGCTGCTCCTCACCCTGGTACAAGCTTAGTTAGCAATTAAGCTAAGAAACACCTTGATTGCAAACCTGTGAATTTCACCTGAGGCTCTCACTGAACTCCCCAGTAGGAATCTTGCTACATATGGCCTGGCTCTCCCAATTAGCACTCACAGAAGTTTCTCTCTGGACCTCATTTTTAGTTGCTCTAAAATATCACTAGGTTCCCCAAATGAATTTCACATGTCAAAAAACCTATATTTTCAGACTATCATAAGGATGACCTCCAAAAAGCTTGAGAACAGAGGCTATGTAGTACAATAACTAGGTACCTGCCTCATCCCAAAGACAAGGAACACCTTGAGAACAGAAACCCTGTCTTTTTCATCCTTAAAATTCGGTACATGGCTCAAATCCTGCTCGTGGTAGAAACCCAGTCATTTTCTTTTGAAGAAAGGGCATTTCTAGAAGTGTCGTCAAGAAATTGCAAGCAGTTCAATACATATAGTTGAAGGGCTGGGAACACATGAATAGGTGGCAGGAAGGGAGAAGGCTGAAAGGAATGCAAGTGGTCTTCCATAAAGGGTATGCTATTCTAAGAAATACAGACATTATCCTTTAGGACACTGAAGGATTTTAAGAAAATGGGATATGCATTTCAGAAAGAGTATCCCCAGGTAGTAAGGTGAACGGGAGGTATTTTCTAGAAAGGAAGAAAACACTTATGAAATATTATTACAATAGATTAGGTAGATAATGAGGACCCCAAACTAGGGCACTCACAACGGAAGCTCATTTATTTAAAGTTTCTATGAACCATCTGCTATTATTTTAAAAATAAAAGCAACAACTCTTGGTGACAATTTGGAAGTTGGGGATAGAGAGGAAGAGGATGACTCCCAGGTTCTGGGCTTGAAATAACGGCGTGGTTTTGATGAATAGAAATACAAACACAAGAGGAGGAACAGTTTGGAGGGAGGACCAAATGCCAGCTTTAGATTTGTTTGTGGCAACACCTAACTGACATCCCTGATTCCAGGTTCTCGACCCCGCACGCTGCTACTAAACTTGCAAAAAACTTTAGCCTGCCTGGGAATACATCACGCCTCTCTGTTATTTAGCACATCAAACTATTTGTCTTTCAAGATCCTTCAAGGCCTGTTCACTCTAGTTACACAAGCTTATTTCTCACCATATTCCTAAATATTCACCTTCCCCTACCTACCCCGCTCATCCGCTACCTCTTCACCGTCCCACCTACCATGCTCATGCCCACATCGCCCTGGTTGTCCAATCGCCTGGAATGACTCTCTTCTGTCCACCTATCTAAAGCTTACCATTCAGAGCACTTCAGCCATCATTCCCACCCATCCCCCAAACGTATGTTTATAGCTCATATCATACATATTCAAGATAGTACATACCCAACATATTGTGTCCTGCCTGCACACTGACTTGATACTCCCAAGTAGACAAGACCCCCACATCCTGGAATGGAAAGAGGGTGCCTCCTATTTCCATATCCTCATAGCATGGGATACAGCGCTAAGTCCAAAGGCTTTTGTTAACAAAACGACAATGGGATTTCAGTCCTATGACTTTCAACAATTAGTAACCTGACAGTTAAAACTATCCCAACTCCTTATGGTTTCTTGTCATTCTACTGTTCCAAAACTCAAAAATCGGGGGTTTACAGTGTTTGCTTCCCTCTCACCCCACAAAAAATCACAGAACATGCCTTGCTTTTCGACACCTTAAGTGCACTTAGCGCTTCCCTTTGCCCGGGAGGCCCCTTCCTCCCTTTTTTCACCTGACAAATCCCTAACCACCCTTTAGGGACCAAATAAACTTCACCTCCTCCAGGGAACCTCCCCCCCGCTCCAAAAGGTGGTCCCCTCTTCCTTACCCCATTAAATATTTGTTGACACATCCTCCATTCCTAGCTTTTAGAACCAGCACTAGTTTACCCTTCCATTCCCAGCACAGAGCCCGGCACTCAAGGACTCTCCAACAAACACAAACGACAAGGCATGTGTAACAGACCCTCTTGACAACCTCCAAGTCCTCCATCAAGACCTGCAAGGGCAATGGCCTCCACAATCCTCTGAAACGGCAGGAACACGTATTCGAGTCAAAGGAAAATTCTTGCAAAAATGCCTTTACCGGAAGGTCGCTGAACAGAACGTGCTTTCCAGGCACACTCTCGGCTCCTAAGTGAAAGTCATCGACAGGCTGCGGCTGGAAATCGTTTTTCCTCCATTCTCTGGGGCTGCGGCCGGCGCGCTAAATACCACCTCTCCTTAATAGCGCTCCGACTCCCCCGAGAGACTTTTAAATCAATTGCCTAACAGGCCTCACCACGTACAACTCTGAACAAGTCTTTGGGGACCACGGAAGCGGAGATGACAAGGTCCTCAGGGTTCACACAACCACTGTTAGCATTCAGGAAGCAGCACTTGCAAAGGAAGTCCTGGGCCGCTCACCTTCTAGGATGGACACGACGATGAGCAGCTGGTCGGATTTGGAGGCCATGGTCGCGGTCTGCGGCCCGCAGGCGGGGTCTGCTGGAGGGAAGGGGCCTGGGTGAGTTTCGGGTGACCCGCGACCCCTGGCGAGACCCCCACCGCTCGCTCCCGACCCCGCCGCCCGGCCCCAGCTCCGCGGCCCGGCCCCGCCGCCGCCTGCAGCGCGCCCGGCTCCCCGACCCCGGGCCGCCAGCCCGGCTTCTAACCCTGCCCGACTCAAGGCAAACAGCGGCTCTGCCACCCGCCGGGCCAGTCTGCAACCAGGGGCGACCCGCCGCCTGAGGACCTTTTGCCGCCTGCGTAGCCGCTTTTCAAACGCCCGGGCCGCCGCCACGGCCGCCGCCGCGCCCCGCTTCCGCCTAGCAACCAGGCCCGCAGGCCCAGTGCCCGGGGAGGCTGGAGGACAAAGGGCGATAGAGACCAGCGCGATCAGGGATAGAACGCCCCTCAGCCCGCCTCGCCTCCTGCCCTTTTGCACTCGGTTCCAGAACCCTAGGGAGAGGCCTGGTCCATTACCTCACAGCGCCCCCTGCTAGCCGGACGGGGGATGGCGGGCGAGTTGGTGGGAACCAGCTGCGCAGGCGCACCGCTGCAGTGAACGCTGCCAGTGGTTCCCCTACCGGGGGTGTGAGTGTAGTGCATTCTCTGCTTTATGCCCGGGACACAACCTGGGAAACGTATCAACAGAGATCTAAAAAAAGAAATCCAGCTCTTTTCAGGGCTCCAGGGTCAACACTGCCTAAAGGTCAAATCACAGAAAAATAATGACTTAAGTCTGAACTCTAAAATTGTCCTGACGCGGCACCTCAACGTTGCAAGCTTTGAAAACAAGTAGCGTCAATACAGTAATTACTGTAACCGGTGGTGGTGACGTCAGCTCTCCGAGAATTTCCTGTACAGCAAAAAGTACCCTAAAACAAAAACATTGTCACGTGAGCAGAAAAATTAAAGGTATACGTTCGTCTACTCAGTGACCACAAAGTGGTTAATTAGCAAAATCAAGACCAAAGATTAAACAAGGCATCTAAATGCTGTCAACCGACATTTTCCCCTTTTACACCCAGCCACCCCCCCCCGCCCCGCCCCCTAATTCAGGCTTTAGTTTAGGAAAGATTAGAAATCTTTTGGAGGTTATCCAGCCTGAAACTGGACCCTGGAAGGGGGAGGAGGAGAAAACAACCCCCACTCTCCATCACCACTCCCTCACCTCCCACTTTGTGCCCAAAAGTAAAGGAAGGGGACTTGGAGTTTAGACTAGATTACTTCTGTGCCCTTCAGAGGCATTCCTGAAGTGAGGCATTATACAATTTAAAATCAAAGGAATGATCTACTTTGGGTTCATAGTTAAACAATACAGTCTTTAAAAAAATATTGTTATATGTTTTTATTGATTTCAGAGAGGAAAAGAGAGGGAGAGATGGAAACATCAATGATGAGAATCATTGATCGGCTGCCTCCTGCACGCCCCCTACTGGGGATGAGCCTGCAACCGGGCCTGTGCCCTGACCAGAATTGAACCCCTGACCTTCCAGTTCGTGGGTCCACCGTCAACCACTGATCCACACCTGTGGGGCTACGATGCATTCTTTTGTGGAAGATCTGAAACAGACTCAAAAGTAGGCAGGATAATATAATGAATCCTCAAGTGCCCCAAGCACAGCTTCAACAATTACCCACTAAAGACCAATCATCTCCACTTGTTGCACTGTTTTGAAGGCACGCCCTAACAGCATATCAATTTATCTCTCTCAATATGTAACTCTAATAAATAACGATTTTTAAAAATACCTTAACATATTAGATACTTAACCACACACAATACCAGCATTACATGTAAAAGTTAACAATAATTCTTTAATACCATTAAATATTCATTGTTTAAGTTTTCCTGATTGGTTAATAATTCTTTTCTCGGTTGTTTTATTTGAATCAGGATTCAAACAAGTTTCAAAACACAATGCATTTGGTTGGTCCGTCTCTTGTCTCTTTTAATTTACAGGTACTCACTCCCATTTAGTTTTCCTTAAAACTTTATTGAAGCAACTGGTCATGTAGAATTTATCACAGTCTAAATTTTGTTGATGACGTACTAGTGTTGTTATTTAACATGTCCTTTGTTGAGAGGTCTGATAAATATGTCCACTACACTAAAGATTAGCAATAAGCAAAATACAAGGATATCAGTGGTGTAAAACATTAGTTGGCATTCAATTCTACTAGACAAAGGGAGGCCAAAGCAATGAGACCAGTGTTTCCAGTGGAAAGAATACTCCAGGAGATCAGGGTTTGGGACTGACCTCAGCCAGTTACGTGCTGGGTGACTTTAGGCAAGTCATTTTACCTCTCCGAGCCTCAGTTTCCGGTATGCAATGGTAATATGCATGAATCCTTAGTTCAGGTCATAAATGTAGTAAATGCCATTTAGTTATTACCTTTTTATATGAGCAATATTAGACCTGAAGTAGTTGTAAAAAAACTAGGAACTGCCATCAATAGACCTGGTTGTTTTGCTTTAGGATATCCAGCAGGGCTTAAAATCTAGATTCACTGAATACCAGAGAATAACCTCAGTCAGAAAAAAAAAAACTGACAAATCATTAAAATTAACTAAGGAACTTTTTTACATAGTAAAATTTCACATAGTTTCCTTTCCTGGGTCCCCCAACCCCCAAAAGGAAACACTATTGCTGTGCTTCTAAAATCATCTCATTATAGCTACTGAAAAATCAATCTAGTTGTCAGGGTGTTGTTAGGTTGTTGTTGTTTTTTACAGGCTGTACAAAATTAATTGCATGAAGTTTCCCATCTATCTCATGTAGAAATGGAATTATAATTCCATCAGCATCTATAGCCTCCTTATCTGTTATTCAATAATCTAATTTTCTTTCATGTGTGATACTAAACAGTTGCACTGTTTTGAAGGATATCAATTTAACAGCATAGCAATTTATCTCTTTCAATATGTACCTCTAAAAAAAACAATTTAAAAAAATCTTAAAATATTACTTAACCACAACATAGTTCATTATATTTTAGCTTAAATTCATCAGAGAAAATTTCATTATAAGTTTATGAAGCATCAATTATTGTTTCAAAATATATAACTAAATGCTAATAAAATATAAATTTTTAGTCTATTAGACAATGTGAGATTCATTTCACTATAAATATGCAAATTTAAACCTACAAGTTTGATTAAATGCTTGATTCTGAATTCATTAGTTTGTCAACCTTAAAGCTTATCATATTAGGTAGCATTCTACTTCTATGAATTTACACACATACCAAAAAGCAAACAAACAAATTAAAAATCTTAAAGCTTTTTGTTGTTGTTAACCCTGACTCAAGGATATTTTTTTCCCATTGATTTTTTAAAAATATATTTTTATTGATTTCAGAGAGGAAGGGAGAGGGAGAGAGAAATAGAAAGATCAATGATGAGAATCATTGTTTGGCTGCCTCCTGCATGCCCCCACTGGGGATCAACCCTGCAACCCAGGCACATGCCCTTGACCAGAATCAACCTGGGACCCTTCAGTCCGCAGGCCGACACCCTATCTACTGAGCCAAACAGGCTAGAGCCCATTGATTTTTAGAAAGAGTGGAAGGGAGGGCGAGAGACAGAGAGTGAGAAACATCAATGTGAAAGAGACACCTCAGTTGGTTGCCTCCCACATGCCCCCATGGGCTGGGATGGAGCCTGCAATAGAGGTAGGAGCCCTTGACCCTAATCAAATACATGGCCAACGCTCTAACCACTGAGCAACTGGCTAAGGCAAAACCCAAAGCATTTGGACTCATTTTAAGGCTTTCTTTTCCTGTAGCTATTTTACATTTTGGAAAACACTTTTCTTATGGTATGTGTGTATGTTTATCTTTTCAACAGCTCTGTGGCCCACCATAGGAGGAACCATGAGTGTTCTCCTTCTTCAGCCCTTCTCTTTGTCTCCTCCCTGCCACACAAATACTCTCTCACACACTTTAAAATTTAAGGCAGCCCTAGCTGGTTTGGCTCAGTGGATAGAGAATTGGCCTGCGGACTGAAGGGTCCCGGGTTCAATTCCGGTCAAGGGCACATGCCCGGGTTGCAGGCTCTATCCCCAGTAGGAGGCGTGCAGGAGGCAGCCGATCAATTATTCTCTCTCATCATTGATGTTTCTATCTCTCTCTCCCTCTCCCTTCCTCTCTGAAATCAATAAAAATATTTTTCAAGTAATAAATAAAATAAAATTTAAGGCAAGCACCCAGGGTTAATAAAATTCACTCATCTATTGAATAACTGCTGTTATTCAAGAGGTGTTTAGAAAATAGCCTCCTTCTGGAAGAGGGAGCAGGAGTGGAGGAAGGCACTAGCTTTCACTTAGTGCCAAGGTGATTTGACTTCTGATTCAGGATCTGATCTCATTTAACTTGGCAGTTAATTTCGGTGCCTTTAATCCCTTGAAGAAGGGCCACAAATGTCGATGGTAGGAAAGGCCATACAACCCAGTAGCAGGGTCACATATACTTGCATTTCAAGGTCCACTATTTATTAGTTTTGTGACTTGGCCAAGTCATTTTTCTGAGAACTTCAGTCTTCCCATCGTAAAATAGGATTAATGGTCCTTCTGTCACATGGTTTCTGCAAGGATTAAGTGGCATTGTTTCTGGGAGGGGCCTAGGCTGCGATGCAATTCCTGAATGTGGTAGCTATTTTTTATTGTTAATGTGGAGCAAAGATAACCAGATTTTATACTCCCTCATCTTGGCCTATACATATGTTGTAGGGGCAAACAGTCCCTCTCCCTGGCTCTTGAGAAAGACCACAGCCGAGCATCCCAAAGTCCAATGCTCTTCAGATCGGGCAGGTGCTATGAACTAATTGGTGAAGTGGGCGGGACCAGGCCTGAGCAGAGACAGAGCCCCTGGTGGGACAGCCCTTCTCTGCCCCAACTGGTAATTGCCATGCAGTAAAAGCCAGTTTTTGCCAAATTTTCACAGGAAATTCAAATTATAGATTTTTATGTGAACTCATCCAATTTTTAAATGCTGGTAACTAATTTCATTTAAACAAACAAAAAATACTGCATGAGTCAAACCAAAACTTCCACCAGCCACAGGTTAGTGACCTCTGGCCTAAATTCATTAAAGTGGTTATAACAGATGTCCTTGAAGCGTAGAGAAATGAGAGCAGTAGGAAAGAAGTAGAGAATGCCTAAAACTGGGAAGGAGAGGGATAAAGGAGAGTGATGAGGACCCACATTTCACTCCCTGGCAGAACATCTGGGAGGGGACAGGAATAAGTACTGGCCCCATGGGATCCCTAGGAAAGTGAGACTTTAGATATAGCTAAGGTTCTTATGCCCATAATTTGACACAGAATTCACAGACTCACTAGACTTCAGCAGACCATGGTGGCTCCAATGATGGGCAGCTTATCAGTGACCAGCTTGGGCAGAAACGTGTAAGGCCTCCCCAAATATTTGCTCCATATCAGACCCCAGCACCTTGGAACAGCACTTTGTGTGTGGAGGAGGGAGCCCCATTGATGAGTGAGATTGAATCGCCTATTGCCTGGCAGAAGGAGCTTGGGGGTGAATTTAAGAGTGAAAAGAAAACCAGCCATTTCTTTAAAAAAAATTATATATATATATATATATATATAATATATATATGTATAGTGTGTATACATAGGCCTGGTGCATGAAAATTCATGCACTGGAGGGGGAGTCCCTCAGCCCAGCCTGCCCCTTCTCACAGTCTGGGAGCCCTCAGGGGCAGGAGGCCACCCAGCGATCAGGGGAAGGTGATGCCCCATCACACCTCTGCTGCTGCCACTGCCGGCAGCACAAGCCTCAGCTGGCCCTGGTTACCTGAGCCTCGGGCAGCCCTGGGTGGCTGGGCAGCTGCCATCCGAGGCTTGCCTTCAAGTCAAGCATCATCTGGGTGGCTGTGGGGGTTGAGGGCCGGTCCGGCCACGCTGCACACCTGCCACCCCCCCCCCTCCAGTGGCACTGAAAGGACTGGGTACTCCGGCGGGGTTGAGGGGACTGGACGCCACCATCTTGTGGCTATGGGCTCTGCAATCTTTGTGATGGTATGATGGTCAATTTGCATACCCCCTTCATTATATAGGATATATATATATATATATATATATATATATATATATATATATTACAGAGAGGTAGGGAGAGGGAGAGATAGAAACATCAATGAGAGAGAAACATCGATTGGCTGCCTCCTGCACTCCTCCCACTAGGGATGGAGCCAAAACCCAGGACAGGAATTAAACTGTGACCTCCTGGTTCATAAGGTCAATGCTCAACCACTGAGCCACACTGGGCAGGCAGAAAAGCAGCATTTCTTGCACTCCATCCTCTGTGGCCTAAGCTTCATGGGGTTACCTTAGGCTGGGATGAGCTCTTAGCTGCCCTATCAGTGTGTCACAGTGGCTCTCTCTGAGGCAAAGTACAGAGTAGAGGGTGTGAGAATGCCCTCTACTCCGCAGAGAACAGACAAAGTTGGGGACAATTCTGGAACTGTGGGAAAGGGCTGCAGGCCATCAGAAAAGGCTGCTTTGCTGCTTTGGAAAGACTAGGCCATGGGTACAGTACCTGCAAACTAGAGGCAGGGACTTTTGAGAGGGCTTCATTTCAGGGGGAGAAGATAGAACTGACAGTAGATGCTAAAACAGAAGACTTGCCACTGTGACATTGAGAAACACTATGTGACATTGTGGGTCTTTGATTCACCTATTATGTAATGTCTGAAGTGTGTCGATTTTTCCTCCTTTTAAAAAGCTTCCCTTTGAAATACTGAAGCCAATCGTGGAAGAAGAGTTGGTGCCAGCCTACTCAGCTGTCTGCTGGAGTAATTCCCCAGCTTCTGGGTGAGCGTTTTGGTGCATGGAGGTCTGACCCCACAAAATAGAAACACAGAGTTTGCTGTAAGACAAGATACCTCTGGTTCTATTTAATGCTCATATTCCAAGTACACCCAAAGGGTATAAAATGCTTCCCTACCTCTACGTTACAACAACAAAAATTACAACAACAGGCAATAAAAAAACAAACAACTTCCCTTGAATTCAAAGAAAGGCTCTAAACATATGGCCCAGACTCAGAGAAGATAGAAGCCTCTCTCCACTTCTCACTCACTTCCCCATAGTGATAGCACTAACAGCTCCCCTGCCAGTAGCCAGCTAGCTCAGTTGCAGATTTTGACGAGTGGTATAAGAAAGCCAAGCTGTTACACCTTGATGGTGGCATACATCACAAAACTATCGTTCCCAAATTATTGCATGTGTTTGTGCTGCCAACATAATACTTTTTATTTGCATAAGTGTGTACACTTCCAAGCAGGTTGTAACAAGTGTAACAGGCAACAGGATGTTGAACGTGGACTTTGTTCAGCCTTGGAGTCATCACCTATGACCCAAAGGATGAAAAAGAGGTGTCATGTCTTCCTCATGAGGAAGAACACCCACTAAGGCCCAGACTCATCTCCCAGGGTTTGTAAAAGATGACCACACTGGCTTTGCTACCTACAACCATCAGCCCAGTACCCACTTAAAGCTATATTCTAAGATGATAAGCCTGAGGTTCTTCCTGTTATAGAGGGTAGCAGGCTTCCCCTCCTCACCCCAAGCTGAGTGAAAGGGAGTGGATCCCAAGGAACAGCCAAGAGGACAGGCCACCAGGAGAGGAGACTGCAGCAGTAAGATGCTGTGGGGGAATAGAATCCAAGATGGAAGTGGATCTGGTTTCAGAAGCTGTTGATTAGGAGGAGTAAAAAGTGAGTTAGGCAGGTTTCCCAGAACAGAACAGATTGCCTTGGGGGCCCACCACTCCCATGACCCTTCCACCAACACTGCCCATAGAAATAATTCACACGTGTGTTCTAGGGGAGACTCGGTATTTGGCTGGGAACCATTCAACGTGCATCAGAGACTCATGGATCTTGAACAGAGAAAGAGCAACAGACAATAGAGGACCACACCTACACCTGCCAAGTAGGGATACTTGCAGTCTTTCTCCATCTCTGACCCCAATTCTTTGGAGGAGCAGGGAGAGGAGAGGGAATAAAAAAGTTGATCCCACTTGTTTCCTAATTTTAAATCTCTTGACTTAGATGGAAACTTTGCTGGAACAAGGAGGATGGGAAGAGATGAGATTTCAAACAGAAACAAGGTGGAATTTTAAATTGGGTTAAATGGGCCTGAACTGATCAGAAAGATGTGGAATCTGACTCAGCTGTCGAAGGGGTGGGAGAAGGAGACTCAACGGAGCACAGTTGAAAGCAGTAATTGGAGAAAAATGGAACCATTTCATATTTGTACTGACCCAAGTTCAGATTGTTGAACAAACCAGTTATTTATTATTAATAATAATAGTGATGTCTTATTGACTTCCAATCTTTCCAGCAACACTGTGGAGAGTAAAGCAGGGATTGTAGACTTTATAAGAGAGGAGACAATCTGAAGTTGTGGGACTTGGGCAGTTTGATAACAGTTAGAGCTCAGGTCTTCTGAGTGCTGTATTAAGCTTCCCCAGTGACTCTCAAGCTGGGGTACACATATGACCTCTAGATAGTCAATGATAATAAATTAAAACATTGTTTTTATATTAAAACAAACATGAAGCAATATAGATATAATAGCATGATTTTAAAGATAAAATATAACCCCTCAAAGAACTTTGTTTTGGACTACATCTTCAGTTTTCACCTCACCCAAACCCAATTCATGTGACCCCTTAACTCCTTCCCAGTTAAGGGGTCACATAGTGGACCCTTTGTAAAGTTCCTCACTTATATCCTTGGGCCAGATTCACCTTAAAAGCTGTTTGCAGCAATGAAAGGGGAAAACACGATGTTTAAAGAGAAGTAATATTTTACTTCCACATAATGCTCCATGGTGTTGGAAAAGATGAAAGTTATCCTAATCATATGTTGAAATCATCATTTCAGTAAAGTGAATGAAGTTCTTAGGAAGAAGGTTGACTTCCATATTCTAGTTACTCCCAATTTAAATGCTCATTTAGCTGAGAGGTACTCCTAGGATTGTTGAGTGTGATAACAGAACATTAGTACATGCTATAAATTGTTACAAATGTTAATTGCTTTTTTATGATAAAAATAATTAATGTCCCAGATAAAAGTATATTTCAAGGTAAAAGACAGTGATTTAAAAAAATTAGCTAAGAATCTGCAATGTCAACATTCACTGGCTTAGTCTAACATTAACCAGAAATATATAATCTTCCAATAATCAGTGAATGTAAATTCCCCTAAATTAGAGAACAAGTCTATTTTGTTCATTACCATATCCCTAGTGCTCAAAAGAGTATCATGAGTAAATTTATAGTAGAGGCTCAATAAATTATTATTAAATAAGTAAAGTTAAATTTACAACAGTGTTAGGATTATATCTGCACCAGTGATAGAGATTAATAGAGACATAATTGTTACATGTGTAGAGGACAAAGGTGAAGACATAATTTGGTACAGATCAAGAAATGTAGCTTCAAGATTGGCTTGTTCAGACCCACCAGACATTCTCTGATACATTAAGAAATACCTTGTAATCTATTTAATTTTAGAAACTTCTTAACAATAGGAAAATAAATGATTTATTGGATTAAAAGGGAAAAGAAAGATTTATGGTGATGCTTTGGGAAAAGGCTCAAAGATTTAGATGACTATAAACAAATGGTTTTTCATTGGATATCAGAGAAGAGAGTGAGTGGGTTAATCTTGAAAAACATGATTATCCTACAAGAGTTAAAGGGAAAAGGAGGGAAAAATTAAAGAAAAGAAAAAGAAGAGAGGTATAGTATTAAGATTCTATGTTTCATTAGTGTTCTCATTGACTGTGCCACAAGAAGCCTGACAAAAAGGATTACTCCATAGGGAATGAAAAGAAAGAAAGAAATATTTAAAAATCTAGACATCTGAAGAATTTAAACCAATACTTATAGATACAATGCGAGGTTTTTTAAAAAATAGGATTTTTTATTTGTCACCATTAAAAGTCTGAATTTTAAACAGATTCTTGGACTGGAGGCGCATATCTTTCAGCTCATTTAACTTTTAGTACCTGTCTCATCCCCAGGAGCTTTTCCAGAACTGCTACCTTCACCATGAAGCTCCATGAGTTTTCCCAGGTCAATGTTGGGCTTCTCCATTTTGACTTCTAACAGGAAGAGTAAATATATTGATTGGCAAGCCTTTTCTATGTCTTTTCCAATACAATCTGGAATCAGTTTATTGATCACTTATTTCAAGTCATTTGTCTGCACCTCTTGGGTCATGATTTCCATCATCTTCTGGATTCGGTGGACCTGTTGATGCTGAGCATAAGACGTCTTCCTAATCAGACTGTTGCATTTTTTTTAGTAAAACCAACACAAAATAGATGATACAAATAATCAACGATAGTCTTGAGATCAACATGAGCTTCAGTCATGGTCTGCCATTTTTTGACCATGGAGCACATTTTGTCAGGGGTAAGATCCATGCCATGGAAATTAGTCAGTTTTTGCCCTGAACCTTCTCAATAATTAACTTGAATTTTCTAAATGCAACTTTATTATTCTGCAGTTAAGGTAGGCTCATTTCAAAAACATGGCTCTTGCCCAGCTGACATGGCTCAATGATTGACCATTGACCTATGAACCAAGAGGTCTCAGTTTGATTACTGGTCAGGGCACATGCCTGAGTTTCGGGCTCAATCCTTAGAAGGGGATTCTTTTTCATTATTGATGTTTCTTTTTTTTAATTTAATAAATCTTTATTGTTCAGATTATTACAATTGTTCCTCTTTTTTCCCGCCATAGCTCTCCTCCACCCGGTTTCCATCCCACCCTCTGCCCTTACCTCCCCCCTACTGTCCTCAAGCATAGATGTACCCTTTTTGTCCATTCTCTTCCCGCATCCCCCAACACCCCTACCCCCAAGAATTGTCAGTCCATTCCCTTTCTATGCCCCTGATTCTATTATATTCACCAGTTTATTCTGTTCATCAGAATTTTTTATTACTTGATTTTTAGATTCACTTGTTGATAGATATGTATTTGTTGTTCATAATTTTTATCTTTACCTTTTTCTTCTTCTTCCTCTTCTTAAAGAATACCTTTCAGCATTTCATATAATACTGGTTTGGAGGTGATGAACTCCTTTAGCTTTTTCTTATCTGTGAAGCTCTTTATCTGTCCTTCAATTCTGAATGATAGCTTTGCTGGGTAGAGTAATCTTGGTTGTAGGTTCTTGCTATTCATCACTTTGACTATTTCTTGCCACTCCTGTCTGGCCTACATAGTTTCTGTTGAGAAATCAGCTGATAGTCGTATGGGTGCTCCCTTGTAGGTAACTAACTGTTTTTCTCTTGCTGCTTTTAATATTCTCTCTTTGTCTTTTGCTCTTGGCATTTTAATTATGATGTGTCTTGGTGTGGTCCTCCTTGGATTCCTTTTGTTTGGGGTTCTCTGTGCTTCCTGGACTTGTAAGTCTATTTCTTTCACCAGGTGGGGGAAGTTTTCTGCCATTATTTCTTCAAATAGGTTTTCAGTATCTTGCTTTCTCTCTTCTTCTGGCATCCCCATAATTTGGATGTTGGTACACTTGAGGTTGTCCCAGAGGCTCCTTACACTATCTTCATATTTTTGGATTCTTTTTTCTTTTTGCTTTTCCGGCTGAGTATTTTTTGCTTCTTTGTATTTCAAATCTTTGACTTGATTCTTGCGTTCCTCTAGTCTGCTGTTAGGTCTCTGTATAATATTTTTTTATTTCAGTCAGTGAATGTTTAATTTCTAGTTGGTCCTTTTTCATATCCTCAAGGGTCTCACTAAATTTATCGGCCTTTTCTAGAAAATTCTTGAAAAACCTTATAACCATGGTTTTGAACTCTATATCCAGTCATTTGCTTTCCTCCATTTCTTTCATTTGTGATCTATTTCTTTGTCTCCGCATTTTCGCTGCTTCCCTGAGTTGGTAGAGTTGCTTTGTGTGGTAGGTGTCCTATAGGGCCCAGTGGCTCAGCCTCCCCAGTTACCTGAGGTGGACACTCTTGGTGCACCCCTTTGTGGATTGTGTGCTCAGCCTTGTTGTAGTTAAGCCTTGATTGTTGTTGGTATCACTGGGAGGAATTGACCTCCAGGCCAATTGGCTGTGAGGATCAGCTGTGTCTACGCTGGGAGAACTTCTGTGCTGGAGACACTCTTATGAGACAACACTTGCAAAATTGCAAAAGCCTCTGTGCTCAGCTTAGATGGGGCAGAATCTCAGGGCAGAGCAGACAGCCTTGGCTTCCCGTCAGCCCTGCCCTATGAGGCCCCTGGGTCTCAGTGTCCCTCGGTAATCACTGTAAGCACCTCTGAGAGAAAGCCGCCCTCATGTTTCACCCGCTGCCAGACAGTCCAGTTTCTTCCCGAATGAGTCGGGGTTCCCAGAAACTTTCCCGGGACTGGAGTTCAGTGCAGTCAGGAGCTTCAGTCTCCCTCCCACTTTAGAAGGCCAGCCGAGCACTCAGCCGCCCGTGCATTCAGCAGTCAGTCCTCTCTGCACTCACGCGCCTATGGACCTCTGCCTTCCACAGCTCCCGAGTCTCAGTGTGCTTTATCTTTTTCTGACAGTCCAGATTTTCCCCGAATGAGTCTGGTTTCCCAGCGTCTTGCGCGGGACTGGAGTTCAGTGCAGTCAGGAGCTTCCGTCTCCCTCCGCTTTAGAAAGCCAGCCACGCACTCAGCCGCCCGTGCACACAGCCGCCTGTCCTCTCCGCGTGCGAGTCTCCGTACCTCAGCCTTTTGCAGCTCCTTTGAGTCTCAATGTGCTTTCCTCTTTTCTTCTAGTTGTAGAATATCTACTCAGACAGCTTTCCTGTGGTTCTGGATGGTGTCCGTTTTGGTCTTTTAGTTGTAGTTTAGATATTGTTGTGCAAGGCAGCAGTTTAGGTGTTTACCTATGCCCCCATCTTGGTTTATCCTCATTATTGATGTTTCTATCTCTCTCTGCCTCTCCTTTCCTTTCTGAAACCAATAAGAATATAGATTAAAAAAAAAACAAAACACCTTTGAGACCATCAGATATGATTATGGTACCTTGAGTTCTCATGACTAATGTTTTTCCAATATTGCCTATATTGAACATAGCTGATGCTTTCACATTATACCAATCTTCCTTAGAAAATGGATTAACCACCCAGGCTGTATTTATTAACAAACTGGTTTTTGTTATCTCTAATGGGGATATCAACACACCAAAATGAAGTCTACTCAGCAGGATGAAATTAAAAAGACATTTTAATACTTGTTTGTTATTATTTTCTTAATGGAAATTTTAACATTGTTTTGATACAGTGCATCCAAAATTCTTGTTTAAATCAACCAGTCATTATGTTAATAACACAGTCCAATGAAGTACAATCTACTAATTAAGTTCCATGAGATAGGAACCTTTTTTGTTCAACTCTATCCCCAGGGTCTATAGTGCTTGGTACAATAGGCATTCAATAAATATTTGTCGAGTAAATGGATGAAACTATAATGGATTTTAGCCAGTAGATGGACTCTGAACCTAACATGATTTGATATGTTTGACCAACATCCTCTATTATTGAGTAGATTTATCAAAATATTAAATAATTTCTTGGAATATTCATTTCTTTAAAATAAAATGCTATAATATTATTTTGTTATATTTGGCTAGTAGCCTTCTACTTTTGTCAAACTGTATACTTCAATATTTTTTTAAATGTAGAAATCAGAAGTTTTCAAGGACTTTCTCCTATTTCTTTCCTGGACCAAAAGAGAACCATAAATTCCTAGGAGTTTCTTTAAATTTCAAATACCCAAATTAACCTTGCTATCTACCTTGGAAAATTTACCTCCGAACTTAATAAGAGGAATTGAATAAATTTATCATATATCTATGTTCAGTCAAGTTCGCTGGTGATTTTTCTTTTTTTTTTTTTTTTTTAAATTAAAGTAAGCTTCAAAGTTTAGGACAACTGAGCAGACATTCCAGGACTTGAGTTTGCTTCCATTTAAAAAGTATTAAATGATATAACAAATGCATTGGACCCAATTATCATCCCATCTAAATAGGTAACTTGCCACTGCTAAGAGTAGAGCTTAGGGAGTGCTCATTTTACATACACGATCAGGTTTCTTTTCTTCTTGTCCTTTTCCCTAAAGTGTTTCTACCTAGATCAATTAGCTTTCTCCCTACCAAACCTGGTTCTCAAGAGTATAGGTGCCTAATGTTATCATTTTGATATGAAAAGGTGGAACCTCATAGCAGTTCCCTTGAATTCATTAACTTTAAATCCATTTAAATCAAAGAACATACTTCAATCTGGTACCCAGTAATCAGACAAAGTTATTTCATGTTCCTTTTTCTCCCAGTCCCCTCAAACCAACCGTGGCAATATTCAAAGATATGTCATTTATTTTGGTCAAACTTTCACTCCTTAAGATATTTTGTTTATGAGCCTTCTCCCCTCAAAACATTCTTATTGGATTAAAATGTTTTAAATATTTGGAAATAGGACCTACAAATTGTCTCATATTGTTTGTTTGGACCTTATCACATACTCCCTTTCCATTCTAAAATCTCAAACATAAACATCCACACACACAAAAAGAATAGAGTTAATTTAATACATTTCCCTTAATTTAAGAGCTTTCTATTTTGGTATATCTATTTCTCTTTCCTATTTTCCTATGGAAGAGAAATAGAAATCAATTTAAATTTAAATAACCAATTATTTTCTCTGTGGCCACATGCTATTATAAGGTGTAGGAATGTATGAAAATAGCAAATTAAATATAAGTAAATAATGGAGGATGGATAGCAAAGTGACTATGGATCTGTATTCTGCAAAATAAATACTGCTGAATTTAATGGAGAAAAAGTAGAAACCCCAAAATAAACATCTTTGAAGGGCAGATTTTCTATCAAAATGTAACATAGGTTTTCCAAAATTATTTTGGTACCTAAGTAATCTTCAGGAACATTCACTTCCAACGCAGTTACATTTCTCCTAGAAAATAATCATGTTGATTATCTTGCATCTGTTTTTATATCCATCCCCTCTCCCTACACCCTTAAATGTATTGATTTCCTAGACATACCAGCTACAAAACAAAATATGAAATTATTTCGCCTGAGAAGAAAGAAGATGATTTTTTTTCAAAGTTGCCCTGCTTTTATTTTTATAATTTTAATGTTGTGATTTTAAAATATTTCAATTTATTTAAAGGAATGAATTGTCTGAAAAGGCACCACTTTTAAAAAGTATTGGGATTATTTTTATGATACTATAAATAGTTATTGAAATCTCTCTTCAATGTCATTCTTCAACCTGATGATATGATACATAAATTATTCACAAAGAAATGTATCTTGATTATTTTTTATCAGCATTAATATTTTAGGATTAGATCTCAAGGACATGACAGGTAAAACAGTTTAAGCACAAATTCTCTTACTGAAATTTGCTTTAAGGTCATTGGCATTTTGTGATTGCTGAAAGCCTTCAATTCTTGTAACCAACCATATTAGTATGCTGTATTTAGTGGAAACTTTAGAATTCATATTTTAGATGCTATTTGAGGCAATTCACTTAAATCAACAGTTACAGAGACTAAAGCAACTTTTCTTTCCCTATTCATTCCAACCTATGAAGTGAAACTCAGTTTACACAAAGATCATAAACCTGTATTTTGAGGAAATCTTTAATATAACTTACATTGTGTCAGTAGTAGTATGCTTTCAGCTGCAAAAAATGGAAAATTTTACCCCAACTGGTTTACTGAATAAGGAAATGTATGCACTTGGCCCTTTAGAAGTAGGAAGGGTTTCACGGTTGGTGCAGTCTCTGCAAATCCCCCATTTATATCCTACACTTGGAGTTGTTTCATTCTCAGGTCAGCTTCCCTCATTGGGGAGAGGCTGTGACAGTCCCAGGCTTCCCAACAGTACAAAGTGACTTCCAGAGAAAGAGTGTGTCTCTTCCGGGGCCTTTACCCTAGAAGCAAGGACTTTTCTTTCTAAGTAGCTGGCATCTCATTGGCTCCCATTGGTTCTCGTGCTCATTTCTGAACAATCCTGTGGCCAAGGGAATGCTAGGGCTGATTTGCCTGGGCCCTATTCCAAAACCAGTCATTGCTTCAAGGGGTTGAGATAACCTATAAAACAACCAGACCTAGCTCTGAAGCTGAAGAGGAAATATATCTTCCCCTGTAGCACATGGGTTTTAAAAACATAAAAGAAAGTTAGGATGTGTGTAGGAAGGGAGAAGGGAGAAGGAAGTAGCTCTATCAATGTTTAGCAGAATATGGTAAAGCTGTTTTGTTTAAGTACATAATTGTCTATGATGTTGATTTGAATATTCAATAAAAAGCAATAAAATATTATAGAGCAGTAATTATCAAAGTGTGTGTGGGAGAGTACTGGAAGCATTGAGGAGTATTTTTAATCCAAGTAAAATTCCCTTCCCCCTGCCGAAACCGGTTTGGCTCAGTGGATAGAGCGTCGGCCTGCGGACTGAAGGGTCCCAGGTTCGATTCCGGTCAAGGGCATGTACCTCGGTTGTGGGCACATCCCCAGTGGGGGGTGTGCAGGAGGCAGCTGATCGATGCTTCTCTCTCATCGATGTTTCTAGCTCTCTATCCCTCTCCCTTCCTCTCTGTAAAAAATCAATAAAAAAAAAAAAATTCCCTTCCCCCTTCTGATTTGCACCTGCATGAGGTTAGCTTTCTTATCCCTTTGAAAATTAGTTCTCTTAGGAGCCATGCTGGATCTGGTGGGTGATGGGGTTAAAAAGATTGAGAACCATTGCCATACAGAAAGCTTTATAATCGAGGGGCCAAAATAAATGGCTGTAAAAGAATAAAATGAAGTATCCGGTTATTGAAATTCCAACCTGGTGTCAGCCTCTTTTCACTTGCTGTTTTGGTTTCACAATCCTGTGAGGAAAACTATTGTTTTTCAGTCTCTTCAAGGTGAGGGTGAAGCGGGGGAGGGGGGGGTGGGGGGAAGAGGGAGATTTCACTAACCCAGAACTAGGGAAATCAGCCAAACTTGTTTTGTTGGCCCTGTATCTCACCTAGGACGGTGTCCCTTGGTAGAGAATAGTTCAGGAATAATGTAGCATTACTATACCTTTCTCAGCACCTCTGCTGAGGGCAAAGGGAATTTCTCTGAGTCCTGGGCAGCAGGGGCCACTATTTTAGATGGTAGAGACTCATCTTGGAAACATTTGAAGAAAACTTTTTTTTTAAACATGAGCTCTATTTTAAATTTAATATTTTTTAGAATTTTAAATAAAATAAAAGTAAATGTAGACAATTAAGAGTATATAGAAAAGTATAAAGTCTTAAATTAAAGATGTTCATAACATCTCCAGCTAAAGAACCATTGATAACATTATGTCATAACTTCCAATTATATAAGTCAATTGCAATGTGTATATATAATGCTTTTAAAAAGTAGTACTTTTCCAGAATGCTGTCTTGTAAACTGCTTTTTTTGTTTAATATTAATAATTTAATATTAAATGTATTAGTAATTTTTCTAAAGCCACCAAATAGTTATATAATAGATTATTTAAACAATTTTGATTAGGGATATATTTTACTCTTGGGGATAAAACATTTTACAAAGCTAGAATGTCCAATGCAAATATAAGCTTAGCCTCTTATTTGAGCTGAGTCCTAAAGTTAGCATTAAATCAGAAATTCAGTAGGGAAACAAGGAATAAAACCTTAAATTAGAAAACAGAACTGTGACAAAGATAGAGAACAAGACTGGGAAATAAGTATGAGTCAGATATGTGCTGGAATTTCCTGGAAATCAGAAATGTTGTTTTGTCTACGAGTGTCTGGACTAAACTTCTGTTTAGCTGCTCCTTTATTAAGGTGAAAGACGTACTCATGTCAAGGTTGGAAGTGAAGTAAAAGGGAAAGGACCCACAGAGTGAGCCCTGCCCTGTGGATAGTAGATACTTTATATGGCAGTTTTCAGGAGAACAAAAGGGGAAAGCAGCTCTGCCCCACTCTTCTCCTTATAGTGGAGAAGGCCTGCCACTCTGGGAGTCAGCCAGCTTCCTGGAAGCAGTGTTGACCACAATAGTACTGAGAGCTGGCCAGTGTGGCTCAGTGGTTGAGCTTCAACCTATGAACCAGGAGGTCATGGTTTGATTTCCTGTCCAAGCACATGCCAGGTTGCAGGCTCAGTTCCCAGTAGGGGGCATGCAGGAGTCAGCCAATCAATTATTCTCTCTCATCATTGATGTTTCTATCTCTCTCACCCTCTCCCTTCCTCTCTGAAATCAATAAAAATATATTTTAAAAAATAGTACTGAGAGTGATGGCTCAGGGTAGACTTAGAAGTGTTATTGCTCTGAGGAGTGAACAGCTCAGAGTCGGTAAGACCAGTATTTCTGCTTATCTTACACTCAAAAGCAGCATTTCCAAGACTTCAGATCCCTCGTAGACCACCTTCATGATTTTTCCATATCTGCCTACCACTCATGTTATCATTAATACTTTCCTTTCAACTTATTTTTTCTTAACCTAAATATTTCATTTTAAATAAAATATCACAATTTTAATTGACAGTCACTGCAAATGAATATGGTGGGTGACCTCGTGAATGCAATGATAGCAAACAAGCAACAAAAATAGTATTTAGTTGGGACTAGATGCTGTTGCTTACCAAAGGCTCTTGAGCATGAGGCCTGATTGCTGTTTGTTTAGCAAACAGTGGGGGAGTGGGTAAGGAGGAATTAACAAGTGTTAAAAACATTACCAGCAAATCCAGACTGCCTAAGGACTTCCTCAGAAGAACAGCAAGGGAATTAAATCACTTTCACTATGTGACTCAATGTTATTTATACACCTAGCTTCCTGTCCAGTGGTGTACACCCCTCACTAGCAAACACTGTGCTAGAGGAAGCTGCTGTCTATAAAGGGATGGGGAGAAGAGCCCAGTTAGGCCAACCTTAGTAGCTACTAGAAGTGGAGACGTTACCATAAACCTTTATACTCTATAAATAAATGATAAACTGGACAGGGAAGGCTCTCATATCTTGTAAACTCTCCTGTTATGGGGCATATTGTGCTCCCCCTCTCTCATTCCCAAATTCATATGTTGAAGTCTTAATTCCCAGTTCCTCAGAATGTGACTATTTTTGGAGAGAGGGATTTTAAAGAGGTGATTAAGTGAAAGTGAAGTGACTAGGGTGGATCCAAATTCAATGTGTGTCCTTATAAGAAGAGAAAAGTAGGACATACACACACACACACACACACACACACACACACACACACACACACACACACGGAGATGACAGTCAATCTACAAGCCAGGAAAGTTGCCTCGGGAGAAACCAACAGTACCGACACCTTGCTCTTGGACTCCCAGCTACCCATTCCGTGGCACTTTGTTTGGCAGCCCAGCAAACGAATACATCTCCTAAGTGGGAAAAAATTCAAAAGAGACAGATTTTTGTAATACTGTTTTGACTTGTTTCATGGAATATTACAAAGGAACTAATGTCTAGAGCACATGCAGAAACCATTTAAATTTGGTTTCTCAGTGGTAATGGTTATTTTAAAGCTACTAATGGAGACATCCTTATATACGTATATGGGCACCTGATCAAGTCACGTGATTAAAAACAATCCCATGTATCAGATGTGTACTTCAAGGGAAGAAACAGCCTAACAGTTTTAGGTTAAAATGGAGCCAAGAGTCTGATCGACAGTGTTCTTAGGGGTATGGGCCTGCCACAGGATGCAATTGGATCTTTTTCCAAAATGATACCCTCCACCCAAAAAATCATAAAATAAGCAATAAATTATAAATTAATCAGATTGTCCTCACCAACTGAAAGCCATCTGTCCTGGTGTACAAATTGCAAAACCTGACCCTGTCCTCCAGGTGGGTCTGAGACCCAGTCTGGCCACTTGGAGGAGTAGCTTGACTCCTGAGGCTGACAGCAAGCTTCCCTTACGGAATGTGGATCATCCCTCCAGGCATATCTTCCTCTGCCTTCTTTTATGGTTGGAGGGATGATCCAGCTGATAGATTTGTCAGTAATACAAATAAAAAACTTTTCTAGCCCTAACCGGTTTGGCTCAATGGATAGAGCGCCGGCCTGCGGACTGAAAGGTCCCAGGTTCAATTCCGGTCAAGGGCATGTACCTTGGTTGAGGGCACATCCCCAGTAGGAGGTGTGCAGGAGGCAGCTGATCAATGTTTCTCTCTCATCGATGTTTCTAATTCTCTATCCCTCTCCCTTCCTCTCTGTAAAAAATCAATAAAATATATTTAAAAAAAACTTTTCTATGTTCTGTTACTTCAAACTCCTTGAGACTGAGGCAGTGCTGGGCTGTGGAACATCAAAGCGTTAGCACTGCATGAACTAGATGACCCAGTGGTGTGAGGGAGAATCATTTGACTCAGCAATGTCCCATTCCCAGGAGCCATATACCTGTGCTATGGTGCTTCACACAAATGTAATGACTTTTATCACTTGTCTTTTTACTGTTTTGCTATTAGTTTCTCCTGCTAAGTCCCATTGAAAGCAGAAATTTTCTAGTTGACTACTTTATTCTTGGCATCGAGCAGGGTGGCTGACATATGGCATATGCCCAATGAGTATTTTTTTGTAGTGATGAATAAGAACCACGGGCATAAGCTTTGAAGCTAGAGCAGCTAGAGTTGAAGCTCAGCTATGCATTCACTAGCTCTGTGACCTTGGGCAAGTTACTCAAACTTCCTAAGTCTCAGTTTCTTCATCTGCAAAATGGCTGTAATCATACCTACTTCATATTATTGTAAGGATTCGATGAACTAACATAGCACCTGGCACATAAGTATTTAGCAAATAATATGATTATTGTAAGAGAACTGAAAAACTGAATTTGTTTACTTAATTGACAGAGAATGGACTGTTTGGGCCAAAATAGATCATGCAAATCATTGGTTTTATTACTACATATTTTTTCTGTATACCATGTAGATTGCCATTAAAAGAATTCTGACCACCAAAAATATGTTTGGAAATAATCATATTATACTATAGTAGTAATAAGAGTCTATTTTTTTTATTTTGGAATTTTTGTACTCAAATCTGGTCAACCTATTTTATGCATAATTGACTCACAACTCATTTTGTAAATGAATGCAGTCATTTATTAAAAATAGTCTATTATAGAATAAAAATATATTAAATTTAACATTATTATGTATTTAACAAAGCATTCTACATCTTTATCCATTATTAAATGTCCATAAAGGCTAATACATTAGTGCAAGTCATTATGAAAACTTCAGATTATGACTGATTTATATAAGCATCTGCATGAAACCCTTCTGTAAAAAAAAATGATGCAGTTAATGTTTTTAATCACCTGATATCTAGAAGCTAGTATAGGTGTGTGTATGTGTTTATCAGGACTCAGCTGCACCTGGGTCCTCTGAGTATAAAGAATTGTAGTTAAAAAGGGAGGATAACAAAACTTGAAGTTCCAGTTTAGCCTTAGAGAGATATGTCTAATGACAGCCTGTTATTGAAGAACAAAGAGCCAATGGCCAATTTTCCGTTTCAATTGTTATTTTTGCAGAAAAAATACAGGTTTCTAGTAATATATTCTTATCTAGGAATCAGCCTTACAAAATTCTGTGTTTCTAATTTTGATTTTTTATTATTTCTGGGACTAAAATTGATTTTCCATGGTAGGTGATTCACACACACACACACACACACACACACACACAGTACATGCAGAATATGCATATAATGGTCTATTTTCAGTGGAGATTCTACACTCCGTGAAAACCATGAGACATGTCTTTATTTGATTATTTTGAAGTAAAACCTGTCTTGAACAATTCTTTAATAGAGTTTATAAGGCCTTGTTTTATTATGAATCAATTGTGTGACACAATTGTAGATCTGTTTAGCTCATTTTCCCAAAGCCTTGCAAAGCAATCTATAAACAAACACTCATTGTATATGCTGTAAGGGAATACAAGAAAATTATGAGATGAAGTCCCTGCCCCAAAGGAGTTCAAAATCTAATTAGGGAACAAGATATCCTCGTAAAACCAGTAGTGAACATATGAACAAGACAGGATTTTAGACACACACGCAAATCACATTTTATTCTGATTTTATACAAATGTTTGGTATGTCCCACCCTTCCTCTCAGAGATGACTACAGTTAGAGGAAGAAGAGATTCACAGTTTCCTTTTTCATCCTGCATTAAAATGGCTGAATGGTCCCATGGCTTTCGTGAGCAGAGTACTGTATCACCGACATGCACATTGAGTAAAGAGCTCATTCTTCCCCTGGAAGGAGTGAAAGCGGAGCCAGATTAAATACGATGCTTCCTCTCTCCCTGAGAGGTGTTCTTTCTGCAGTTAATAAAAGCTAAGAAATTCTGTTGTGGATCTGTTTCTTGATGACCTAGAATTTAAGCCGAAGTCTCTACTCATTGTTTCCATACAGGAAATCTGCACATATTATATTACATCCTTGATAGCTTAAAAAATTTTTTAACCAAAACAATCTATACAATGGCAACAAACCCACATGTGACATACTTTTACTCTCTGATTTTTTACTCTTCTCTGCAAACCTGGACAGGTGGCACCTACTTATTTTCTAGACTCAGAAAGAATAAGAAAAGCTATCATCTTCCTGTACATCACATTCTTTAGAGCCCCTGGAATAACGCAAAACCTGGAAACTTAGTTGAAAGTCTGAAATTTGCCGTGTTCCTAAGGAAACAATGGAAAAGCATTAATTTAGGGTGACTTGCTCTCCCCAGAGCAATGTGGAGGACCTAATTAGAGTATAACTGGGACACAGGTGGCTACATGATTTTCACAAAGGGAGCCTGCTATGTGCCAATTTACTTCCTGAGTTCCAGTTATTTTCTGTAAATGATACAGAGAACGAACATTGTATACTACCATTTTAGAGTGCACAGGAAGAATTCACGAGAATTATAAACTAAAAGCAGTTTGTGTGCACTCATAACTTAGTTTTGTGTTCTTCGGTTTGCCCTGATTTTCACTGCTTGGTGAATAACCAAATTTGTCAGATGGCTATTAGAAGTTACTTTTTCAACTGTCATTTGAACTCTGTTTTAAGAGTAGAAAATAATCCGTTTGTATCATTTTGTCCAAGCAATATGTATTTTTTTCTTAGCAGAATTCTAGTAATTTGCATGTACATTTAGGGATAAGACTTAAAATTTGAGGCTTCCAAACAGAAATGTTAAAAAAGCAGTTTCTTTAGAAATTCAGTAAACTCATCTTGCTTAGTCTAATATACAGTGAGATCTTCATCCAGTAAGGAAAACATTATATAGTAGAAATATGGGCAAAAGACAAATTTTAATACAAATAGCCAATAAATACATGAAAAGATGCTTTAATTTAGATGTAAAGAAATATAAGTGGATACAACATTGGTTACATTTTCTCACCAAAAAATACTTTTTTATAAACCTATCAAATGCCCATGGTTGGTGAGTTGGTGAGAAAATGCCAACTCTTTTGTAATGTTAGTAGGAGTTAGGTTGATACAAACCTTTTGGAGGGCAATTTAGCAAAATATAGTAACCTCAAAAAAGTACATAGGCTTTAACTTTATAACTGTACTACTGATAATTTATTACAAGAAGATAATAAAATAAATCCTCAAAAATATTTTCTATAACCTTTGCATATCAAACCAAGAAATTAGAATAACCTAATTGATAATCAATAAAATATTTGTAAAAAATATGATATAACTATACAATTGAATACTATGCAGCTATAAAAAATGATGGTGATTAATTAGTTCTGTATTTAACAATGACAGATGTACAGAACATGATGCAGGTTTAAAAAAAAAGATTTTAAAAAAACAGTGCAACATACAGGGGCTGGCAAAGTAGGTTTACAATTGTGAGTACACAAAATACAGTTTATTCTTATATTATCATTTATTTATTAATTATTATATTATTTATTAGTTACTAACCTACTTTTACCCACTTCTATGTATAGTATTATTTTAGTTTTATAAGCCTACATGTTGAGAAACACCTGAAAGTATATTACTCAAAATATTAATAGTAATTATCTTTGGGTGCTGAAATCTGGAGTCGTTTTAATCATATCATTATATTGTCTTGTGTTCTTAATATTATTATTGGGTAAATTACAGAGGTGGAAAAAGTAATTCCTAGAAGAAATGGGCTTAGGAAATGAGTTACAGAGGCAAAGGAAGGGCCCTTGGAGCTTGGGAGTGAGGAAGCCAATGGTAAGGTGCCTGAGGCAGGGAGGGGGAGGGGGAAGGTAAAGGAAAGGCAGGGCATACTCCAGGGAGGGAGAGTGCTTTCCTTATTTTTGAAGTAAAATCTGCTTCTATGAATGGCAATGGTACTTAAGGAAAGCTGGGAAACACTCAGTTCCTTTACTCTCTGGAGAGGAACATGAATATTATAGTTATGCAGTATTTTAGTAAATCAGGGCGAGTCTTGTGTGTCTGAAGCTTTGTCTGACAAAGAGTAACCAGTAAAACAGGTGTGCTAGGCGGGGTAGACCATCTGTTTCTCTTTGCAGAAATTTTTTTAAGAGGATGGAAAAGGATTTAAAACCTATCCGCATTGACTGAAAAGCTGGAAGGAAATTAATACCTTCTCTACAATCCAGCATTACCTTCTGTTGTTATTTTCAGTAAACATATATTTAGAAACTACCAACAATATTGTTCACAAAGTTTTGGAAATACAAGCTTTGACTCCAGCCAGAGTCTCAAAATGCACTTACCAAAAGAATGTTAATTAATAGCTGAAGTTCAGGTGGAAACAGCCATAAACACTAAGTTATTTTCAGAAATTCCAACTTATGATTAAAGCTTTGTTTTGTACTAGAAAGGTTCCGGGATCTCTAGTGCTAAGTAGAGAAAATCTCTACCTGTCCTCCCTGCTTTATTATTTTCTTCTTCTGCTGAAGAGACAATCACCTTTGTTTCCCTTTTAGGGGAGCTGATAAGATTTCATGAAGGTATTATTTTTGCCTTTTAAAGGGGCTACAAAATAGCTGTCTTATAAAAAGAGTTATTAATGTGGTACAACCACTTCGTAAGGCATTTTGGCAGTTTCATACAAAGCTAAACATTCTCCCAACGTGTAATCCAGTATTCACCTTTCTTGGTATTTATTCAAGTTAGTGAAAACCTTAAAAATGAATGGTACTTACCCAAATGAGCTAAACAAAAGACTATTACATGAATGTTGATAGCAGCTTTATTCATAATTCCCCAAACTCAGAAGCAACCAAGGTGTCCTTCAATAGGTGAATGGGTAAATTAACTGTGGTATATCCATACAATAAGACAAAGAAATGATCTTTCAATATATGAAGAACATTTAATGTATATTGAAAAGATACGAAGGAAACTTAAATACATATTCCTAAATGAAAGAAAGCAATTTGAAAAAGCTACCTACTGTTTGATTCCAACTATGTGATATTCAAGCAAAACTATCAGATAGTTACAAGACCAGTTGTTGCCAGGAGTTTGTGGCAAGGGAAGTAGTGGGGATGAAAAGGTGGCACATACGGGATTTTTATGGCAGTAAAACTATTCTGTATGATATTATAATGGTAGAGACATGTCTTTATACATTTGTCAAAACCCATAGAATGCACAACACAAAGAGGTGAATCAAAATGCAGACTATGGGCTTTAATTAATGATAATAATGTATCAATACTGGCTCTTCAAGTGTACTATACTAATGCCAGATATTAATAATGGGGAAACTTGGGAGGGGTAGTTAGGGAAAGGGGGTATTTGTGAATCCTCTTTACTTTATATAAAGTCTATTAATTAAAAACAAACAAACAAAAATGGCATTAATTGCTGTGATGTGAACATCTGGCTCCATCATAGAACGCTGAAAGATATCTGTAGCTTTGCTCCTACAGGCACTACCATACCTGAGTTGTGGCTTTATGTCTGTCAGTGTATAGCATACCATGTGAATGACAGAATCATGAAAGAATTACATTGGGTGCATACATACAATGTACGCAGGCAAGCTATTATATTAATTTTTATTACATGATACATTAGAACTGCAACTTTCAACTGGTGTGCCACAGGAATTTTTAAAACATGCAATGCCTGACTATTTAATCAGGGACACTAACCTCTTTTCCCTTAGATTGTCCAATACAAAAATAACAACAGCTAACCCAACAATAGCCGTCTGGTGTGAATAAATCAAAATTATACCTATTTTTTTTTGTCAGACTGGCAAAAATTAGAATATATTTTTTGTGTGCTGCAAAATTTTAATAATTAGGTTATGTGTGCCACAAGATGAAAAGGATGAAAATTGCTGTGTTAAAATATTCTGGTCTCATATTTTCAAAAATGTTAACACTGGATCTTTTAAATATCTTAGTTACCATTTGTTGTGTCATTTCAGAGATTTCCAAGTGTGAGAAAGAAAATTTAGAAGACCTAAAATATGACACCATTATGTCGTGATAGCGACATAGTTTGAACAGGCAGAGCATGTACTGTTTCTGTAATTATGTATTTTATGTTTTGAAATAACTTGGCTTAAAACTCCAGCAGCCATGAGAATGCACCCACTCAGATCTCCTGCTGCAGGGTGGGTAGCGGGTTGGCAGCCTAGCCCTCTGGATCCACCTTAGCGTTGAGCTGAGGCTGCACTTCCCCTGGGCTGCTCCCAGCCAGTGACTAAGTACAGAGGGACAGCTAATGCAGGCTTATTGCTGTCAAACGTGGGACTAATCTATAAGGCAACTTTTCACTTAAGGACTTCCCCCTTGGAATGGACAAAACTTACTTAGAGCCCTGCAGTCTAGGACTTCTTTCCAATTCTCTTTCCTTCCCCCTCACCTTTCACAGGTATTAGACCTACACTGTGGTCTGACAGCTTTCCTGCCGACTCAAACTTCCTCCTCTTTACCTTCACAAGCATCCCTGATAAATTTCCTGCATGTCTATTCCTATCTTGGCATCTGCTTCTCAGGGGACCTGAACTACCACAAAGACCTTTCTCTAACACATGGTAATTTTTTATCCTTTGAAGCATAATTATATCAATGAAGATCTGTAAAGCTTATACTTCTATTTTGATGAATTAAGCTCTGATATCCATGAACAACAAAACTCGTTTTGTTAATTCTGAGACATATTCTGAGTAATTTTTTAATTTCAGGGATATCAACTTAACTGCTTATTGTGTTATGCTATTCCCAAATACTAGTAGACTTTGTATCTTTGGAACTCATGTGTTTCTCTCATTCTCTCCCATTGGTAAGAAGAACAAGAGTAAGAGAGAGATTTCAGTATGACACAAGTTGCTTAGTAAGAGTTGTTTCCTTATTTATGTGCCATGGAAACATCTTATCCTTTCCTATAAAAGTAAAATTCTCTTCACTATAAAAATCCTACATTTTCAAGTTTTTAATAGAACTTTTTATTTTGCAATAACTATAGATTCACAGCAAGTTATAGAAATAGTAGAAAGGTACTCTGCACCCTTCATCCAGTTTCCCCCAATCACAGAGATTAACATCAATTTTTCTACACACACACACAAAGCATTTCAAGCTCTAGTCAATAGTCAACTTATTTTTAAGTAAGCAAATTGGATTTTTTTCAATAATTTTAAAAACCACCTAAAATTCACACTAATTATCCAATGGGATATATCTTATGTGGTGGCTGTCTGTGTGTATCAGAATCACCATGAGAGCATGTTAAGACAGAGATTACTGGGCTTCTCCTGAGAATTTTGGATTCCCTGGGTTTGGATCGGAGTCCTAAAAGTTGCAGTTCTACTAAGTTCTCAGGTGATGGATGCCAATGATGCTGATCCAGGGACTTCTCTTTGAGAACCAAAGGATCAAAACCCCATAGACTACAGCTAATTTCATGCATTCAGAATGTAAGGTGAAGCAACTCAGAACTATTTGAGAGTGAAAACACAACTCGTGAAACTAATCTGAAAATGTGTGACAGAAGATTTGAAAACAACGAAGTTCAGCCAATGTGGAAAGATGTATCTTCAAAAAGAAATTAATTGCTAGAAAGGGATTGTGAAAATTGAAGCCTAATTAGTTGAATTGCAACTGAGAGAGAGGTCTGTATAGATTCTTGGAGAGGAAAGACTTTAATGTAAAATTTGCATTTATTCAGCATTACCCAGGAGAGAGACCATCTTGACTAATTGATATGAACATTCAACCTCAAATACAACCTAAAGTGGTCATGAATGTATTAGACTTGGTGACACTAACCACTGAGAACACTTAATTATCTTCTAATAATTATATTTGACTTGCATATGAGAGATGGCACTTACCTTTATTTTCTGACAAACTTCTGATCTGATCAGAAATGATATTTTTAATATAAATAAATCAGATTATGGACTATCTATCAGTCTCATATGAGTTTTGTTAGTACCTCAAGCTGTATCAACTCTAAGGACCCAGGTAGTATAGAATTTCTGGATCTGTAAGTACTGGTACCTGTAAGGGATTATTGGGTTGGTCAAGTCAGATTCCATACACACATTTGTATGTCTGCTCTGTAAGTCAGTAAAAAAAAAATCATCCATTTAAAACCTGAACGTGAAGTTTTTTTATTCTTACCAAAACTCCAGAGAAGTGACCACCATGTTTCTAAGGTAATTGCAATGAACATATTGTCATGAACTATGAAGGTTCTGACATATTTACCCTAACGGCTAACTCACAAGTTAGCCTGCTATAGTTTCATAGTCAGTGCCTCACTTAAGATACTTGCAAAAGTGTGAAAGGCCCATGGAGAATTGTCTGCCAAAAAGTATATATTACAAAAGCTCTCAGTCCTGAAAACATCAGCTAATAAACTAATGGTTTACCTGTAGAAATTTTGTCCTTCATGATCCTATTTATATAAATTAGAGCTAGGTAAAAGTTATTACCCAACCTAGTCAACTTTGAGATAAAGGCAGATTGGTTATAATATGCAATATACAATGGCATATATATTTCTTCAATTCATGCCTTTTCCAATACTAACTCTTTTCCCCCTTGATATTTCTAATAATTTCTATCATTGCAAGTTTTCATAATGAGTATTTAGTTTCTATTCTTCTCTCCTTTGAATTGTTAGAAAATATTCTGATTCTGATTTTACCCTGCACAGCAACTCACTAGTTTAGAGTCATTCCTGAGTCCTCAACAGTTTGAAAGGTTAGCAAAATATTATGTTGTTTCACTATGACAATGCTGGTTGCAGTTTTTGTCTCCCTTCTGCTTTCTGTGCTTTTGTTTATGTCATGCTACAAAGAACGTTTGATCATCCCTTGATAACTTGCAGGAAAAATAATGTTTCCAATCAGAGATCTGAGATGCAGTAGAAAAGAAAATATCTATTGTTTGTTTATGCTAATTGAAACATACTGTCTTATTTTCTTAATCAGATGTAAAAAAATGATCATTTTATATCATTTAATTTATAAAAAAGCATTTAGCATTTTACACAGAATAAGAAAGTGGTTGTTTTTAAAATACTGCAGGTAACCTTGAAGAAATTTCCTGTCACATATGATTAAATTCTAAGGGAAAAATTATAACAATCATTTCTAATTTTTGCAACAATAATTGTCTATGGCAGATTCATTTGATGTGTATATTAGATTTATAGGCAATGAAACACTCTTAACTTGGAGTCTGCTACCCTTTTATTACAAGCAGGCTGCTCACTGTAAGAATAAAAAGAGTTTTAGCCTCTTTAGAAGCTCATTATTTTGAGAGGCAGGCTTTGGCTTCATAACTAGAACCAATTCTGGCTCGTGGCCAGCTTTGTCTGCTTCCACAGAAACGTTCAGTGATAGACTAGAATCACAGAACTGTAGAGTGGAAGATGCATTAGGGATTATCTAGTTCCATTGGTTCTCAACATTTTATGTGGCATAAATCCACAAGTTCCGGGGTCCCATCACAACGGAAAAAACAAAACTCCCAAGTAAAAAATTTCCTCCAAGAAGTTTTGTGCTTTCTGCCATTATAATATCTTCGAAATGGTTCAGAAGACACAGGCATGTCATCTATGCTACATCTATGTTTATCTTAGCTGAGAGCCACTGCCAGTTTCAAGATTAGGAAACAGGCCTTGATTGGCTGAGGTCACACACTGGCTAGTGGCAGGGTAGGACTGGGGCCCATGTCTCTTCCCTCTCACACGTGTTTCTCTGTATCTTGCCTCCTGGGGCGCTCACCAGGAAGATGCTTAATTGCCTCTGCAGTGATCTAACCCTCTTTGTGTCTACACTCTGGGCAGGACTTCATTTGAGGAGTGAATTAGCCTCAAGCATAAATTAGGCAGTTTTCATTAATGCTTAAAGGTCATTAGGGTACCATAAGCAAATTAGAGTTTTAGTTTAACTAAAAGGCAGCCTACTGGCCTGAAATAATGTATGTACCTCTAAGAACATTACACCAGAACTGAGGACATTTAATTTAATAATTTAACAAATACTCCAAAACTTTTGTCCTCTCAAAAATTATTTCAGAATCTACATTTTTAACTTGATGAAAATGCTACCATATTTTCTTCACACAAACACTTTGGTGACTATTAATGAATCACTGTTTGGTTGTATATTCGTGCATCTGTGTCACATGCTATTATTGAAAGGAACTTAAGAATAAAGATAAATCCAATAGTCCCTGAACTCAAGTCACTCAAAATCTAGGAAAGAATAAAAAAGACCTAAACACAAAGTCACTTGGCTTGAATAGTACAGAATATTATAAGTATTGTAAGATCTTTACTTTCTAAAATATGTAGAAAATCCCTGCTTTTGCTACTGATATAAAATCCTATTATAGTTACATAATCAAGACTATTAATAGAAAATGATAGCATACAAATATAAAATCATATTTCAATAACTTCTTTTTAGTTCAAAACCAATATTTTTGTAGTTTTCTAAATAGTACAAGCACATCATCTTATTTAATCTTCAAAACAATTCTAGGAAGTAAGTAGGGAATGTAATGCTATGATTTGTCAAAGATGAGACACTGAGGCTCAGAAATTTAGCATCTAACATGCATTGTGTGTCATTGAGATTTATCCTCCTTCTGATCTCTGCCCTTGCTTAATGTCCTGTGTGCTGGGGCTCAAACTTAATGCAGCTTTTAGTCTCAGGCAATGCTTTGGTCCATAAATCCCTTCTCCTTTGGCCCATCATGGGAAGCCAGACAGAAATGTAAATTCACTTTTGCCTCTGTCTCTCAAGCCTGGGGTAAAACTTAAACAGAATGTAGCCCATTGTGTGTTCCAGGCACCCTCTCCAAAGACCAGTTCACCTAATATGCATCCGTTTATTTCCAGGCTCTATATTTTGTTCCATTGGTCCATATGTCATCGTTATGCTGGTACCATACTGTTTTCAACAGATAAATGGATAAAGGAAAATGTGCTCTATACATACAATGAAATATTAGTGAGCCTTAAAAAAGGAGGAAAACCTGTCATTTGAGACAATGTAGACAAACTTGAAGGACATGATGCTAAGTGACATAAGGCAGTCAGTCACAAAAGGACAAACACTGCCTGATTCCACTTATTTGAGGTATTTTAAACAGTCACATTCATAGAAGCAGAGACTACAATAGTGGTTGCTTGAGGCAGGAGGGAAAGGGAAATGAGGAGTTGTTATTCAGTGGGTATAAAATCTCAGTTATGCTAGAACAACAAATTCTAGAGATCTGTTGTACAACAAAATACCTTTAGTTAACAATATGCTATTATACACTTCAGAATTTGTTAAAAGAGTAGATTACATGTTAGATCTCATGTTAAGTGTATTACACACACATACCTACACACAAACATAACCCAGATGAGAAGGTTAAATAAAAAGGTCTTAACACCTGATAGGCTAAATTCTCAAAGACCAAAAGTTTTTTTTAAAACTACATCTAAAAAATGTCTCTAGCCCTAACCGGTTTGGCTCAGTGGATCCGATAGAGCGTCAGCCTGTGTACTGAAAGGTCCCAGGTTCGGTTCCAGACAAGGGCATGTATCTTGGTTGCAGGCATATCCCCAGTGAGGGATGTGCAGGAGGCAGCTGATCAATGTTTCTCTCTCATCGATGTTTCTAACTCTCTATCCCTCTCCCTTCCTCTCTGTAAAGAACAAATAAAATATATTTAAAAAAAATAAAAAAATAAAAAATGTCTCTAGCATTCCTAATGATCAAGCAGAACTCTTTCTTTCTTTTTTCTTTCTTTCTTTCTCTTCTTTCTTTCTTTCTTTTGATACTTGACATTTTATTCTTCTAAGAACTTTCTTTCATTAGATGCGAATACCATGTTCAAGTTGTAACTCTTCTACTTTCTGAAGGTAGAATGTTATTCCCTAGAGTTTGGTATTATTCTACTTCTCTCCATCATTTCCTAACTAGCTTGCTACTATGAACACTGTTGGCATGTTTCTGTTGTGCTTTCTTGTCATCTACTAGAACCTCTCATAGAGGAATTTTGAGTGAATATAATAAAAATTATGGTGAAAAGAGTCAACATGGAACTATGGGTGTTTTTTTTTCCACTTCATGTACATTCCATACATCAAGCTGCCTCAACTAGCCTCTTTATATTCTCTTTATATTTTTAATTTTGCTTCACTGATTTGATAGTTATTCATGAGTATTTAGACACAGTGCTAAAATTAAGAAATTAATAATTCCAGTGTTTTTATATACCTATTAGACACCCCTAAATTTATAGCCATTTATCTTTCAAATAAAAATATAATTGGAAATTTTTCAATACTAATTAATTTGTAGTAATATAAGCAGTCTCTCTTTTTTAAAATTTATTTTTATTGTTGAAAGTATTACAGATATCCCCTTTTTTCTGGCCTGCACCTGTTCCGCACCCCAGGCCTCCACTACCCTATTATCTGTGTTCCTGGGTTATGCATATATGCATACAAGTTCTCTAGTTGATCTCTTCCCACCCACCCATCCCTGACTCCCCTTGGAGATTGGACATTCTGTTCCATGCTTCTATGTCTCTGGATCTATTTGGTTCATCAGTTTATTTTGTTCTTTGGATTCCACATATGAGTGAGATCATGTGATACTTGACTTTCTCTGACTGGCGTATTTCACATAGCATAATACTCCCCAGTTTGCTTAGATTTATGAGGAGTAGATGATGTTCCTCAAATTAAATAGAAAATCACATATGTAACCCGATTGTTCTCAGATCCATGGGAATAACATGGGAAGACAGTGTAGTAAAGTGGTAAAGGGTGGGCTCTGGAGTCAAACTGCCTAGGTGGGTCTTATCTGAGGCTTTACCATTTATTCACTGTGTGATCTTGGGCAGGTCATTTAACATCCTTGTGGCTCAGTTTTCTCATGTAAAAAATGGGGATGATAATAGTATCTTTCTCCTGAGGTTGAGGACTTAGACATGTAAGATGCTCAGGAGAAATGTTGTCTATGGTCATTATTGCACAAGAGCTAATAATAATAGGACAACAGCCCTAGCTGGTTTGGGTCAGTGGATAGAGCATCAGCCTGTGGACTGAAGGGTCCCAGGTTCGATTCCAGTCAAGGGCACATGCCTGGGTTGTGGGCTCAAACCCCAGTAGGGGGTGTGCAGGAGGCAGCCAATCAATGATTCTCTCTCATCATTGACTAGAGGCCTGCTGCACGAATTTGTGAAAGGGTGGGGCCCCTCTGGGTGGCCTGCGGGGATTGGGCAGAAACCCGCAGTCCAATGCTGCCTTCAGCTCCTACCTGCGGCTCCCGCTCATCCTGGCCCCACTGCACCTGCTGCGGGCTCGCACCCAATCAGTCCCGATCAAGAGAGGCTCGCGCTGCTGCAGCAGCACTCGCCAGCCGTGAGCCCTGCATCTGGCGCCCTCCCGAGGGGAGTGGCCTGCAGGATAGGACTGAAACATGCTCTCTGACATCCTCCGAGGGATCCTGGATTGTGAGAGGGCACAGGCCAGGCTGAAGGACCCCACCAGTGCATAATTGGGCCAGGGAGGGACTGTGGGAGGGCTCCAGGGTGTGTCTGGCCCATCTCGCTCAGTCCTGATTGGCCAGACCCCAGCAGCAAGCTCAGAGCGTCTGCCCTCTGGTGGTCAGTGCACATCACAGCGAGTGGTTGAGTAGCCTTAGCATATCATTAGCATATTATGTTTTGATTGGTTGAACAGTCGACTGGTCACTGGAGGACTGGACACTTAGCATATTAGGCATTTATTATATAGTTTCTATCTCTCTCCTACTCCCTTCCTCTCTAAAATCAATAAAAATATATTTTTTAAAAATAATGGTAGAACACTGGTTCATTCCCTGTCTATTCTGCCTCTACTTAAAGTATCAACAATTTGCTTCTGGGATGTTCCTATTATAGATATCATAAACTCAAAAAAAAAAAAAAATCCATGGACTACCGGTTGGCGACCACTGGAAGCCACCCAAGGGCATCTTTGGACTCTGGTGCTTCTGGCCTTGGGACAAGGCTGATGTTTAGCCATACCAAAGGTACCATCTTTAGTCACTTCCAATATCAGGTTCCCACTGCACTGTAACCAAGGTCCTGGAAGGAAAAGGAATACTTCTCCTCCTGCTTCCTGAGGTCAAGTTCTACCCCCTTGAGGGAATTGGCTCTATGCCTTATGCCTAATACCACTTCCTTCATAACCTCCACACTTGGGGCCTTGGCTGGGGGGAGCAGTGATATCTTAGGTTGAAAACCCCTGGTTCTCTCTACGCTTTCCCTACTGTTCAATGCAAAGGTCTCCTGCAAATGGACTCATGAAAGTCCTGCCCAGCAGTTCCTTAGATGTGCTTAGGTTGGCTGGAATAATACCACAGGCTCAGCTCAAGGATTCTTTCGCCCCCTACCTAATGAAATGAAGATGCTAATGAAATCCTGAAACCTTCTTTGAGCAACCAGTGGGAAGAGTCTCCTCTTAGTACTCCCTTTAGGGAAATTGAACATCCCTATACTGTTTTCAGTAAATATATTTTCTAAACAAAGTAAAGATTTCCATATGTTTTTGTGATTTTTAACATGCCACTGAGTGAGTACTCTAAAAGCCTGAAATATGTGCATTGTTGGTTAGACAGTACAACGTGAATATACTTCCTTAACAACTTTCCATCAAAAGTACTAAATTTCTCCATAATGTCAACAATTAACAATGTTCTCAGCTCAATGTTATATCAGTTCAGGCAATTAACTGATTTAATGTTACCTAGAAGTCTTTTTCTTAGAGATTCAGAAAGGCAGGCAGAAAGGGAAATTAATATACATATTGCTCTGGGGAAAATATGAAGGCTTTTATGATAGCAGGAATGACAAATTGTTTTTTCTGCAGAGCATTCCTAATGGATAATTTTTAAATGCACAAAGATGCATACCCACTGTCTAAAAGCTTAGCGGAAAAACAATGGGCTGCAGGCAGTACACAATAATCTGAAGGCTGGTGTAAGCCCCTCTTCTCATCTCCCACTAATCTGCAGAGCACTGATGATTAGGAACCCCTGGTGCATTGTTAATCCTGTCCACTATGAGCATAGTGCCATACAATTTGTGATTGCAATTGCTAATATATCCTGAAGTAGATTTAACCTCCAGTTGATGTTCCATCTGGTGGTGTTTCCAGTTTTGTGAGTTTTATCTCTGAAACAACTTTAGTAGAAAATGGCAATATCCTGAACATTACTAATAACCTGGTTCTGGAACTCTATTTACCTCTGTACTTCAATAATGCACATTTTTACTTACTAGTAACTTGAGCTGGAATGTTGAAAGCATGCTTTACATAGGATTCCTAATATCTGCCTGATAGCAGCTTCTAACTGCATGTCAATTCAAGTGTATTGCATAAAAAAGGGAATGAATTAGTATCATGGAACAATTGGAAACAAAGCAGCTTGCCTGAAACAAAGGCTAAGGAAAGATATGAAGAGCAAAGACACATGCTTGCCACCAAGGCGAAGGTCTATAAGTAACTGTATAAGCCTGAAAAAAAAATATGTTCAAGTGGAAAGGACTACAGATCATGCACACACTTTTCAAAATTACTATAATCGCCCCATCATAATTGTCACTAATATCATCTTGAAAAAATTTGTTTAAAATAATCTGCATGTAAAAATCAGGATGCTTGTTTTAACATAAAACCAGATTTTGTGATATAGTAAAATATATATTATTTATAGGTTTTTAAAAGGAAGAAGAGAGCCCCTAAAGCAAATACCTCCGTCGTTCAGAGAACGCAGATGTTCTTGTTTGGGTCATCCATCTGCTCTAACACAGGTCACAGGGATATTGGCAGCTTCAAGTAGCCTTTCTATTGCTAGAAACTAGAGCACATAAACCAACATTCACTTAGCCTCCTGCAAATGACAGTGCTAACGAACAGCTTGAAGTTTCACAATTTTAGAAAAAAATAGTCATTACCCTGGAATACCATACTGCCTCCAAATATATGCAAGGAATGCAATTATAATCATTTTTCAATCTTGTGTAGCTAGAAACAGAGACGCTGCACCAGGCTTGCAAACTTCATTATGGTGCCCCTAGGCTGTCCATCAGTGTCAAATTCCTTTTGGCATTTCCATTAAACAGGAAGGAGGGGGAGGGGCAGGGAAAGGAAAGTACAATAGAGACAAAATTCTTAGCACTGGCAAGGAGGCTCACATATGTGCACTTGGTATTTTCTATGCATTGGTGATTTGACAGGTGCAATGGGAAAGACTAATGTCCAACTTTCTTTGGCATTTATCTCAGCTTAATCTTTGTCCCCAGACACAAACTCAACTGGAAGCACCAAGAAAAGCACTCCATGATGTAAGTACCTTAAACCAATGGGCTATTTTGTATATGAAGATGTCCCACCAAATGAATAATTTATTACATATTGAGATTTTTTTTCTCCCCCTAAATGGTTAATAGATTTTCACCTAGCATCTATGTACACTCATTCAGTTTCTGCTGGTGACAAAGTCCAATCTTCTACTAGGTGATTGATTATCTAAGGCATGGAGTACAATGTATGATCATATGGACAGAGATTATTCTCCATGGAGAGTGAAGAGGCCCATATAGAGAGGGAACCTTTGACCCAGTACTCATAAATACAATGAAGGTACTTGCCAATTGAACTCATTGGCTAATGACAACACACACACACACACACACACACACACACACACACACACACACACCCCACATTTCCAACCAGAAAACAAACCTGGCTGCCCAGTAGTTTCTATTGAATATTGAATGATTCCCAGCACTTTTGTACCAGGTTAAATAATCCTATTCCTTTTATTCTTTACTGAAAGGGCTCTCATTTCCAGAGACCTAACAATCAAGCACATCTGTGAACCTTAAATGGACCCTAATCTGAAAAATATATATGTAAAGACATTTTCAGGATAATTGAAAAGTATTATATTAGGGAACTAATGTTAATTTTCTTCAGGGCAAAACTATAACAACTTATAGTTTTATATAAAATATCTTTATTCTTCAAAGTTGCAGATGAAATATTTGGGTAGATTGTAATATCTGCAACTTTCAGATGCTATACATGATGCACACACACACAAACAGGAAATATTGCAAATTATTAACAAGGTAGGGGGTATTTGGTTATTTATTTACCATTTTTTCAACTTTTCTATATTTTTGAAATTTTCTGTAATAAAAATTTGGGGAAAATAATTTATCTTTCACAGTTTAATGAAAACAAATATTCCAGGCAATGACAGTGTAAAAATACAATACAATAAAATAGAGATGAGACCTTCTCCCCCAATTTGGGTTGCAAAGGAAAATAAATTTGGCTGAATTTGTGTCATTCATTAATTTATTCAATAAATATTTATTGAATATTTACTCTGTGTTATATAAAGTAGGGCAAAATGATAATCAGAAATTTCTCTAGGAATTTGAAATTTAAGAGAGAAAAATCAAAAGTTAATATTGTCTTTTCTGCCTCCAACATCTTCCCATCCCCATCAAAAACTCTAAGCCCTGGCCGGTGTGGCTCAGTTGGTTGGAGTGCCATCCCGTACACCAAAAGGTTCGGGTTCAATCCCCGGTCAAGCACAAATGGGAGGCAACCAATTGATCTCTCTCTCTCTCTCCCCCCCACCCTTCCTCTCTCTCTCTCTCAAATGAATAAAAACATATCCTCAGGTAAGGATGAAAAAAATCCCAAACTCTAGTTAACCATTATCTCATGCAACTACAGTGGCTGCTGAAAATCTGCATCGTCTTTCACCTGGATCATTGCAATTGCCCCAGACTTGATCATGCCATTCCTTTACTTAAATTCTACTGCCTGGCCATTGGCCTCAGACACCTATGAGTAATTAGGTCTCTGCTTATCTCTCAAGGCTTATCTATCATCACTTCATACCTCAGAATCTACACTCAATGTACATAGCTTAAATTGCTTTCCATTTTCAGATTGTCATGCTCCGGCTCACTTTTAGGGTGTGCACATGACATTTCCTCTGCCTGAATCATATCCTTCACCCCACTTCTCCTCTATCTTTGCTTGACTATCTCTTTAAGACTTATTTTATGTCACTTCATGCACCTTGATAATATCACCATCTACTTTTTCTATCCTTCCACTTAACATACCACATTGTAATTGTCAATTTAATAGCTTGGTGGGTGCTTAAAAATTAGGATGGTGCATTTCTCCTATGAACACTGGCATCACTGACAAAATGAGGATAATAACATTGATGGGAAACATCAAATGGATATCAGAAGAGTTTTTGGCTCTTTGTATGTGGGTAACCTGAAAGTAATGGCTATTATCATACGATGCCATGAGGAAATTATCTAGTTAAGCATTTCCAACAGAGACTAGATGGTAATATAGTAGCGGCCTTTTGTTTGGAATTATATTATCCTTACGAGCATGTAGGAAGTAAAAGCTCAACCCCATTATATCTGCCTGGTATAATAACATGTACCTTTAAAAGGCACACACACACACACACACACACACACACACACACACACACACCTAAAATGAAATGAAATTAGTGAAAAATGCATAATCTGACAATATGCATATCAATCCCCCTAATTATTTGTTGAAATAGTCACTGGAAAGCCTTTTCTGGGTCCTCTGGAAATATAAATACTACTTCTAATTATAGGGAACTTTAGGCTTTACTGTGTATCTTGTTACTGAGTGCTCTCTCTTACCTTTCTCTTCTCTTTCCTTTCTTTTTTCCCTTCTGTCATGGATTATTAATGATGGTTGGCTGTATTTATTAGCCTTCTTACACAGTGTTTCTTAAGTGCATCATTGTCATTAGCTAATTGCCAATGCCATAACCCTGCCATAACCCCTGTAACACTGTTTTCCATTTAAACATGTGCTGTTTTACCCAACTTACATTTATTGCTAATATCCATCTAAAGACTAAAAAATTCAATACTGACTACTCTGCTCTATTTATAGTAGTGCATTGATTTAGTATATTTAAAATGTGAAATTTGGCTTAAAGGAAGCTCAGATATAACATATGACATTGTCATCCATGTATCTTTATTCTCTTTTAAGCTTTAACAACTAACTAGTCCAAATAACATAGAAGTTACTAGAAAGAAGTCACCCTGATTTATATTTAATTTATCACAAAATGATGTCTACCCAGCATTCTATCCTTGGACACTTCCAAATATCTATAGTAAATGATGTTCATAATGATGAACTTGAAGAACCTACAAGATCCTGAATATTAAATTATGATCAATATGTTTCTGGTGTTGATTACATTTAATTGTTAATCCCTCTTGAAATGTAATACAAAAGTTGTCTAGATATTCTAGGTATATATTTTTAATTAATTGTCATTAGTCTATTTTTCTTCACAGAGTGCTTGGCATGCACAAATCTGTTGTGATGAACTCTACGTATTTGCCCATTTTCATTTTGATGCTTTTTCTGTGTGGGAATGTTAACTGAGTCATTTCAGAATCCAGAAAAAAATCCCATATAATACATAGTTATGAAAGTTATTTCTATCCAAGTATTACCAGGAAGAGTCTGATATTGGATTTTCTACCAATTGCCCTGTAGTTGTGTAGCTTAATGGTAATAAATGTGAGTGTTGCCTGCAGTAGTTTTAAACAAAGATTCCCAGCCTACTTCTATACTCTGGTGGCCAGTCCCAGTCTCTGCCATCTTCCTTTGTACAAAGTATTCCTGATTCTATATAAGCAGAGCATAAAACCTGGTCTTGAATCTTTGAGTTTCTTAACTAGTGCTTATTTTGCAAGGCCTCCCATAAATATATTCTTTTTTATTGTTGCTAATCCTTACCCAAGGATATTTTTTCCATTGAATTTTTAGAGAGAGTGGAGGGGAAAAGGGAGGGAGGGAGGGAAAGAGAGAGGGAGAGAGAGAGAGAAAGAGAGAGAGAGAGAGAGAGAGAGAGAGAGAGAGAGAGAGAAATGGATGTGAGAGAGATATATCGATTGGTTGCCTCCGGCACATGCCCTGACCAGGGCTGCTGATTGAACCCTTGAACCCTCAACCCATGTGCCCTTGAACAGGAATTGAACCCATGCTCTTACCACTTAGCCACACTGGCCAGGGCTAAATCTATTCTTTAATCCAGATAATATTAGGATGTCCAGGATTAGATAAAAATCAGCAATTCCCATTGACTGATACAGGAAAATAATATGCAACGTGACTTAGTTTAGATGTTAGTGTGTTTAAAATAAGATTTACATTTCTGAAGTTGTTGATTAGAATTGCAAGAGATGAAGCAGGGCCAAAATGCTTTGTTTGATTTTTTTCCTCTCAGTGAACACAGTCTTTTCTATCAACAAAAGTCTTGGTTTAAATAGAAAGTTTGGAAAATAAAAAATGAATAGGAAAAACTATAAAATCACTTGTAATCTTTCTTGATTTTGCTACACATCCTCATACCACCAGAAATTTTCCCCTTTGTAACAGTTGTCACATTTAATAATATCAGTTTAATGTTTGCATTTCCCTAAAGACTTCAATCTTCTGGAAGCAAGACTGCCTCTGTCATAGTCACTGTCATGTCCACATTGCCTAGTACAATGTCTGGCTCACAAGAGGCACTCAACAAAGACTGGCCCATGGAAGGATGGCTGTTTTCTGTGCATCTTTATACACATATTTTTTGCTTCCAAAAACCACTACTATACAGCACATATGGCATGTGTTTTCAAATAAAAATCCTTTTTATACACAGTTTAAAATATTATCTCAGGTGATACAATAATTGATACCTTACTCCACTTCAAGCTTGAAAAACATGTATATCAATAAATCTTCCAGTAAATACCTCCCAACATAGTGCATGTTCCAAGCCAGATTACACTTACACAGCAAAAAAATCAATAGAGCCAAGCATAGATATTCAGCAAGAGACATTTATCTAAATATTGATAATGATATAGTGGCTTTCCCAAATTTATAGTACCACATCTTTTAAATTTGTGACAATTTCTCAATTGGAAAGCAGTTGAATTGCAATGCTCTCATGAGAATAGCTTAAACTTTAACAAAAAAGTCGAGGGGCAGGGAATAAGACAGAACAAATTACTAGCCTATCCAGAGGAAATGGAGTCTTCTAAGAAATTTTAAAACCAATGCATAATTATAATGGTGACATGTGCTTTAATGTGAAAAAAAATGATAGTGCCTCTCAATAATAACTATAGTTCTCAGAGCTGAAAAAAGATATAACATTAAAATAATTGGGTTTGATGCCTTGTATTCACTCTACAACTCCCTATGAGTACTGAGAACTTGTTAATCACTAAAGATAATCATATGTTTTCAACCTTCTTCTTCATTGACCTCTTTTGTTTTCAAATTTAATATATACTGAGGACTGTTCTAGATATATCTCAATTACTGTCATTTTCTTTACTTTCAATATTTTGTATTGATTTTCCTCTTCCCTATCTGACCAAAACTTCCTGTCCCTTTTTCTTTGTTTGTTTTTTGTTAAGTTTCACCCCCAAAGGCATTTTTTCCATTGATTTTTTTTTTTTTTTTTTTTTTTTTTTTTTTTTAGAGAGAGTGCAAGGGAGGGAGAGAGAAACATTGATGTGAGAGAGATACATCGATTGGTTGCCTCCCACAGTGTTCCTGACTGGGGCCACTGAAGAACCTGCAACCCAGGTACATGCCCTTGACCAGGAAATGAACCCAGGAATTTCCGTGGAGCCACTGGCCAGGAATGACTTCCTGTCCTTTTGGTGTACTGGGTTTCCTTTCCCTGCTCTGTAAATTTTGGTAACCTTTCATTTTCTCGTGCTAGGTGCTCTCCTCAGGCAATTTCTTATACTTTTATAATTACAACTATAGCAACATCTAGAACTATATTTACAAGATCCTGATCACTCCCCCTAGGTGGTCTAGTTTCCGCTTCACACATCTTCCTTGACCTACATCATCTCACCTCAGGCACCTACTTCTATGTTGTGATCAAAGCTTCCTCTTTTTCTAGTTTCTTCTTACATTTTATTTTCCTCAATATTTTTAAAGTCCCTAGTCCATTGACCCTTTATCTTTCTCCTGATAATCGATCTTTTGACTTTACTTCCTTTCAAATATAGCTTAGTTAGTGTAAATCAATACTTCAGTAGTACCTTCACAATATCCTAAACTCTTTTGCTCAATTGTTCTACTGTCCTACCTCCTCACCAAGCATACTCAGGCCCTGACATTCTGCTGGAGAAAATCCTATACTAGGCAGGTTAATGTTGCCCTATAGTCATAAGTATTAACCTTAGTCCTCACATGAACAAAATAGATACTTGTTATTTAGCCAACTTTCCTCCAGTTCTTCATCATGATTTTCCTAAAATGTTTCCCATTATCCTCAACACTTTGATATTCTTTCCCCTCCAAATTCTTAGTCATTCCCAGAAGATTTTCTCATCTCCTACTTTACTGAGAAGAGTATAACCACAAAAGCAATTTCCTCAACTTGTCATTTTAAGACCTACAAATTTACGTCTGCACTCACTCTTTCCTCCTTTCATGTTACTATAATTCATTTGACAAACATTTATTGAACACTGTGCTATGTGCTGGGAATACACCGGAGATTAAGGTACATACAATCTCTTATCTCGTGGAGCTTATAGTTTGGTTGGGAAGGGACCCTTTATTATTTTTTTTAAATATATATTTTATTGATTTTTTACAGAGAGGAAGGGAGAGAGATAGAGAGTTAGAAACATCGGTGAGAGAGGAACATCGATCAGCTGCCTCCTGCACACCTCCTACTGGATATGTGCCCGCAACCAAGGTACATGCCCTTGACCGGAATCAAACCTGGGACCCTTGAGTCTGCAGGTCGATGCTCTATCCACTGAGCCAAACCGGTCAGGGGAAAAGGAACCCTTTAAATAACTATCTTGATAATTAATTAATTACATTTGTGAAAGGTACAATGATGAAAACAGAGTGCCATAAGATTATACGTATCGGGGGGATTGAAAGACAAGTAGAAGTTGTTCAGGCAGAGGTGTATATATGTAGAAGGAGTTTCAGCCAAGAGCATAGATAAGAGCATGTCATGTCCAAGGAGATGAGAAATGGCTGATGTGTCAGGACTACAGAGAAACAAGTATAAGAGAGACTGAGGCAGACAGATCCTTGTTAATCATACTAAGGATTTTGCCCATTTTTATAACAACAGAAGGACATTTTGAGCAGGGAAGTATATGATTAGATTTGTTTGTATTTTGTTTTATCTTTAAAACACAAGACACTTGATTTTGGCATTTAAAAAAAAATTGTTTAAAATTGGGTGGGGGCAGTTGTAGTAGGTAGAGCAGAATCCTGAGTGGATTGTACCGAGCAGTGAGTGTGAGAACAGGAAATGGATCAGCAAGTGCATATTCATCTTTTTACTTTGGTTACAAAGAAAACAATGGTTACTGCAGGAGAATGTGGAATCATAAGGAGGTTTGCTTTCATTTGGGACACATTTAAGTATGAATATTGTAGAGAGAGAAAGAGAATATAAGAAAGATGCAAAGATTCAGAGAAACTTAAGAAGTCAAACTTCTCTAGGGGAACTTACATTATAATTATATATATGCACACTTGAAAGATCCCTCCTTATATCAGGAAGGACATATGGCACAATATGTCACAGATATTAAGTTATATTGTTTTAGTGTGAGAGAGATTAGGGAGGATGTGGTATATAAACTCAGCCTTGAAAAATGGGTAGAATAAAAACATCCTGAACTATGGTGATGGAAGATTAGATGCAAAAGTCATGAGAAGAGTCTAATTAACTTTGTTATCAGACCAATATAGACCAAGAGAACTGAGGGAAACTCCAATGTTTCTAACCTAGGTGTGTGTGAGTTGTTGGTAGTAATTTTGGAAATAAAAGGGTTGGTGCTCTGCTTGGATCTCAGAGATTTTTTTTTTCTCTCCCTCTAATGAAACAGGGAATAAGAATTAGGAGATGGAGACCAAGAGGTGAAATAAAGAAACTGACCAATATCCAGAAGTTTCCATTTTGTGACTTATGTTTTCTTAAACTTACCCAGAATAGCAAATGGATGCACATTCAAGTGTAAGCTAAAAGTTATTATGTAGTTTTGTCTGTCATTTGGCAGGAAAAAAAAGGGAGTAATAATGTGTCATATAGATGAGGGTATGGGAAAATCAGCATTCTCATATACTTGTAGTCAGAATCAATCAGAACAAAATTTGTACAGTCTGACAATAAGTATCAAAATTGTTTTCTCAAGGGAAATTCCATATCTAGATATTTATCTCAAGAAATGAATTGCAAAATGTATAAGTATGATGATTTTCATGCCAGAGTTATTAATGAGTGAAAAATTTGGAAATACCTGCATGTCCATAATTTTGAGTAACAATTGATGTACAGTATATCTGTAAAAGTAATTTCATGAAGATGTTTTTTTAAAAAACAAACAAGCCCTGATTTATAATGTATCAACATAGAAAAATGTTCACAATACAAACAAAAATAAAAAGTTAATGAATATATATGCTATGTATGATCACATTTATGAAAAAATATGTACTTACACATAATACAAGTCTGAAAAAAGAGACAAAAATTATTTTGGAAGATATGTAATCAAATATTAAGTGTGATTTGGAGTGGGAGTATGGTTGCTGCCTAGTTTATTTTTGCTTGTTCATATTATTTTATATTTTACTAGATGCCCAGTGCATGACATCCGTGCACTGGTAGGGTCCCCAGCAGCTGCCGGCTGTCGGCTAGGGCTTCCCTCCCTTCCCCCAGCCAGCCTGCCCCTTGGTCGAACTCCCAGAAGAACTCCAGTGGAGGGGGAAATTTGCATACTATGCTTTTATTATATAGGATAACTATTTGGTAGTTGAACAGATTTTTCTTATAAGATAAATGTTTTTAAGCTTAAAAGTCCAAATCTAAATAGTTTTGGATAATATGTACATATCAACATTCCCATCCATCTTCATGCTTAATCAGCTATCCATGAATATAGGGGAAATAAATTGAAATTCTGGAGCTAAAATGAGTAAGTGAAAACCATTTCATACTTGAACACCACAGACTTTTCTTCTTAATGATATATGCTAAAAGGTTCTCTAGAAACTTGAATGTGTTAATGCACCTCTCTAAGTATCTAACAAAAAGTAAGATGCAGTAAGTAAAAATGGCCTTTCAAAATCTGATAGATGCTTGAGTAAAACTTAATTAGTGGCAGCTTCTCCAGAGTTAAGATTAAAAACCCGTTTCCAAGAATGCGGTTCTTGGTCCATATCAGAGATCATTCTTTTAGGAATTCAGGTCTCTCCATGATGGACACAACTTAGATGAGGATTCTTGGGACTGTAATGCATAGTCATGCACCTATGAAAGGGCTTTTCACACTGAAATGAATGAATTAATGAAAGAATAGTTAAATAATTACATGGCCAATAGGGCAAACAGTGCATCAGAAATTTTGAGAAGCTGAATGTGACAAAATAATAATAATCCTATATAATAAAAGCCCAATATACTAAGTGTCCAATCGTCCAGTCGGCCATTCAACCAATTAAAGTATAACATGCTAATGATATGCTAAGGCTGCTCAAATGCTCACTATGATGTGCACTGACCACCAGGGGGCAGACAGTCGACTGGTCAACCAGTTGCTATAACATGCACTGACCACCAGGGGGCAGACACTCCCACCGGTAGGTTAGCTTGCTGCTGGGGTCTGGCTGATCAGGACTGAGCGAGATGGGCCGGACACACCCTGGAGCCCTCCTGTGTCCCTCCCTGGCCCCGATCATGCACTGGTGGGGTCCCTCGGCCTGGCCTGCACCCTCTCACAATCTGGGACCCCTTGGGGGGATGTTAAAGAGCCGGTTTTGGCCCAACAGCAGAACGACCAGTCGCTATGATGTGCACTGACCACCAGGGGGCAGATGCTCAATGCAGGAGCTGCACCCGGTGGTCAGTGCACTCCTACAAGGGGAGCGCCACTCAGCCAGAAGCCAGGCTCACAGTTGGTGAGTGCAGTGGTGGGAGCCTCTCCCGCCTCAGCAGCAGCACGGGGAGTGGGCATAAGCCAGCAGTTGGACATCCCCAGAGGGCTTCCAGACTGCAAGAGGGCGCAGGCCGAGCTGAGGGACCCCCCCCTCCCGAGTGCACAAATTTTGTGCACTGGGCCTCTAGCATTGATAATAACAATAGTATAGTAAAAGCAAAATGATGATTGCTATCAGGTAAGGCAGATACATTGCTCTTAGAGTTCACTAAAAGTGATACCCATGAATGATATCAGAAAAATGCTGTCTCCATCAGTTCTGAATGCTACAACAAATACCATAGCCTGGGTGGGTTAAACAAACATTTATTTCTCACAGTTCTGGAGGCCAAAAGTCTGAAATTAGGATCTCAGTCAGTATGTTTGGATTCTTGATGAGGGCCCCCTTCCTGGTTATGTCCTGACATGGCCTTCCCTTGGTGTGTGCAAGCAGAGAGATCTTGTGTTTCTCCTTTTTACAAGGGCATTAATTACATCATGGTGGCTCCGCCCTCATGATCTCATCTAGACTTAATTACTTCCCAAGTCCCCACCTCCAAATATCATCACAATGGGGATTAGGATTACAGCATATACATTTGGTGAGGGGGAGGGGGGGATGGGACACAATTATTCAGTCCATAGCAAATACCAACATAATTAAAAGAGGTAAAATGTCCCCTTAATTGTATTATTACCACTTACCCATCAATTGGTGCCATTGTTTTTATAAACAAAAAAATGGGTCAACAAAAGTTGAGTCGTTAGCATGAATGCCTAGGAAAAAAGGAGACACCACAGAGAAAACTTAGCAGTACCCACTCAGCATGTTTAGCTCTACCGCTACCCAGTCCCTGTGGCAGGTGACCCTGGTTTAGAGGCTGATAAATTGGGTTTTTAGGGTGACATCATTGTGCGCTGAAATGTTATAATTGTCCTTCCTCCCCTCTCAACAATCATCATTCTTTCTCTCATTCCAATTCACTGATTGTACTGTGCTTTCCCACACAGATTTCCTATAGGAAGGAATGTGCTGCTCTTGCAGACTTGAAAAGTCCATGGGATAGCTACATATCTCTTCTCACTAGCTAGCTGCCATGCTCACTTATACAAACCATCTTCTATGAGCTCATCTGGTATATGCCAGATACCTCGAGGTTAAATATATGTAGTCTAATAATGCTGATCAAAGAAGATGAAATCTCCTAACAATTTACTCATTCATAGAATTTGGCCCCTTACCCATAATCTTCCTCTTTATCCCAAACTCTGTCAATCCTCATGTATTATTTAAACATCCATATGGATTGCCCATCCAACATTCTAGTCTCCTGGTCCTTTGACATGCACATATTCCATTAACTTTTTCTTCACTCCACTTCACCCACCTGCTCCCCTGGCCATAAACTAGATCTTGTCACCACCATCTAAACCTATTTTACATTCCACATCATTCACTCATATTTCTTGTTCTCTGACCATAACTTTTCCTCTTTCCAGCTTGCCAGTTCACTACTCTTATGTCAACTATTTCTTTAAGGAATCGGAGCAATTCAGAGTTTTCTCACACATTTTTGTAGTCATTTTATAAAGATTTTTACTTATTCATCTTTCTTTATTGTGGTAAAATATACATAATATAAAGTTTACCATCTAAACTATTTTGAAGTGTACAGTTCAGTGGCATTAGATGCATTCATTCACATTGTCGTGCAACCATCCATCTCCAGAACTCTTTCATCTTGCAAAACTGAAACTCAGTACCCATTAAACACTAACCCCTGTTCCCCTTTCCCCCACCTTCACCCAGCCCTTAGCAATGGTCATTTTATTTTCTGTCTCTATGAATTTGAATATTCTAGGTACTTCATATAAGTGGGATCATACAGTAGTTGGCTTTTGTGACTGGCCTATTTCACTTAGCATAATGCTCTCAAGGGTCATCTGTATTATAGCATGTGCCAGAATTTCTTTCTTTTTTAAGGATAAATAACATCCCATTGTATGTATAAACAATATCTTCTTTATCCATTTATCTTTTTTATATATTTTTATTGATTTTAGAGAGGAAGTGAGAGGGAGAGAGTGATAGAAACATCAATGATCAGAGAGTCATTGATTTGCTGTCTCCTGCACACCCCCTACTGGGGATCAAGCCTGCAAACTGGGCATGTGCCCTGACTGGGAATCGAACCCATGACCTCTTGGTTCATAGATTGATGACCTTGTATATGCCAGATACCTTGAGGTTAAATATATGTAGTCTAATAATGCTGATCAAAGAAGATGAAATCTCCTAACAATTTACTCATTCATAGAATTTGGCCCCTTACCCATAATCTGATCGGGAATAGAACCTATGTCCTCTTGGTTCAACCACTGAGCCACGCCAGCTGGGCTCCATTTATCTGTTGATGGACACTTGGGTTGCTTCAAACTTTGCCTATTGTGAATGATGCTGCTATGAACATAGGTGTACTCATTCATCTTTTCTGTTGCTGGCAATCTCTGAAAGTCTTTATAAAGTACTCCTTTATAAAACAAACTAGTACTAAAATATTCCTCAAATATTTGCCATTTACCTTCTATCTTTGCTTTTTCTGAAAATTAGTGTAATAATTCAGACCCACGTAATGATGGTGTTTTTTGACAAAGCTATTTTATACTTGTGATATGTGACTCATTGATTGCCATACTATCAATGGATATGAGGATGGCTAACCTAAGTTTAGCTAAGGTATGTGAGACACTTCCTTAAGAGAGTTCAGACTAATGATGTAGCTTTCAAATAGAGTTTTTCAAAGCATTTCTACTTAATTGCATAGCCAGCTCTTTTTCCTTCAGACATATAGGAAAATATTACTTCCATGTTCTCCCTGTAGTTAGGAGAGTTCTGGTGAATGGGTTGCAAGAAGAGTGTGTGTGTCTCTTTTGGGCTGAAGCAATATAGGTTTACTTCTGGGCCAAATCTCTCTCTTTCTCTGCCACATCGACTAAGGAGAACACTTGTTCCATCTGGTACAGCTATAGGATGGTGAACTGCTAACAAATGATCACTGAGTAGCCATATGGAAGGCATTTGCCCTGAACAGTTGCCCAGAACCACAACAGACATTTTGTAAGCAAGAAATATACCACTGAGATTTGTGGGGTTATTGTTCCTGTAACATAACCTAGTCCATCCTGACTAATATAATAGTGGACCATTTAAGCAAATTGTGGGCTGGTATACATCCATTAATCATGCAGCCATTTAAAAAAAGGAGAGAATGATATGTGTTGAATTGGAAAGATCTTCTAAATATATTAACTTAAAAAACAAGATATAAAATAGAGTATATAGTATGTCACTGTTTGTACAAAATAAAAATAATCACTTACACATGCATTGAATATCTATCTAGATACACAAAATAATGATGATAAGGATGGTTGCTTCTGGGAGGATGGGAGGAGGACAGACAGGTGTGGGAAAGAGACATTTTTTACTATTTGAATATTTTAAAATACCTAGTACTTAGTAATATTTTAAAATAATAAATGTGCATGAGTAACTGATTATAAATAAATAAACATTAAAAGCAATAATGAAAGTCTAAATCCAATGGTTAGGGTATCAGAAAGAAAATAATAAATTTGAGAAATCATGCAGAAGTTTGATTGATGAGATTCGACAGTTTGTAAATATTAGAAAGATGGAGAAGAAAGGCGTCAGAGGTAATCATAATGTAAGTTCCATGAGGGCAAGAATTTTCATCACTTTTGTTCATTGATGGTATGTATCGACTGACTACAAAGGATATCATTTATTGTTATGTTCATAAAATGTTTTGTCCTTCGCTATTTACATTATGCTTAGAAGTAGGTAATGTCTTTCATTTTGCATTTAATGCCATTTCAATAAGTCATCTCTTTATTTTAATTTGGCCCACTTTTTACCTTCAACTGCAGGCAACTATTTAAAGAGAATATGTTAACAAAGATAAAATCAGACCATGGAAATATGGAAGCAAACATAATTTTTTCAAGTCTATCAAATATTAAATAGTTAGGAATTAAAAGTCTTTATGAATTAATGGCTACCTAGAAAAATGTAAGATATTTTAAAATTCAGAAATTATAGACAATAACCTTGGCTTTAAGGTATCATAGCATTTATATGAAGCTTTTTCTGAATTTTGTTTAAATTGTTTTGTTTAGAAGCTTTTCACTTATTTGTTTGTAGTTACTACATGTTTTGTCTAACAAACCTAAGGTTTGGTTCCTTTCTCTTCCCTCGTGATTTGTTGGAGTTTTGTATTTTTTTTTACATAGTTTTTTTATTATTATTATTGTTTGAAGTATTACAAATAGTAGTAAGTATGTCTCCTTTTTTTTTTTTCCCCCATTGACCTCCCCCCCGGCCTCCCCTACCCCCCAGTACATGCCTTTACCTGCCCCCCCCACCCAGTGTCTTGTATCCATTGGTTATGCTTATATGCATGCGTACAAGTCCTTCGGTTGATCTCTTACAGCCCCCTCCCCCCAACCTCCCCTGCCTTCCCGCTGTAGTTTGACAGTCTGTTCAATGCTTCTTTGCCTCTGTATCTATTTTTTCTCCATTTCTTTCCTTTAAAAAATCTTGCCTCTGCAGACTAGAAATAAACATATAATAACAAAAAATGTTTGAGTCCCAATTTCAATGTCCAACAGTTCTGAGTCCCCGTTTCAATGTCAAACAGTTCCTTATGTGTACATGTCAGCAATGATATCTGGATGGTGGGTTTATGGTAGCAATGGAGTTTTGTATTGATACACTAAAAATAGTATTGCCCCTGAGAACTATTGCCCTTTTTCTTGAGAATTTTGAACGTAGTTTAACCATGTAAAGCCAATGGTAGTCTATCAGGTGTCATAGAACAACTTCTAATCTCCCAAACATGTAAGAGGAAGACAAATTGCTTGGCATGGGAGGAACCCCTTTACATGCCAGCAGCCCAATTCTTTCTTAAATAAAGGTGGAAGAGGTGCTGAGAGTCCTCAGGTAACTCGATGAGGCAGTGGGATCACCTTTCTTCTTCACAGCCAAGGGTAGCCCAGTGACCCAGAAAGGGATATGGGAGGCATCCCTCAGTCACAGAGCTGCTTCCCAACAAGTATGCTGTGGGCCTAGGTGCAGACAGAAAGCCTGCCTAACCCTGTGGACAACTAGGTTTGATAACTGTTGATGCCTCGGCTGAAATCAAGAGGCTTTAACATGCTAAGCCACTCCTGTAACTCAGCTTCCCTCTCTGGCCCAGAAGATTTCTGACTAGTGCCTGGTCCTATGTGAGTGACCTCAAGCATTTTCTGGGCTGTTCACATACCACACAGCTAGTACTTTGGCATCTTGTGTGAACTCTATGCAGAAAGCTTTTTCCCTGACCCTTCCACTTTTAGACTTATTCCTGCTTTCCCAGCACCTGACCTCATTCATAACTTTTCCCTTGTCATTGGCTTCCTCCCTCCATCATGATTTATACTCATCCCCTCGGTGATGCTTCACCCGGCTGCTCAGGGGAAGTATGTCACCCTGCCCTTTTGGTGTCCACCTCCTCTGAGGCTCTGCAGGGGACACCTCACGGTGTATACCGATCCCTTGAATGGAATTTAGACAAATAAACATGAGATTTCAAGGGACTGCATCCAATAAATCATGCCCTGGAGCCAACCTCCTGCAATCCCTCCCCGGCCTGGCACATCTGGGGCGGCACTGCGGCTTCAAGGGCGTCTGCAGAGTGAGCAGGGTCCCTCCGGAAGGTGGGGTCCGTCAGTCTGGCCTGTGGGGATCAGGCTGAAACTGGCTCTTCAACATCCCCCGAGGGGTCCCAGATTGCAAGAGGGCAGTTCTCTGGTGATGCACCCCAGAATCGGGCTCCCTCCTCTCTGGTTCCAGGGTGCATCACCCGAGGACCGCTGCTGCCAAGTCACTGCAGCTCAGCAGCTCCTGCGTTGAGCATCTGCCCCCTGGTGGTCAGTGCATGTCATACCTACCAGCCAGTCGATGGTCATTTAGCCTTTTATATATATAGATTATAATATACCAATTTTATTAGAACAAGACTTTACTCCCTTGATCCAAAGTTTTGGCATAAAATATATTCAAGATTCCATAATGTAAACAGCATACCTTATATGTGGTAGGCATGACTATAACCCTTTTCTTAGCTTGTTTTCCAATAGCATGGGAAGTCTCAAATGGCTAGGTAGAGGTTGTTGTTTCCAACTCGGTGAAACCATCTGGTGGAAGAAATCTTTGAATACTAAAAATTCTAAATCAACAGAGGCCCAAGAAGGAAGGACAAGTGAATCATTAGGTTTAATAGTGAGACATGCCACTCCCAATTCCACCCACTGGTTCTTGAACCCATAAACTATTGCTGTAGGAGAAAAGCACCAAATATGTGTCTCTGGTTCAAAGCACAGACCACCTACAGAATAGCTCCCCAGATTGGTAAGATATTGTTTCCTGAGCTACATAACTCAATATTCAATTGGCATTCTGCTATTCTTTTTTTAATATAATTCTTTTTGTTGAATGTATTACCTATGTCCCCTTTTTTCCCCCATTGACCCCCTCCAGCCCACTCCTGCCCCCGCCCCCCGACCCAGGCTGTAACCATCCTATTTTCTGTGTCCATGGGTTATGCATATATGCATACAAGGCCTTTGGTTGATTACCTCTTCCTGCCCCCACCTATTCTATAAGGCCAATTACTTTCAAGTGATGACACATATGAGATCAGTGGTCCTATGAGCATCAGTATATTGCCTTATTTCACAGAAAAAGTAAACTTATTAAAAGTAATGTTTTGAGATAAAAGTTGCTAGTGAATAAAGTGTTCTCTGAATCCATCTAGACTGTGCTGCTTGTAGATGTGTGACAGTGAGGAAAAGCAAATTCAAATCCAAAATAAACGTCTACTCCAATGAAGACAAAACTGCCCCTTCATAGAGAAATGTAATCCGCCTGACACCAAGTACCTTTTGGTCCCCCTGGAGTTGGGTACCATATTGGAGGCTCCTGTTTGGTTACAACAAATGTCAAGTTGCAAATCAAGCCATGGCAGTAGGCAGACCAGCCTTGGTGAGGGGAAGTCCATGTAGTTGAGCCCATGCATAGGTTCTAGTTGTCTCAGTGTGACCACTTAATGAGACAATCAAGCAAGCAAAGAGAGTCTCAGGAAATGTATTAAAAATATCTCATTTATGATGGAAATGTATGAATGGAGTCCTAAGGACAGATGTTCAATCTCTACCAGGACTCAATAGAAATCCAAAAGCTATTTCTTAAAAGAAGAGTGATGACTTAACAGAGAGGATGTGCTGATGCTAAAACATCCTATGGGCCTCTGCTGTGGAATTTTCATAATGTTTAGAGAACATTCCAATCTGTTACAGAAACTTTGAAATCTGTTGGATTCAGAAAGATATAAAGGCCAAGTAGCCAAGCTGCTTGCACTGACACTTGGACTTCACAGGCCCCAGGTCCCACTCAAAGCTTGTACCATTGGGGTCACCTGGTAAATGAACCAAAGATGCACTCCTATATTGTCTGTTGCTTTCAAAATCTAGTGAGGCCTCTCACCCAAGGACATGTTGAGAGAGAAAGAGAGAGAAAGAGAGAGAGAGAGAGAGAGAGAGAGAGAGAGAGAGAGAGAGAGAGAGAGAGGTCAATCGGTTGCCTCCTGGATGTACAACTTCTTTTTGGTGTATGGACAACTCTCCAACCAACTAAGCCACCCAATCAGGGCATGCCTCTTTTTTTAATGGTATCAGATGCAAGTTGTATTAACTTGTCCTTCACATTGGCAAAGATATCCCTATATGCTTCAGAGAGGCCCTTCTAAATAAAATCAGTGCTGCTTTCTATTCCTGGCTATTTTCAGTATGAAACCATAATGTATTAGACTAGCATGATGCTCTACAAAATGGTGAGACATTCAAGTACTCCATGGGCCAAATTATGGCACAGAGTTCGAGAGCTGTTGTAAACCTGAGACAAGATCAATATATTACTGTTTCTGACAAGTGAAAATAAACTTCTGAGATTCTCTATTTTTTGAAATAGCACCTGTCAGATCAATAGATGCAAACCAAAAACTTCCTATTTTCTCCAATAAAGAAACTATATCTAGATTGGCCACTATGGCTTGAAAAACAGATTCGGTTTATGATAATTGACTAGATGAGAATTTTTAATGAAACATTTTGGAGACCTAGGTGATTTCTGCATAAGCTAAACAAGCTACTTCTGCATCTTTTAAATCTCTTTCACTTAATTGTATACCTCTCTCCCACATTGCTGAGCCTCCTCCCAAGGATATGATATGGCTTTTGATTTGCTCTCTGACGGGGCGGGGGTGGGGGGGAGTTCTAAGAATTTTTCTTGGTCCTTACCACCATAATAGCTAGGGTGACCTACATAGTTTATCATTAAAAGCAGTACACTTTTGATGGTAAAAAGAATACTATTAATAATTTTGCTGGAAAAACGTATAAACTGGTACTCTAGGGGTCAGCAATCCAGTGTGCGGATTTAGTCTTTTGCTATTATCAACATTGCATTTAGGAACCAGGAAAATAACCATCAGATAGGTTCAAAAACCCACTGGGCCTCCATAAGCTGGATTTGGTTCACAACTATATTATTACCTGATCTCTTTCAGCCTCCACTCTAACCAGTGAACCACATTGACAGTCTACCCCCATTCCCTGGAATTAGTGTTAGCTCAGATCCAATGTCCAATAACTGCTGAAAAGTCTGGGAATTCCCTTCCCCCAGTGCACAGTTACTCTGGTAAACAAATAGTTTCCTGTGTGGAAAGCTAGAAAGAAAATCATAGAACACACTCGTGAAGTTATTATGGGGTCCTTTCTTAAATGCATCCTATTCATTCAAATTTAATCTCAATGCTTTGGGGAAGTCTGTGTATGGACTGAGGTCTGAGAACTAGGTGAAGAACTGGGATTCTGGTGTGGTAGCTAAAAGCAGGCCTTTCCAAATCTAGAGGGAGGTTACTGTTGTTACATAAATCAAATAGGACCTCCATGGGTTATTCTCTAGGGACTCTAATTATAAGCCTGGAGACAATCAGGGTCAGTGGAGATCAGGCACATGGACTCAGATTTCTCTAGTTTGATAACTTCCTTAGGTATGGCTATTACAGAATCTTCAAACAAGGCAGTTGAAGCCCCATTCAAAAAGGAAAAAGTGATTACCCTTTCAGACATTCTGTTCTCCCAAATATCTCTATCCCTATTCTTACAGATCCACTCTTTTTTAATAACTATTTTAATTTTCACACAATTGACATTATTCAATAACCCACTGGATCAAATTTTGAATTTTATTTTTGGCCATTTTAGCCCAGCAGTTTTTTAAAAAAATTTAATAAATCTTTATTTTTCAGATTATTACAATTGTTTCTCCTTTTTCCCCCCATAGCTCCCCTCCACCCGGTTCCCACCCCACCCTCTGCCCTTACCTCCCCCTCACTGTCCTCATCCATAGGTGTATGATTTTTGTCCAGCCTCTTCCTGCACCCCCCATTCCCCTTTCCCCCTGTGAATGATCAGTCCACTCCCTTTCTATGCCCCTGATTCTATTATATTCACCAGTTTATTCTATTCCTCAGATTTTTAATTCACTTGATTTTTAGGTTCACTTGTTGATAGATATGTATTTGTTGTTCATAATTTTTATCTTTACTTTTTTCTTCTTCCTCTTCTTAAAGAATACCTTTCAGGATTTCATATAATAATGGTTTGGTGGTGATGAACTCCTTTAGCTTTTTCTTATCTGTGAAGCTCTTTATCTGACCTTCCATTCTGAATGATAGCTTTGCTGGGTAGAGTAATCTTGGTTGTAGGTTCTTGCTATTCATCACTTTGAATATTTCTTGCCACTCCTGTCTGGCCTGCATAGTTTCTGTTGAGAAATCAGCTGACAATCATATGGATGCTCCCTTGTAGGTAATTAACTGTTTTTCTCTTGCTGCTTTTAAGATTCTCTCTTTGTCTTTTGCTCTTGGCATTTTAATTATGATGTGTCTTGGTGTGGTCCTCTTTGGATTCCTTTTGTTTGGGGTTCTGTGCGCTTCCTGGACTTGTAAGTCTATTTCTTTCACCAGGTAGGGGAAGTTTTCAGTCATTATTTCTTCAAATATGTTTTCAGTATCTTGCTCTCTCTCTTCTTCTGGCACCCCCATAATTCTGATGTTGGTACACTTGAAGTTGTCCCAGAGGCTCCTTACACTATCTTCAACTTTTTGGATTCTTTTTTCTTTTTGCTTTTCCAGTTGAGTGTTTTTTGCTTCTTTGTATTTCAAATCTTTGACTTGATTCTTGCGTTCCTCTAGTCTGCTGTTGGGTCTCTGTATAATATTTTTTATTTCAGTCAGTGTATGTTTAATTTCTAGTTGGTCCTTTTTCATATCTTTGAGGGTCTCGCTAAATTTATCGGCCTTTTCTAGGATATTCTTGAAAAACCTTATAACCATAGTTTTGAATTCTACATCCAGTCATTTGTTTGCCTCCATTTCTTTCGTTTGTGATGTTTCTTTGTCTCCGCATTTTCGTTGCTTCCCTGAGTTGGTAGGGTAGCTTTGTGTGCTAGGTTTCCTATATGGCCCAGTGGGTCAGCCTCCCCAGTTAACCTGAGGTGGACACTCTTGGTGCACCCCTTTGTGGACTGTGTGTACAGCCTTGTAGTTAAGTCTTGATTGTTGTTGGTATCACTGGGAGGAATTGACCTCCAGGCCAGTTGGCTGTAAGGATCAGCCATGTCTACGCTGGGAGAAGTTCGGTGCTGGAGACAGCCTTATAGGATCAGACTTGGAAAATTGCAAAAGCCTCTGTGCTCAGCTTGGATGGGGCGGAGTCTTAGGGCAGAGCAGACAGTATTGGCTTCCCGTCAGCCCTGCCCTTGCACGTGCCCCTCCAGACCTCTGCCTTCCTCGGCTCCCCTGAGTTTCTGCCTGACAGTCCAGATTTCCCCTGTTAGAGCGTGGGTTCCCAGGGGCTCGCCCGGAACTGGGGTTCAGTGCAGTCGGAACTGAGGTTCAGTGCAGTCAGGAGCTTCCGACTCCCTTTTGCTAGGGAAAGCCTGTGGCAACCTCCACATTCAGTCTTCTCTGCAAGCACTCGTGCACACGCACCTCCAGACCCCTGCTCCCCTGAGTCTCCGTGTGCCTTTCTCTCTACCTGACAGTCCAGACTCCCCCTGTATGAGCCTGGGTCCACGGGGTTTCACCCGGAACTGGGGTTCAGTGCAGTCAGAACTGGGGTTCAGTGCAGTCGGGGGCTTCCTTCCCCCTCCCACCAGAGAAAGTCAGCCAGGCACTCAGCTGCCCTTCCTCTCTGCGTGCATGTCTCCGTACCCCAGCCCTTTGCCGCTCCTCTGATTCTCCGTGAGCTTTTCTCTTTCCTTCTGGTTGTAGAATTTCCACTCAGCCAGCCTTCCTGTGGTTCTGGATGATGTCCGTTCTGTCTTTTAGTTGTAGTTTTGAAATTGTTGTGTGAGGCAGCAGTTTAGGTGCTTACCTATGCCGCCATCTTGCTTTCTCTAGCCCAGCAGTTTTAAGAGACAAGAAGTTGTCTGTATTTGTTCGCTTTTTGTTGTTGTTTTTTAAATATATTTTTTTCTGATTTCAGAGAGGAAGGGAGAGAGATAGAGAGAGAAACATCAATGATGAGAGAGGATAATTGATTGGCTGCCTCCTGCACACTCCCCACTGGGGATTCAACCCACAACCCAGGCATGTGCCTTTGAGATTTGATTCTCAGTCAAGGGCACATACCTGGGTTGTAGGTTCCATCCCAGCCCCAGTCAGGGTGCTTGTGGGAGGCAACCAATCCATGTGTCTCTTACATTAATGTTTCCTCTGCTCCTCTCTCTTTCTCACTCTCTCTCTCTCTCCCTCCCTTCCACTTTCTAAAAATCAATGGGAAAAACAAATTCTTGGGTAAGGATTAACAACAACAAAAAGAATAATCCAATGAAATGGCAAATGTGGGAAAAGAGCTCATTTTTGTGCCTTGGAGGAGAAGAGGACCAGGACCAATCTTCTGGCTCTAGGATAGAGTTTTGCCTTATCAATAAACAAAGAGTTGGGGAACTATAAAATAGCTTCCAGCTTCATTATTTAATGAGATTATGAAACACCAGCAAGGGAAAATAAATGATTACATAGCATTCAATGTTAGAAAATGATAGTTATTATAGTCAATTAAAATGTGTGTACTTACAAAGTTTGGCGATATGGGCTGTAGGGAAAAAGCTGTTGAGTTTATTCCATGCTTTGGCAGAAGGAAATCAGTGTAGGTGTAGCTCAGGAAATCAGGCTGGAAGATTATGAAAAGAGGTGTTTGACAAGAAGGAGAGCATGCTAGGATAGAGGGAACCACCCATATAGACACTGAAGAGTTCTGTTTGGGTGTGGTGATGTGGCTTTTCCTTTTTGACATGGATTACACCCTTTACAGTACATGCCAACTTGGATTTTAAGACTTTCTCAAAATGGGGCTCTCTATAATTTGCAACAAGAAAGAGAGGTGGGGGTAGTAAAGGGTAAAGGGGGTCAAATATAAGGTGATGGAAGGAGATTTGAGTTTGCAATATACAGATGATGTATCATACAAATGTACACTTGAATCCTATATAACCACAATAAATTTAATAAAAAGAAAAAAAAGGTACACATTTCCTTTGTGGTTACAAGAAATTTTGCTTTGTGCAAAAGAACTTGACCTGTCCCAGATGTTGCACTGCAGAAAGTTAAGTCTTTTCATATTACTATTTTGAAAAGTCCTTTGATAGTTATTTAAATGACTCATCATAGTACCTTTAATGTCAAATAATTGTTTTCTGCTTTTGGATGTGAAGCTTGTTAGACAGTAAATGTTTCTCAGAAAATATATTGTAAAATAGAAGCCGAAGGAAAGAAATATTTAAAAGCTGATGTCTTACAACTGCTCTTGTGATTTAGAGGCAGACATGGTTCATCTACTATGTTCTCTTTTGTGTGTGGGGGTAACTCTTGGATTTGATTAATGGTGATTAAAACAACGCTATATAAGATCAGGAAAGATTTGTCCCTTGAAAGTCACTTTTATTGAATTGCTCAAAACTACTGAAATTATACTTATCAAGTAAAACCGTGATTTGATGTCTCTTTGTTTTGAATCCAGTTTTCCCAGTAGAATATGTGGGCTTTGATCTCTATCTGTGAATTACTCAACATAGTCCTCAACATGTTCAATTTTGTGAGAAAGCATTGTGTTCCAATTCTGGAATGAATTTCCTCAGGGCTTTTTTAATAGTTTGTGCCTTAATGCATGATAGTTTTAAAATTTTCCAATTTAATCAATTCCTTTTGAAGTTGAATGAGATTCTGCTTTTTATCATGTACTCAGATAATGCTATTAACTCATGGTTGGTAGGGCATACACTTTGAGTAGATTTTGTAGTGGTGGTAATGTGAATTCGCTCTGGGCCACTTCTCCTTGTGTATAAAGAAGCTCCCCACTGGTTAAGATACTGGCATAGTCTTTTGTTACAGAACACAGTGAAATCTGGAAGTTCTCACAGGGCCAATCTCAGCCTGGGTCACCTTGGTACTATCATCTGACCAGCAGAATTAACTGACAGCAGACAATTATTTTCATCTCTGAAGTATATCCAAGTTTTTTTTTTTGTTTTTTTTTTTTTTTTTGCTGTCTTCTATTCTCTTTTCATTTCCTTGAGTTGGAATTGCTTTATTTGCTAATATTTCCTAGCATAGGTAAAGTTTCAAGCCAAGGACATTACTGTCAGGGTAGCAAGAATAGAAAATCAATACCATATTGATTGCCAGTGAAAACGATTATGAATAACTTTAGTTACCTCTTTGTAGTTTAAAGCTCAGTGTTCTGTCTTCCCCATTTGTGGCTTTCTGAGTTTTTATAATTAAAATGATGTTATCAAATCAAAGACCTGGAAAAACAGGATCATGTCTATATAACTTTGTAAATTCTTAAATGGTGTGCTTTTTAAAAATCTTTCATCCTGGACATAAAAGGATTATTGCCTGCTTTAGAAAAGTGTCATTTTCTTGGTCACATTTATAATAAATTGGTCATATTTCACCTGATCTAATTTAAGGTAAAAATATTTACCTATATACAATAATTTTCACTCAACTTCAGCTCACTGAAAAATATATTGCTTGGATGATAATGCATTTATTTTAGAGCTGACATTTTTTTCAAACTTTGAGCATGAAAAAAATATTTAGCAAACCTATTAACTCAGAAAAGTTTTAAATTTTAGTGAAATCACAGAGAACTAGGCCATGCTTTAAGCATTTTGGGCTTAGGAAAATGTATTCATTACCTGTCAGAAAGTGGAGTGGGAGGAATCTGCCTGGCTTGGTAGGTTCCTGGAGAAATATGATTGTGCAGATAGAGGGGAGCTCTTTGGGGCCCTCCAAACTGCAGACTCAAGGAAATTGATCCTGACTCTACATTTGGGAAGGCTGATTTGGAAAAGAACTGAAATCTTGCTGTCATCTTCGTTACTGAATCATTTACGATAATTTGAATTTAGCAACAGAAATGAACTTAGCTAACTTAAATGAAAGAAGTAATTCACTATGGAGATATGGATAGTTCCAAAATCTAGTAAATAGTGAAGACACAGACTTCTGTCCTAGAATCAGAACAGCTGTGGTGATCTAGGTGTTCACTGAAGTCCAGACCAAGGTATAGAACAGCATCAATTATTTTCCATCCCTTATTTCTTTCCTTTGAGATTCAAATTCGGGGGGGGGGGGGGAGGGAGAAAGAGAGAGAAAGAGAGAGAGAGAGAGGCTTTATCTAGTTAGGATCCTGGACTTAGTGTGGGCAAAACACTTTGATGGGCATAGTGCTATGTCTTTACTCATGGAATATGGGGAGGGAGTCTCAAAAGGAAACTAGGAAGCTATTACCAGAAGGAGAGGAAAAAACCCCAACAGATATCCCCCTCTAGGCAGTATTTTTCTCACCCTAACATTTTAGGTCTTGACATATTCATTGTCCCAATACCCTTCCTCTTACCATAATCCTACATTCTTGATACTACCCTCCTCTCTCCATAGCCCTATACTCTTCTTTTTTTAAATCCTCACCTGAGGATATGTTTTTATTGATTTTAGAGAAAGGAATGGAGAGAAAGAGAGAGACATAAATGTGAGAAACATTGATTGGTTGCCTCCTGTATCAACCCTGACCAGGGATCAAACCCACAACCTAGGTACCGTGTTTCCCCGAAAATAAAACATCCTCCGAAAATAAGACCTGCTTACAGGTTTCCTTCTGAGTGAAATATAAGGCATCCCCCGAAAATAAGGCCCCCAGGCTCTGTCTCAGAATGAAAATTAATTTACCATAAACTGGTCGCTAGGGCCGCCCCGACTGGCGTCTAGCAACCAATGACGTTACGCGGAGTCCTGACATCACTGCTGTGTGGAGGCGGAGCGGAGGTCGGAGTGAGCGGTGAGCGCGGGGCAGGAGAGAGGAGGAGACTTTCGAAGATGCGTGTAGAAGAACAGGAGGATTAGAGCGGACGGGACGCGGCGAAGGTGGTGAGTGCTGGTCTGTCTCTGGTGACACTACCTGATGCTCGTGGCCACCTTCATGATGACTGAAGGTTCTCAGTCAGTGGCAGACCCTGCTCCAGCCCAGATCCAGGCCCCAGCAAGCCCAGTGACAGTCCCCAGGCAGGCCCCAGGGGATAAATGTCTGATAAAGGGGTAGGGGGGATGTCTGGTGAAGGTGTTCAGTGGCACAGGGGTGGGGGGAGGGGGATCACTTAAAATGACACAGGAGGATCAGAGGGGGCAATCCAAATGACACAGGAGGATCAGAGGGGACAATCAAAATGACACAGGAGGATCAGAGGGGACAATCAAAATGACACAGGAGGATCAAAAGGGGTTACTAAAATGGTAATCCCCCCTCTGATTCTCCTGTGCTATTTTGATTCCCCCCTCTGATCCCCCCTGTGTCATTTTGAGTGATCCCCCTTCCCCCACCTTGATACCCCAATTCCTTTTTTTTTACCCCTAGAAATGAGCGCAAAAAGAAAAAGCTACTCCGTGGAGTACAAGAAAGGAATCGTGGAAGACTCTTGGGGCCAAAATCTTACTGCTTTCTGCAAAGAGAAGATGTTGAGTATCTGATTGGTCTGAAAATGGCGAGCAGAGTATGGTAACCTTATTGAACAAGTGGACAAGGGAAATGCTAAAAAGCTCAAGTGTGGATCAGGTCGGCAACCATTATTTCCCGAGCTGGAAGACCTGATCTGTGAATGGGTTGTTGACAGGAGAGCAAAGGCTTTGGTTGTGAATAGGGCTCAGATTCAAGAATTTGCCCTTGCAATGGCACCACAGTTTGACATAACCCCCGAAGACTTCAAAGCATCACAACACTGGCTGGATAATTTCCTGCAGTGAAGTGAACTGTCTTTAAGAAGATCTACAACATTGTTTAGGTTGGAAGATACTCAAGTTATTAAGCAAGCACTTGCATTCAAGTCCTTTATTGATGATGCTGACTTCTCTAAATACAATCTTTCCAACATGATTGCTATGGATGAAACTGCAGTGTTTATGGGCCAATCATCTCAAACAACAATTGAACAGCAGGGTACCTCCTTAGCGTACATTCCCTCCACTGCTTACGAAAGTGCATGTGTTTCCTGTATTTTGGCAATTCGTCTGGATGGCACTAAAATCCCACCTTTAATCATTTCTAAGGGCAAGAAGGAAAAGATTGAACGTGTTTTGGGCGTTTTTATTCTTGAAACTGAAAAAGCCTGGGCCACACAAGCAGTTATAAGGAAGTGGGTCAATTTAATGCTGCCGCTTGTTATGTGAGGGAGCCAAAGAGGTCTGCTAGTCTGGGATGCAGCCAGCACTCACCGCGCTAAAGACATGAAGACATTTCTTCATGAAAGAAAAATAGATCAGATAATGATTCCCGCAGGAATGATGGCCTATCTCCAGAATCTTGATATTGCAATAAACAAGCCATTCAAAGACAATTTGCACATGGAAATTAATGACTACATTGAAAATAGAATGGAGAGAAATCAGCGTGGAAACTTTGTGAAACCTAAACTGCAAGAAGTTGTGATTTGGGTGAAGAATTCATGGGAGAAAATCACTGACAGTTGCATTGCAAATGCACTGCGAGCAGGCTACCTTGACAAGAAGTACTCATTTAAAGACAGTGCTATTGCTAAACATGAGAGATTTGGTCCACTGATTCTGAAAGAAATGGAGTCACAAGAAATTCACCAGGAAATTCAGGAATTGGATTGTTATGAGGATGTTCCAGAAGATGATGACATGATTGTCATTGAATAAATGAGTAAATTCTTGATACTGTAGGATTCACAGTTTGTCTGGTTTGTGTTGACAACTACTGTACTACCGTACCGTATACAGGTAATAAATTTCCTTTATTTTCATTTAACAATAAATGTGTACCGTATTCTTCTTCATGGAAAAATAAGACATCCCCTGAAAATAAGACCTAGCGCGTCTTTGGGAGCAAAAATTAATATAAGACACTGTCTTATTTTCGGGGAAACGGGGTATGTACCCTGACTGGGAATGGAACCTGCAACCTTTTGGTGTACTGGACAATGCTCCAACCAACTGAACCAGCCAACCTGGGCATAGCCTTATATTTTTGACACAATTCTCAACCCTTCCCCACCGATCCCATTATAGGCTTACTCCCTAGCAAGGATTTCAAACTCTGTTTCAGTTGAGGATTTTGCACTGAGGAGCTCTTCCTTTGGTTATTCTATTCTGTATGATTTACTTCCTGCATAGGCTCTGCCTTGTTCTTGAGATCCAATCTCCTTGTTTCTGAGATTCCAGTTCTAGTCATCATGACCCTTATTTCCTCGATCTGAGTTGGATTAGGACCCTGCTTTGCTTCTTGCTAGTCCCTTATCTCTACCATAGGCTTGGATGCTTTCCTTCACTTTCAGTGGGTGCCTGATTCTTGTTTCCCATCATCAAACTCCCCTCTCCGTCTGATTGCTTCTTGATTTCCCAGTGGTGCCACTTCCATCAGAATACTTTTGATATTCCTGGTGGGATCCTGCTGATGCCAACTGTCTGCCAAACTTACTCTTTTTTTTTTTTTTTTAATTCAGAAACCCCTTATTATACAGATCTGGCTCATCTAGTAATCCAACTTATTTCTACCTTTTAAATTTAGTTTAGTAAATATTAAATAGATATAAAATACTAGTGATTATGTATAATCATTAAAAAAACAAATAATATTTCTAATGTAAATATGACTCAGTTTAAGAAACAGGATGCAATATCCTTCTCTCTTCAAGTAACTCTCTGCCTGACTGGTTAGAATGGGCCCATCCCATCTTTCAAGTTGAGGAAACTGTATCTCAACGCTGATATGCCTGTGTGGTCTTAAACAGGTTACTGAACCTTGACTTAAGCCTCAGATGTTTAAACTAGTTGATAACATAGTTAGCATTCCATAGATAGAAATGGGCTTCCTTTATCTGAATGCTCAGTGCGCGTCCTGCATTCAGCCTCTCATGCCTGTCCCCACGGCTGTAATTAACATGCTTCAGCCCACTTGTTCTGAGGTAGGCTGTTCACTGTTAATAGAATCAGAGATCCTTAAATCCCTATAAATAGAATACTAGATTGGCCTTAGAGTCGAGTCCAGCAGGGATCTAGGGGTCCTGACTCCTGGGAAGAAGGATGTACAGAGGGCCACACTATTTGAGGATTCATTATCCACACCCAGAAGTTACAAGGTTACATAAGGAACTAAAAGTATCATAACAGGAAATTATTCATGCATAACCTGACCACTTAAACACTGACCTCATTTAAACATCCCTCCAGTCTCAACACCAATGTTTACACCAGCTCATTAAGTCACTTTCTTTGTGGGTCAGTCTTTCCTTGAGTGCATGTCTCAATTATAGAATTTATATGCTACATGTTTATTATTTGTTTGAATGTCTCCCTTTATTCTAGACAGAGTTCCTCAAATCTAGGGATCTTCCTTGCTTTGCTTATCTTGTCATCTCCTGTGACCAATGCTTAGTATGTATTTAATATATGTTAGTTTCGTGAAGGTGTAGAGGCAGGGTTCAGCCCGAATAGCCTTTCTCAACATAACTTTGATCTAAAAATAGCATTTAAGTATTACATGTGCAAAGCAACTAGTTCTAAGATTGCTGCTTTGTTACTTGAAAGGAACCAATAATTAAATTTGTACACATGATTCATGGGAACAAAATGGTGTCCGTTTGCCTTTTTGCATAAATAAAAGCCTTGGCCTGCATTTCAAAATTCTGCCATAGTATTTTCACCCTATCTGCTCCCCAGTTCCGATTCTCTGTTTCAGGCTGGCCTTGTCTGTTCTTACGTGGGCAGGGAGAATACTTTATATTCAGCCTGAAACAGTGAGCAGTTCTTAACGGGAACCCTTAGTCTCCTCCCCACCCGCATCTACACTCCATGTTCCCCAGCCCCAGTGTGCTAACTATCACATTGTGAATGTGGAGAATGTTTTCAAATGTTGGCAGACAGAATCACACCTATAAATTAGTTAATTCAGTTTAAATGGATATGTCCAAATGAATTGCCACCCACATCTGAAATTCCCTGATTTTTATAGTACCAGTTTTTTTTTTCTTAAAAGAAACCCCATTCTACTCATAATAAAAATTCCTCAAAATTTTAACAATTATGATATTGTCTTGCAAAGATCATAAAGTGTCTTTTAAAATCCAACTTAGAAAAAAAGTCTATAAATATGTAAAATGTTGCACTGGATTAAGAACAACAGAATTTAACATAGATTCTAAGGAGGACATAATAACTACTTAACAGTTACTGTGTGTGGGTTGATTTGGCAGTGGCTGAACAGCTCAGAATATTGAAAGAGCTGTACTCCGATGTGTGGGTAGTGGGCGGGAAGGGATGTCCTATATGCAGGAAGCTAAATGGCAAACACATTTGTGATTACAATGCAGGGGAAAACAGTGGTAAAGCTTATGAGAGTAAAAATATTGCACACAGACTTTGTATCAGCCCACATGCATTCAATAAGGGTCAGTAACCTAGAACCCATGGTCTAATTCTGGCTCATTTTAAGTCTGAAACAGTCCTTTGTCCAGCTCTCACCAGCTCAAACTAAATCTGGCCAGTCCCACGTTGGCAGGATGAGGTACTGCAACTTTTCTTTTCCCCCCATAAAGCTGTTTGTATCGTACTAACCCAACTCCATTCCGGTTCCCTAATTTTAGAATTCAGTCAACTGGAGTTGGTTTTATATGACTAAGAAGTAGCTGACATTTTGATGAGTAAATTCCAAAATTTATCATTCTGAAAGAGATGAATTTCTAGGCTTTTTAGGCATACTGTGCTTTTAGTTTTTCTTCTGTTAAAGGCTTTAGGAAAGTGAAACCTACTTGATTTGGGAAGGATAAAAACACATGTGAAAGCAATTTGAATCTGGAGGTCATTTTTCAGTGAGGATAATTAAGTGAAGTGTAGAATAGAAAAGAACAATCTGAAAATGAATCAGCCATCACAGAAGAAACACCAATCAAATAACAACATTTTGAATATAAAAAGTGTTTGAAAATATATGGAGCTGGGATAAGAAGAGGATTACCCAATAGGAATACTTTAGGAAAAAGACAAGATTCTAGGAAAAAGAGACCATACAATTAGGAAAAAGACAATTTGGCATGCCAGGAAACTCATTCATAGAGGCTATGGCAACAATCACTTTCAGAGTCTGATCCCAGAGGTCGTGGGAAGATTTATCTGCAACGTAATTGTCACCCACCTTTTGTATCCCTTCCCTTTGAAATTCCTCCTGGACAGATTCTTAGGGGCAAGGAGTGTGAGGGGTTATGCCTAACAAGTGTCCTGATGTAAGTTGCAAATATCCTTGGAAGTGGTAATGGATTATGTTATTACTTTTTGTTTTTGTTTTTGTTAATCCTAAATTGAGGATATTTTTTAATTGATTTTTAGAGAGAGTGGAAGGGAAGGGGAGAGGCAGAGAGAGAGAAAAACATTGATGTGAGAGAGACACATCAACTAGCCACCTCCCTCATGGGCCCAGATCAGGGCCCGGAGATCAAGCCTGAAACTGAGGTACGTGCCCTTGACGGAATCAAACCTGGACGTGCCCTTGACCGGAATTAAACCTGGGACCCTTCAGTCTGCAGGCTGACACTCTATCCACTGAGCCAAACTGGCTAGGACTGTATTATGTTATTATTAATGACGAATTGATTTACCTAATACCTAAAGAAGCAGAAGTTCAAGGAGAATTAAGTGAGGGAGATAATTTTGGAGTAAGGACCACTGCCCTGGGAGTATGAGAGCATTTTCTTGGGGTTGGAAAGATGGGAAGGATTCTCATGTGTTAGGGAAGGTGAAGTAAGGATGGTGAAAGTTGGGGAAAGACATTTTATTCAAATCACGTTTTTCCCTAGGATAAGGCAATTCTAATTTTAGTTTTTTGAAGTTAGCACAAGAATGATGTTTTATACTATCTGGTAGTTTCTCTGAACACTTGATGCAATTGAAAGTGGAAAGAACACAAGCTTTAGAGTTAGTTTGACACCACTCTCCACCTCAGGCAAGTTAGCTCTCTCTGGAGCCAACAACATGTCTAGTGATTCAGTTATCTTGTCTCCTTTCCTAAGAAAATCCCGTATTTCCCAACCAGTGGCAATTTGGCAAGGATTAAACCCAATCCTAACTCCAAGAGCTGGCTTTGATGAGTACAAGCCAATCATTCGTCCAATTTAGGCTAAAGCTGTATGGAGAGACATTGGGGTTGGGGGGAGGAGAGGGACTTCCAGTATATGAGCTAACTTTTCTAAGACATCCGCTGTAAGAGACACTCTCTATCCCTATGTATGTGCGATGTGCTGATGTAAGTCTTGGAAAGACTGCAGCCATTATACTACATGCAGGAAGTCAATTGACAATGAATTTGACACATGAAAGGTGGCAAAGCCGAGAGAACTTCAGAGAAATTCAGCCAGAGCACTGTTGAAATTGTACCTGAAACCAACCTACTGCTGAAGTTTTTAGTTATACAAGCCAATAAATTCACTTTATTACTTAATCTAGGCTTTGATTTACATTTTCTGTTACTTGCCACCAAAAAATTGCTAACCAATACATGAATCTCTTATGGGTTTTGTGAGGATTTTGGCCTTGCACAGAGCTTTGTATATAAATATTACCTCAAGTAACATTTCTCCAGTAGTGCCTTGAAAAAATTATTTCAGTAAATATCTGATGAACACCCATTATGCCATTAGTATAAGATATGGTATCAAGTTCCAGGGCTATGTAGATAAATAAGAGGGGATCCTTGCTCTCAAGGAGTTCATAATCTGATAACTGGCATATACTAGTCTTTCAATAATTTTTTGACTATCACTAGAAAAGTGTAAGTACTTTCTGGAATAAGAAGTTAAGTTATCTAGAACTTAGAAAGTTAATTCATGAATATAGAAATATTGACTATGTTAGGTTTCCTGAATATGTTAATATTGACAGAAATAAGAAATAAGGCAACCCAGTCATTTCTTAAGAAACCAGCAAATAGCATATAGTCAATGTCTGATAGGTTTTGGCTATGCTTTTCATGTCTTCACAAATTCCAGTAACTGTTAGGGCTCCTCCTGATAGCATTTAAATATATAAACATTTTTCTGTGATTCAAAAAATAATCTAGTAAGTAAAGCACAATTTCTAACGTGTCCTATTTCAGTAAATTTAATATAGCTCTAAAGAACCTCAAGATCTTTTCATAACACAGAACATTTTTTTCAAGATTTTCAGTACTGCTGCTGCTAGTATTTTCTGAGTGGGCGAGTGCTATTTTTAGAGCCCAAATACAGTTGCTATTATGAGCATTTTCTTAAGAGTTGTAAAATTCAGCAGTAAATATTACTTAAAATTCAGTTGGCTTTTGTAGTAATTTAGATTTGCTCCTTAATAGTTTTGGGAATACTACCTGGCATATTGTTTTGATTTCTATCAAAAGTACGTCTGACACTAGCATCACACTGAATACTTATTTGCAAAACATAACTTTGCAAAGTTGATCATAATAATTTCCCTCTTCCATGTCATTCTTTGGCAAGTGGGAGCACTTACCCTGACGTGGATGGATCATCCTTAAAAGTAAGTTAGAATGCACCAATAAGGAATCTAAAAATTATCATTGATGAAGTAACTGGGCTGGTTTTAAAAATAACAAGCACAGATCAGAAGCCATGTTTAAAATAATTTTTCCTATTATTTCAATGAAATTCATTTTTTCTCGGGTTTCTCTTCAACGCAGAAAAAAAATCCATATAATGTTTTCTAAGAAAGCAATGTGACCTTTCTATAAATTATGATTAAAAAGAAAAAAAGAAAGATAAGGTAGTAAGATAATGCATAAACACACGTCACTATGGCTAATGAATGATCAAATCATCTGTGCTTCCCCCATAGTTTGAGCTAAAGTTCTTTTTGAATCAACTGTCTGATTGGACACTAGTTGCTCTCCAAGTTTCACAAATTTTTCTCAATCCACATAATACAATGCCAGATATTAAACAACAACAACTTTGCTTTACATTGAAAACACGAAGCAGATAGGTAAATGCCAAGAAAGACAAGCTGGTAAACAGCTATTACAAATAGAAGACCTTTGTTCCCTGTTCCATGTTGCTGGTTTGGTTTTTTTCCTCTTGGTCCATTTGTGCTATATCAGCTTGAGGTCAATTCCAATGATAAATGGTTCTGTCTCCTCTTCTTCCTCATCTTCATATTAAATCTTTGTCAACTTATGCAGAATTCAAGTAATTCAAGACTTTTTGGAACTGAGTCAGTCCTTCTGCATCTATGATTAAAAGTGAAGATCACTCTCAAATAGGACAAGATGGTGTAGATCTGCTTTTTCCCCTGCTTGTTCTGCTAAGTACAACAAACACAGGAAATGGTGCAAATGATAACCAAAAGAGAAATGTGAAATATGCAAGGTAGTTTGGGAACCCAGGACTGTAGGAACAACACAGTCTCAGGGTGTCTCAAGTACCCCTACCCAAGAGAGGAAGGGCACCCAGACCCAGAGTTTCTTGACTTTCAGCCCAGCAATAGAAAATAGCCCAGGTAGGCTCATTCCTTCCAGGGGTCCTTCTGAAGACACCAGGTAAGCCTGACACTGCCAGCACAGGGGATGGAGTGGGAACGCTCCATCTCTGCTGGGTCTGAGATTCCCCTTTCCCACTGAGAGATACCAAGGTAGGCAGGCAGAGCTGGCTGGAGAGACCTAGTAGCTTGGTCTGGGAAGCCTCTTTGTCCCATAGGCCTGAGACTCTCTTCCATCACCCAGAAATACCAGGGCAGCAAGTAGAGGTGGAGGTGGGCAGGACCAGCAGTGGTACCTCTTTAAAGATAAATTAATACTAATTTTACATAAGCTCCTCCAGATAATAGAAGAGGAGTAGATGTTTCCAACTTACTTCATGATGCCAGTATCGCCCTGATACCAAAACCAGACAAAGACAGCACTAACAAAACAAACAAACAACAAATATACAGCCCAGTATTTCTTATGAAAGTAGATGCAAAAATTCTCAATATGATATTAGAAATCCAATTCCAACAATATGCTAGAAAATTATACACCATGACCAAATGAGATTTATTTCATATGTAAGGCTGGTTAAATATTAAAAAAACCAATCAATGTAATCTATCATATCAACAAGCTAAAGAAGAAAAATCATAATGTTATATCAATTGATTCAGGAAAAGCACTTGGCTGCAAAAGCCAATACCTGTTCATGATCATAACTCTCAGCAAATTAGGAATAGTAGGTAATTAACATAATGTGATAAAGAGCATTTACAAAAAAAAACTTGCAACTAATATCCTACTTAATAGTGAAAGAGTAAAATTAAGGTAAGGGTGTCTACTTTCACATTAACATAGTAATAGATGTTCTAACCACTAAGATAAGGCAAGAAAAATAAATAAAAGACATACAGTTTGTAAAGGAAGAAATGAAACAATCTGTATAGGCAAGTGACATGATTTTCTACACAGAAAATACCAAGAAACCTACAAAGTAAAACCACACAAACTCCTAGTACCAAGGGGGTTCAGCAAGATCACTGGCTATAAGATCAACACACAAAATTTAAATACAGTTCTTCTGAGATATATATAATTGATTTCAGAGAGGAAGGGAGAGGGCGAGAAAGAGAGAGAAACATCAATGATGAGAGAGAATCATTGGTGGCATCATGCACACACCCTACCGGGGATCGAGCCTGCAACTTGGGCATATGCCCTGACCGGGAATTGAACTGAGACTTCCTGGTTCATAGGTCAACTCTCAACTGGCCGGACTAAACACATTTCTATAGCCAATAATGAGCATGCAGAAATCACAATTAAAAACACAATACCAAAAGAACTTATATGCTTATATACATACCCCATGGACAAAGACAATAATGCAGTGAAGGCCTGGGAGGAGGTGGAAGGGGACTGGAGGGGATCAATGGGGTGGGGGAGAGGGAGGAGACATCTGTAATACTTTCAACAATAAAGATAAATTAAAAAAACACACACACAATACCATTTATAATTGCTGCAAAAAAAATTAAATATTTAGACATATACTTGAGAAAAGATGTACATAAATCCATATGCTGAAAATTATAAAATGCTGATGAAGAAAATCAAAAAAGACCTAACTAGCCCTGGCTGGTATATCTAATTGGTTAGCCGTGGTCGGCAAACTGCGGCTCGCGAGCCACATGTGGCTCTTTGGCCCTTTGAGTATGGCTCTTCCACAAAATACCACGGCCTGGGCGAGTCTATTTTGAAGAAGTGGCATTAGAAGAAGTTTAAGTTTAAAAAATTTGGCTCTCAAAAGAAATTTCAATCGTTGTACTGTTGATATTTGGCTCTGTTGATTAATGAGTTTGCTGACCACTGGTAGAGCATCGGCCTGTGCACCGAAGGGTGATGGGTTTGATTCCTGGTGAAGGGCACATACCTGGGTTGCAGGCTCAATCCCCTGCATGGGTCAGGGTCCATGTGGGGGTAACCAATCCATGTGTCTCTCACACATCGACATCCCCCCCACCCCCGCCCTCTTCTTCTCTCTCTCTTCCTCCCCTCCCTCCTTCTATTCTTTCTGAGAATCAATGGAAAAAATATCCTCGGGTGAGGATTAACAACAATAAAAAAGGTCCAACTAAATGAAAAGACATACCATATTCATAGACTGAAAGGCTCAGTTGAGTAAAGATGTCCTTTCTCTTCAAATTCATCTATAGATTTAATGCAATTCTAGCAAGGATTTCTATAGATATAGACAAGCTTAAAAATTATGAGAAAAAGGAAATAAGTAGGAAGAATTACTCTACCTAATATTAAGTCTTATTGTATAGCTACAGTAATAAAAAATGTGGTATTGGTAGAGGAATACACACATAAGTTGATGGAATAGAAAGTTCAGAAATAGACCCACACAAATATGCTCAACTAGTTTTTGGCAAAAGTGTAAAACCTATTCAAAGGTGGAATGGTAGACTTTTCAACAAATAGTGCTGAAGCAGTTGAATAAGCAATTGAATAAGCAAGCAAGCAAGCAAGCAAGCAAGCAAGCAAGCAAACTAAACCTCATATCTACACAAAAATTAGCTGAAAGTGAGCCATAGCTTACATGTAAATATAAAACTGTAAAAATTTTATTTAAATAATTAGGAAGAAATCTCTGGGATCATAAACTAGGCAAAAACTTCTTATAATTGACACCAAAGTACTTTCCATACAAAAATGATTGATAAATGAACTTCATCAGAATTTTTAAATTTTATCAGAGAAAGACCCTGTTAAGAAAATAAAAAGACAATGTAGAGACTTGGAGAAAATATTTGCAGACCACATAGCTGACAAAGAACCAATATCTAGAATATATAAAGGACTCTCTAAACTCAATAATAAAAAACAACAACAAACAATCCAGTTAGAAAATAGACAAAAAAACATGAACAGATATTTCACCAAAGAAAGTATACGTATGGAAATAATCATGTGAAAACATGTTCAAAATCATTAACATTTAGGGAAATGCAAATCAAAACAAAAATGAGATATTACTACATATCTATCAGAATGACTAAAATAAAAAATAGTGACCCCACCAAATGCTGGTGAGGATGTGGAGAAACTTGATCACTTACACATTGCTGATGGAAATGTAATACCGTTCAGCCACTCTGAAAAAACAGTTTGGAAGTTTTAAACACCGAACTACTATATGACCCAGCAATTGCACTTCTGGGCACTTATCCCAGAAAAGTGAAAAATGTTTACACAAAAACCTGTACTCAAATGTTCATAGAAGCGGCGAGTGGTTAAGCAACCTGGAGTAAATATATAGCATAGAATCCTACCTAGTAATTAAAAAAAAACAACAACCAATAAACTATTGATATATGCAACAACTTGGATGAAGTACTAAGAAATTATGCTGAGCAAAAATGGCCAGTCCCAAAGAGTTACATACTGTATGACTCCATTTGTACAGCACTTTTGAAATAATAAATTTTTAGAAGTAGAGGAGTTATTAATATTTGGGGTAATTTTTATTTAAAAAAGTGTGGGGTGGGAATCCTGTTAGTGTTCAGTATCATAACTATGGTGGATATATGAACCTGCACACATGATAATATTATATAGAACTTCACACACACACACAAATGAATGCAAGTAAAACTGGGGAAATATGAATAAAATTGGTGAGTACTATTAATGTCAATTTCCTGATTGTAATAATAGACTATAATTAAGCAAAATGCTATCAACTGGAGTAAGTTGGGAATAGTGTACAGGAATCTCTATTTCAAAAAAAAATTCTAATTAAAAAAAAGAAAGAACAGAAAAAAATTCTAATTAGAAGTGAAAGTCAGCATTATACCTTGAAGCTTGAAGTTGATAAATTTAGGACAATTAAAACGAAGGTGGCTGCTAATGTATAGATTTTATTGGTCTAATGTCAGAAGCTGGAAAGCATGGGCAGATTAAAATCATTTGAGATAATTTTATATAGCTGAGCCATCCATAGGGATTCCCCTAAATAATTAGGATATTCATCACTACACTGAAGCTTTAAGGGAATTCACACCCTTCCAAAAATGATTTTTGGTGCTTCTGACAGAGATTTAATATAGTATTTGGAAATTGGCTGATATCATTTCTAACGTCAGTGACTGGCATTTTTTTTTTTAGGGAAAAATTTCTGTATAAATTGAAGTTTCTCCATGGACCAGATTGTCAAATCTCAGAGGGAAGACAGGGGTGGTTGGGTGGGTGGGAAGAGATCAACCAAAGAACGTGTATGCATATATGCATAACCCAGGGACACAGACAGGGTGGTGAAGGCCTAGGGCAAGGGTAGTCTAGAAGTGGTCACTGGGGGGAAAAAGGAGACATATGTAATATTTTCAACAATAAAGGTTAAAAAAATAAGTTCAGGTTTGTCCAAATATTTTTAATTTACAAGGAATAATCTCTCACTGTATTCAAATTTTGTTCTGAAGAAAATATAGTTTTTAATAAAAATATAAATTATAAGAAGAGCATATACTAGAGCTATTTTCCATTTTTGTGCTGAATGAGTCATGATGTAATCCACAGAGATATTAAGTTATCTATACTGCTAAAGGCTTGGTATGGTTTTTACCATGATGTGGTAATGTGAATTCTACTTAGTTCTGAGGTTCTGATCTTATTCATCCCTAGTCTATAGAAACTTATGTAAGATTTTAAATCTAATCTGGAGTAGGCCTAGGGTGGCAGTAAAGATCCCAAAACAATGACAATAATAAATTAATGTATAAGAATGCAATAGAATTAATTCAAATGCACAGCAGACCAGAAATTACAAGACTAAAATTGCCCTTCAATTTGGCAATGGTCTGAGTCAGCCAGAATTCCCCGGGCACTCCCACCTCTAAGAGTCAGTGGAAACCGGATCAATTCTAAGAAGCATGTGTGTGCAATTGGAGCAGTGGGCATGTTGCCAATGCAATCTCTCCATGGTGATCATCTTGTTATAATATCAACCATAGGGAATCACCAGCCCATGAAAGACAAAGCAAATGCAAAGGGATGCTCCAAGATCCAAAATGCAGAAGCCTTAGTTAATATTTTAAAAATACACATTAATATTAGATATTTTGTAATTGATACTAATATTTTAGGCATTGTAAGATCTATTACTATTAAACTTTTAACAGTCATTGTATTAGCTGTTAATCTTTTCAAAATGTAATCCACAGACTTTAAACTCTTGAGAGTTAATTAAATTAAAATGAAATGGTATCCTCAGCACCACAGAACAATTTCACTAATAAGGAAAATGAAAGGAGGGCTTTGTTTTCAGAAATTTCACTATTGAAAAGGATATTATTATAGAAAAGAGTATTTTATGATCCTTACTGATAAAGAGTAAAGGAAAAAAAGCTAATATTGGCAAACATCAATATACAGAATTTTTTTCTAGAACCTGTATTAATCTCAAGAAATATTCTTAGTATGGCAGGTAATAAGGCATATTTAAACAGTTATGTGAGGACAGCCAATTGTTAAATACTGAGGAATTTTGTACAATGATTGATGTCACTTTGGTATTTTGAAATTGGCCATGGCAGGAATATTTACACCATGGAAATTAGTGAATTCTACAAGCCATAGGTCTCCTTTCTTCCCCCAGAGAGCCAGTTGTTAAACATTGACCAGTGTACTACTAGCTTTAATTCATATTGGTAAAGTAAGTACCTCTTTTACTTTTGTGATTTTGAGAGAAGGAACTGAAGAAGGTCCTACCTTTCTCAAAATAACTTCTTAATTAGTTTTTTACAATAATTGTTAAGCTACTGTTAGAGACTTGTATGTAGAAAGTCTGTCTGGTAGTGAACAAGGATTTGGAAATGTACAATACATTGCTTTGTATAGTCTTGTATAGTTTACAAAGCTCTCAATATGGTTGGTGTCATTTGATCTTTACAACAATCCTAGAAAGTAGGTATTATTATTATTATTATTATTATTATTATTATTATTATTATTATATTACAGGCATTTGGTAACAGGCTCAAATGAATTTAGTATCTTGTCCAAGGTTACACACCAATGGTAGAACTGATAAATACAGTTAGGTCTTCTATCTCTAACTTCAGAATACTTTCTGCTATGTCATGTTTCAGAAGGAAAAGTGCACTAAATTGGGCATACAGGCTAAGTTGGTTTGGATTGGGAAATCTGGGGTTAAGAAGCATGTACAGCTTGCACTACTGCTTCAATAATGGGTGAAGTTGTCCCAAGCAACCAGGGAACAATAAGATGCTACCAGGTATTTAAGTTGTGAATTGTCCAGAAGGAGAAACTATAATACCAAAAGAAGGACTAGGGTCCTACCCAGTTTGGCTCTGTAGACAGAGCATCGGCCTACTGAAGGGTCTCAGGTTTGATTCTGGTGAAGGGCACGTGCCTCGGTTGCAGGCTCAATTGAGAGACACATCGGTGTTTTTCTCTCTCTGTTCCTCATCCTCCCTTTCAATCTCTCTAAAAATCAATGGAAAAATATCCTTGGGTGAGGATTTAAAACAAAAAAATGAAAGACCAGGAATTGTACAAAAGCTAAGGCTACCAATTAAAAATAAATCCAATTTTGAATGTCAGTTTAGCTCCAGGGAATTGCATTTATCCCTGGTGCTGCTTTAGACCTCTAATGGTCAGTGCCCATTCAGGAAAATAGAAACCACTCTAGGTATTTCAAACATAGGTGACTTGATGAAGGCATCTTTTCAATTTTATTTTTTATATGCACCATTATTTTTTATTTATCTCTATTGTTGAGAGTATTACAGATGTCCCCCATTTGTCCCCTATTGCCCCCCTCCACCCTGTTCACGCCTCACCCCAGGCCTTCACCACACTATTATCTGTGTCCATGGGTGATGCATATATGCATATAAATTATTTGGTTAATCTCTGCCTGACTCTTCCCCTTCCCCTCTGAGTTCCATCAGTCTATATACCATGCTTTCATGCCTTTGGACCAATTTTGTTCGATAAAGGCAATTTTTTAAAATGAAAGTATTATAAGATCTGGAGGATAAGATAGTGAAAGTGATGTCTAGAAATTAGAATTGCAAGAAGCTGCTCCTACTCCAACCTTACAGATATTTAGAGAGCTAACTTTATTAAGGGTCACCTTAGCAATTCATATCATTCTAGTTAATTGGGTCATTTGTGTGTGTATTGGGGTGGGTTGGTTTGAGGAATACGAAAGGTGAATAAGGAGATTAGGGAGAAATTAGGGACTTCGTTCTAATATAGGTAGAGAGACCCCTGATGGGGATGATTTGAAATAAAAGTGATCTTGGTAATAATTAGCTCAGGTTCTAGAGGCAGAAGTGAAGTAGAATTAGTTTTAGAACACATAGATCTGATTTAGCTTCCAAAGACAGAGGCACCTCTGCTCCCTGTGCTTTGCTTTACCAAGTCAGTCATCATAATCCAATCTGAGAGTACATGAGATCCTTCAGGATCTGCTTCTAAGTGATCTGGGAGTCTGCACTTGGAAAACAGATATGGACTTAAGGGTGAAAAATTTAATTTACTTCACCAGAGAGCAACAAAACTTTACTCCAAAAAGGACCGGCGTCCAGATTTTTGAAGGATAATATGGTTGAATTTGTTTGCTCATATGAGGCAATGTAGACTCAATGTCACTAAAAGTGTGTGTGTGTCTGTGTGTTGGGGTGGTGGTAATGGTTAACATACAAAACAACTGTACCCACAATAAAACAACTATCTATCGTCTATTATGTATTGTATACATAAACACATTTACACACACACATATATATTATACATACTGTATAATATATATACTACATATTAATTATCTAAAGGCATATTATATTACATATACGCATTTAGAAGGTATTTGGCTACAAACTTATAGCTGTCTACATGACTGCTCTGCCCCATCCTGGTTAGGCTAGCCCAATTGTATGGTTGGCGGTCTCATGCCACATTAGAGAATCCATAAAGCATATAATCTACTTGCAGACAGTAGAGAGACACATGGAAAACTCATATTAGTGAAACCACAGTGAAGAGATCATAAAGGGCACAAATACGTTTGAGGCAAGAAAAAGAGGGTAAGAAATAGAACTTTGGTGGGACTGGGATGTCTATATCATGCTAGGTCATTTTGAAACATTTTGTTTTTCGGAAGCACATATTTGGCGACCCACCATACATTTATTTTAGATATGTTCCTTAGACTTGAGACCTGACAAAGATTTAAACTAATTCTCATATTTTTATTTTGGACTTTTCAGGCCATTAGAATCCCTGTGGCTTTATTAACTTTACAAAAGAAAATTCCGTATTAAGTGAGGGAAGGCATATAGAAAGGAAAAGTCAGGAAATAGCTAAGAAGTCTTGGGATCTTAATTTACTCCCAAGTTTAATTTACTCCTAACATGTGTTCCCCATGTTCCTCAACACAGGGCATGATGAGCTCAAAGGAGAACTGACAACTGACGTGGCATTCACCAAAAGGGAACAATATGAGGAAGGTGGCACTTTTCTCCCACTCTCTACAACCAAATCACACCCCTTCCTTGGAAGGCAGCCTAGATGGGTAGCATCAAATCATCAGGGAAAAAAGGCCCTGACTTCACCCTCAGCATGAACTAGAATTACAGGGGAATTTCAAATTCTCATCATTTGACATTTGATAACCTTCATTTAGCCAACTAAAAGGCTGTTGGCTTAGAGAAAGAAAAGTAGTGAGTTATAACACACACACATTAAAGTCCATTCTGAATCTAATACCACTCAACATCTTCAATATCACCTCTTTGGTCCCAGCCATCACGTTGTGGATACACTATGACAATAGCCTTCTAACCAGCTGCCTTTATCATCTAATCCCTTCAAGCAACCAGAGAGAGATCTTCAGATGTAAATCACATTTTGTCCAGCTCCTACTTAGATCCTGCAGTGGCTTTTCTTTACATTTCTCATTTGTAAAATAAATTTAACAAAATACATACCTACTGGGGTTCTGAAAATTAAATGTGATAAGTACTTGGTATATAGTAGACACTCAATAAATGTTAATTGCTATTATTGTTATATCTTTTTTATGTGTAATGAGTTGACAATTATTTTTTACTTGTAATTTTTTTCAGTTGCTAGTGAATGCTTAGTTGACATTGCTTAGGAGAATCATTAACCATGGCTAAATGAATAAGTCCCTGCTTGTTACACATTTATTACACATTTTGGAACAATGTAGATTTGAAAAATCAGCTTCATATGCAAATGATTATCTGTCCTTGCCTCCTTTCAACTTGGGTTTATATTTGAAAATACTGTTTGTTTTCTCTGGGCAAAATGTCTTAATTTAATAGCACATTTCTCCTGATTATTGGCATATGGGTCTCCTTGTACCAGAGTTTTGGTGTGCCATTAGATGAAATCATTTCTCCCTGAGGTGCCCCTCAGGAACCCCTAGTGTGGAATTCAGGTATGTCATATTTAGGTCAGACTAACCCAAATATACTCTCCAAATTTTTTTGGGGGGGAAATCACCTAATAACTTTTATGAAATATGCTAAGTAAATAGACCAACAGAAACTTCCATTTTTCACATATTTTCTATACTCTGCTTCATTATAAAAAGAAGGCAGTGTATAAAAATACTTATAGAAGTATTTACAAGATAAAATTGAAAGGGGGGGGGATAAGAATATATAAAGCAATCACTAGCTGGTTTGGATCAGTGGATTGAGCACCAGCCTGTGGACTGAGGGGTCCTGGGTTCGATTCTGGTCAAGGGCACATGCCCAGGTTGCAGGATCGGTCCCGAGTAGGGGGCATGCAGGAGGCAGCCGATCAATGATTATCTCTCATCACTGATGTTTCTTTCTCTCTCTCTCCCTCTCCCTTCCTCTCTGAAATCAATAATAATAAAAAAAGAATATATAAAGCAAGATTTTACCAAAGTTGGTGCAATAAAATGCATGCCATAAGGTATATGTGTTACAGAGAACCAGAATAAATCAAGCAATGCTCGGAGAGTTTGGAGTCACACTTTATTCACCGCGGTGGGCTCAGAGAAAATGAATTCAAATTCTAAGCAAAGCTACAAGCAGAACTTCCCTTTTTATTAAAGAGCCAGCCCTATGTGTGCTTAGTGGTTATCTCGCTGCTGGCCTTGAAAACAACACAGTTCTATCCAATTAAAAAATACACCTGGCATGGCATTGAGAGTATGGGCATATCTAGTCTCTGGCCTACAAGGTCAGACAGCTAAGTTTATCTTCCTCATTATTCAAGCAGGCTAAAGCAGGCTAGAAAGCAAAGGTATTATTATTATTTTTTTTTAGAATAAGAGGCCATCTAAAAAATAGCAAAGAATTCCAAACAGTAGTTTTACAAAATAGGGGTTAGCCTTCTTACATGGACTACCTAGAGCAGGGGTGGGAAACCTTTTTTCAGCCAAGGGCCATTTGGATATTTATAACATCATTCATGGGCCATACAAAATTATCAACTTAAAAAGTAGCCTGCTATATTTGGTTAAACATTTAATTAACTCACTACTAATGCCTTGGCAGGGCCAGACCAAATGATTCATGGACCTTATATGGCCCATGGGCAGAACATTCCCCATCCCTGACCTAGAGATAGACTACAAAGTTGGCTTGAGGGTTCTAGAAATAGCACCAGAAATAAATAAATACGATAGGTGAATAGTTTATGACATCTGTAAGATGAAAACAAACTAGCCATTTAAAAGAAGCAGAGCTCTTCCTGGTATTGTAACTTTAAAGGGTCCTCATGTAGAAGATATGATGTGATGTAGTAAGGGTCCATAAAAATATTCCTACAGTAATTACTATGATGAGTTTCATAGGGCTGTCTCTTATAATGCCCCTCAGTATAAGCAATGTCATATCAGAAAGGAGCCGTTTGGTAAAGCAAGGCTTTTTGGGGTGGTGGAGGAGGCACAAAATAATGTTGGCCAGATAGATCTGACTAAATCCAAGGATGAATTTAATAGTGTCTGTAGAAATTGACTGCATATTTTTAGAAAATTCTCCCAAATATTTTTAAAATGTATTTTTGGTAACTATTATATTTGTGACCAAGCAGTTTGAAGTTACTAGTATACTCTCAAACAAACACTTTTCTTGATCATTAATAGCAGACCCATTCAATTAGATTGATAAATTCTTATCAAAGCTAAGCCTAAACAGCATATGTTAGAACAGACACTATCTAATTTCAAACAAATGCAACTTCCTATTGAATCCTCAAGGATAAACTAGTTGAAAAGAGTACCAGGTACTTAGAATAATAAGCAGTAAAAAGCTGGAGGATGTTTACTAAAAATAATTACTAATAATTACTTAGGTACACATATATGTAGCTGAAAAGACCAATATACAGGGTGTCCCAAAAATATATACACACACTTTGAATAATTATAAAGGCTGGGATTATTAAAGTACATTTTATTTCCAAAATTGAGCAATCCGCTGTTAAAGTGTGTATACATTTTTTGGGACACACTGTATGTGTGTATATAAATTGCATACAAATAAATATTGGTTCTTTGGTTTAAAGTACCTCTCCTTCTTTGGGACTTGACATTTGGAATAAGTGTTGATTAAGAAGTATCTGACTACAGGCCACAGTGATTCTCTGACTGGTGCTGCTTCCTGTGAGTGCTATAATCCTCAAAGCTGTGCTGAGAAAAAGGTTTTAGGTTTTCTTTTAGCCTGTCCTTCTCCATTCCTCTCCCAAATACATACTTCCAGTTGCTCTGCTTCACCTTGGTATAAAGCACTAATCTAGGATCCCTCTTTCCCCCTTTCTTCCTCCCTCTCTTCTTCTCTCATTCTTTCCTCCTTTGCCTCAACAGGTTCAATTTGGAGGAGTAGTATTGTAGTTGTAAGTAATCCTGCAGTCTGATTGTCTGTACCCGGGTCTCCTACTTACCTTTCTGACTGCATCATGAAAAGCAGCATAAATACATGGATTTTGGAGCCAGACATTTCTGTATTCAAATCCTAGCTCTGCTATTTATTAGCGAGTGACCTGCACACTTTCCTTCAACTCCCTCCGAGTGTTATTTTCCTCATCCATGAAAAGGAAAACAAAACCTACCTATAATATTTTAAAAAAATGTTTTCTAGAAAGTGCCTGACACTCAGTAGTTGTTAGTTGCACTCTATCCCATATACTATTATATAAGGCTTGTAGGCAGCACTGGTGCAATTATTCTCTGAGTGACACTTCTAAGTGTTGGGTCCTTATCTTAGCCACTGAGATTAGGCTCTATCCCCTTTAAAAAACCTCAAACCCTTCTGTTTGACTAGGTACCTGTGTTAGGCAGAATAATGCCCCCCTGCCCCCACCCCCAGATGTCCAAACCCTAATTCTCAGATCCTATGATTATATTATTTTATGTAGCACAAGTGGCTTTGCATTAAGATTACGTTAAAAATTTTGAGAGGGGAGATTATCCTGGATTATGTCTGGGGACTCAGTGCAATCGCAGGACTCTTATAAGTGAAAGAGGAAGTCAGGAGGGTGAGAGTCAGAGGACATGTGATGACAGGAGCAGCAAACAGTGTGATGTGATGCTGGCTTTGAAGGCGGAGAGGGGCCACCAGACAGGGAATGCAGGAAGCCTCTGGAATATGGAAAACACAAGGAAATTAATCCTTCCCGCAGCCTCCAGAGGAGTGCAGCCCTGCCAACACCGAGATTTTAGCTCAGTGAGAACCATTTTGAACTTCTGACCTCCAGATCTGTGAAATAATAAATTTGTGTTGTATCAAACACTAAATCTGTAGTAATTTGTTACAGCAGCAATAGCAAATGAATGTTGTGTCGTTTTCTGCTTGTCTTTCTTCTAAAGGCTCTGTTATTTGTCCAGTGTGGGGGCTGAAGGTGCTCATTGCAACTGAGTTGGGCTTGTTTCTGGGCCTTCTCAGTGGCCTGAGCTAAGAAAGATCTATATACGATACCTGTGAGTGAATGATAATATTTCAAATTCAGGATTATAGGCTATTTAGATGGCCATTTGTGTCATCTGTATCAACATCATGGATGACAGAATTAGAATATGCCATAATTACTCATTTTGCTTTATCCCAGATCTCAGAAAAACAACCTCGGCGCTACCACCAACAATATGATTATTACAAAGTAAAAATTTTTTTGCAGTTGTTTTGTCGATAGAATATTCAGTCAAATTATTACATTTTAAAGTCACTTGGTATTATGATCTTTCAAAAACTCATTTTACATGTACAGTATAAAAATAATCATTCTTCCCCTCTATTTACCATCATCATCCCCATATCTGCTAGATAATTATTTTTATTACTTTGGACAATGTTTAAGTCTATTGAGTTTAATAATAATAACTGACATTTATTATAACAGTCACATATAATTGGGTTTTCTGATATCTGGATATGAATTTTAAAGCCAGCTTCTATTTTCTTTTTTGCAGCCTTTGTCAGGATTCAGTAGCCTGTTCAACAATACTGATAGGTTTCCAGTGAGATATTAATGTCTGTTTCAAAGGCATGCAAGAGGAAGGACAGGACTGCAGCTTCTGTTTCTACCCCGAACTCTGCACAGCTAGATTCTCTTTAATCTTCCAAGACCAGCTGTTTAGCAGCTTTCAAAAAAAAAAAAAAAAAAATAAGGGCTATCCCATCGCTTAGCACTCAAATAGCTAGAGTAACTTAAGAATACAGAATCTATTCCATTGTAAACAGACCAAGTCTCTTTCTCTTTGCTGACATGACTCAAGATCAGAAGAACACAGATAACATATAGAAAGAAAATGAGATACAGGGTGACATTGGCTTTTGTTATCATGAATATAAATTGACAAACATACACTAACCTATTAGAGTCACAGTTCTAGAAAGCAGCAAGTATTGACATTTGGTTGAAGTTTCTTCTCAAGTTAGATCAGTTCACCCAAGCTGGCAGAAAACAGAGCATTAAGTCACAGCCCAAAGGGTCAGGTCTGCAACTGGCAGGGCTTCAGCCAGAAGCTAAGGTAGGACAGGCAGCCTGGTGACTGAAGGCAGCTGCCCTGAAATACAAAGCTTTTCAGGGTGTGGCCAGCTTTGTCAATTAAGAGAATAGAAGCCTGAAGCCAGGGAGCCTCATAACAACAGTGAGACAGTCCGAGATTATGTGAGGGTGAAGCCAATGAAGAGAAGCAGCTTGGAATTCAAATGTTCCCATGGACACAGAGCCAGGCCACATAAAAAAGAAGACAAGGAGGAGAGAGAACAGTGAGCTGAACCAAAATCCAGGAATGAAAGTGATCAGGATTTTTCAGTTGCAAACAATAGAAACTTACTATGGGTAATGCAAGCAAAACAGAATTGAGTGAAAGGCAATTGGAGGGGGGATGGGAGGGTGCCTCATAGAATTGACAGGAAGCTGGAAGTCCTGGTTTGGGCAGAATCCAAATGTTTCAAAGGCTGGAAGGTAGAATCGTAGGCACTGTCCTATGGCAGGAACTACGTGGTCAGGGTGCTGCATTTAGAACGGAGTGCCTTTCCCACTGTTTTTAGATTGCGTGTCCCTCTGCTCAAGATTCAAATGTAGGGAGAGAGCATCCACTTGGCATTGCTTAGGCAGTGTGTCCCCCATTACTCCTCCCTCACCTCATACCTACAGGAAGGCAGAGCCCCTGGTCACAGAATATATAATGAGTTGGAGAAAAGCCATCAAAAGGAAATCTGGATGCGATTAAGAAAGGGTAAACAGATGCTAAACAGCCAATACACCATAAATGTCCAAATACATGTGGTAAAATAAAGAAAAATAGGCCCTGGAGCAAAGTTTTGGCCTCAGGACCACAAATCCAGTTCTGTGTAAGTCTTGGACTTTTAAAGCTGGGGAACAGTTTAGGACCTGATATTTCCAACTTTTGATTACCATTCATGTAGGATTAAGAAATATAAGTTTCTAGGAGTCACATGGTAGCTAACAATGAATATATTTTAATTCTTACTATATGCCAGGCACAGTGGTAAGTGCATTAAAGATTCATCATTGCATTTAATCTTCCTGACATTGATATGAAGTAGGTGTTACTGACTCATTTTACAAATGAGCCAACTGAGATTCAGATTACTTAAATTGTGCAAAGAAGGAAAATAGAAAGAAACTGAAATGTCGTATAATCCTAATTATAGGAGAAGTAGAATGAGAACTAAATGGAAGTGAGGGTTCTAATGAAGACATTCTCCTGCCTCTTATATTCTGCTGACCTTATGATCCTATACAGCCAGATAGGACATCAATAGCATAATAGGAACTGGTGGGAGGATAAAGACATGTCTGGAATTTAACAGTAGTGGTTGGTGAAGAGAGGGATGAAGACCAAGCATGACCAAGACTAAAGAAACCTAATTAGACACAGATGCAGACCCCCCACAAGGTAGTTCTCTGCTCATTGTCCAAAGGGCATATGAAATTCAGATATGGCTAAGACAAGGTTTGGCCCCAATGTGGGCCTATCCAGAAGAAGACTATAGTAATTCTGTAAGCCTAGTCAGTTGCCTAGGGTCTAGTCAGAAACTGGGACTAGTGAACAATTACCTAAACCAAACTTACATCTTTTTCACATTGGATGGCGTTCTGGGAAAGCATATGATTTCAAAGAGAAGAGGAAACCAAAGGAGAAGGCCAGTGCAGTGGACAGGGAAACATGGTAAGGCATAATAGACAGGGAAGTGGCACAGTTGGAAGTCTACACTCTAATTCAGAGCTCTTCCTTGGCACCCTGCACATACATTCAGAGAACTGTGTGATTCCTATGAGTGGGGGTTGATAAGACACTTAGTCTGGGTCAGATCTGCCTCATGAGCTGTGCAATGAGCTCCTGAGATAGGTATCAGGGAACTATCACCTTGGGGAGCAAAATAAAACCAACGGAGGGAAAAATGAAACAGAGAATAATTATTATGACTGTCTCTCAACCTTAGATCTATATGTTATCCAGAATTCAAGCTGTTGTTGAAACCATTACAAAAAAATCACAGTGTTAGCTAACTCCTGCATTTATCGCAAAATAGCGTTCTTTAGATAGCCAAACTTGCTTAAAAGCTGCCAAAATTCAGGCCTGCTAATGGAAAAAGAAAACAAACAACAACAAAAAATTAAATTGCCTAGCAAGAGATAGCCACTCTTTTTGGTAAGACACCTTTATACTTTTCCTGGGGTTTATAACTTTTCTCTATAGACAATTTTCTTTATTGAAGTACTTTAAGAATGTATTTTTTTCCTCTATGAGGCTTTAACATTATGTTGTCCACAGTTATCTTCCCTTATTGATATCCCCTCTAACCTTACCTGCTCTTTTATAGACTAGAGGCCCAGTGCACGAAATTCATGCACAGGTAGGGTTCCTAGGCCTGGCTGGCAATCAGGGCTGGCCGGGGCCTCCCTCCCCAGCTGCTGGCCGGGGCCTTCCTTCGTTCTGCACCACCCACTGGTGGTCAGCACATGTCATAGCGAGCGATCGGTCTCCCGGTCAAATTCCCGTGGAGACAATTTGCATATTAGGCTTTTATATATACAGATGATATACTCTCTACATAGAACATATTCCTTTGAAGAGTACTATGGACTATATTGTGTCCCCCCAAATTCATATAATGTATTCTAACCCCTAATGTGATAGTATTTAGAAATGAGGCCTTTCGGATATAATTAGGTTTAGAAGTCATGAGGGTGGGGCCCTCATGATGCAATTAGTGCCCTTTTAAGAAGAGGAAGAGAGAGAGAGAGATTGCATGCATCCAGTAAAGGCCATCTGAAAGCCTAGGAGATTGGTCTCACCAAAATCAGACCATGCCTCCACTCTGATCTCAGATTTCCAGCCTCCAGAACTGTGAGAAAACAAACTTCTATTGTTTAAGCCAGTCAATGGTATTTTGTTATGTCAGCAGAGCGAAGACAAGGAATCTTTAAGATATGATTTTATTAAACATTACTGAAGATTATTATAATAAAGTGCAATAGCCTCTCAGAAAAGTTTTGTGATTCTTGTACTTTCATTTTTCCATCTACAAAATACTTAAAACCATCCTTTCAGAAATGTATAAACCAGTGTTTACCCTTTCTAGTTGTAGTCATATAACAGTGTGAAGGAAAGGTTGCTAAGTGACAGCTTCCCCCAAACCCGATATATCTGCATTCTGACTGGCTTTCCCTCAGGATCCTTCCTTTTCCTCCCCTGGACTACAGGCTTGACTGGGGAAGAAGTTATTTTCTTGGTTGTAGTATAATATGTTGCTCTGCTCCCAGGCTTTGTCTGCTATCACAATGTCTCATTTTGCATTCTTCTTCTTTCTACTTGACCATTTACTTTTTCTTAATCACATCTTTCCTCCATCAAGTTTACCTTAAGGCTAATATGGAAAAAGAAATAAATTATTTGGTAATACTTCAGGCAGTATCCTATGTCAACCAGTAAGTCTCCATGCTAGGTTTACCATTAGGGTGAAACAAAATATTTGGAAGAAAATATTTCCCTTGTTTTTGTTTTGAAAAGTTATTTTAAATATCTTAATCTCATAATTTTGTGTTTTATATTTAACAAGTTTTCTCTTATCACATCATCTTGGGCAAGTGAATTAACCTCTAAGAGGCCAACATTTCTCATTCCTAACAGAAGAAAAATAATAATAACTGGAATATTATTTTAAAGGGTTGTTGTCAGAATCAAATGTAGTAATACAGTGTTTATACAAATGTTGGTTGTTATATTGTTAATTGGGAAAAATCTACCTGTATTTAACTCAGCCATATTGGCCACATTGTTAATACACTGCAACAAAGCAGAGTGTTAGATCAGTGATTTTCAACCTTTATAATCTCATGAGACACATAAACTAATTACTAAATTTCTGTGGCACACCAAAAATATATTATTTTTTGCTGGTCTGACAAAAAATAGGCATAATTTTGATTCATTCACACAAGTCAGCTATTGTTGTCTATTGCCATTTTTTAATTTGACAATCTAAGGGAAAAGAGATCAGGGCCCCTGACTAAATAGTCAGGTATTGCATGTTTTAAAAATTCTTGTGGCACACCAGTTGAAAGTCACTGTGAAAGATTGATCTTTGGTGTTTATTGTATTTTGGGTGTATTTCTTGATCAGTTTGTGCAAAACAAGTTTGGCAAAGGAGAGTATTTTAATGGTTTGAATAAGGGACCTGGGGAGAAAATGATTATAGCACAAATCTACATGTTATCGCTCTCATAATCTTTAATGGTACAATGGAAACTTGAACTTAGCAAATTTCTCTTTTGACAAAATGCTTTCATGTCCTACAAATTCTTTACTTTAGAGAGAATGGTAGATATGTTTTGTGAAAAGTAAAGCTGTCCATTTTCCCTCTTCTGTAAAAGAAAGATTCAACTTTCTTGATAAAGTGAAATATATCCAAACATTAAAATGTTTGATAAATGCATCTTTAAACATAGCACCAGGCTATGATTTTTCTTCATGCACACCTTAATGTCTGAAGTTAAAAGGGTTTTAGACAAAAGTATTATTAAGAATAACAATTTTTCAAAAATTAAAGTTTCAGAGTCCTCTACAATGTCTTCATGGTGGATCTATTTCCACAGAGGTCTTCCAAAGAGACCCATCTTCATCCCAGTTAACCAGCTATTAGAGAGAGGAAGAATGTAATCTGCCTTTTCTTTGTGGTCAGAAAGGAATAGAAAGTGGAGTCAGAAAACATGGATTCCAGTTAGTGTTTTACAACTTGATGACTGGAGTGGTTTGGCCTCTCGGAACTCCAGGAGGTTCTTTTGAAAAACTGAGATAGTAACTACCACATTATGTAGTTCAGAGGATTACCTGAACTCACAAACTGAGCAGCTGAATCCCTGGTATAGCACTGGGTTCCAAAAAATGTGGGCGTACCTGCCAGTAATGTCACTCCCTTAGACCAGGTCCTAAAACTTTAGCACGTGGAGGGCTGTGCTGGACACCTTGGGGAAAGCCTTGGCACCCTGAGTTGGCACAATGGCGCACTTAGACTCTATGCTCACTCAAGACACGGAATTTTTAGTAGCTTTCCTAAACCATGGGTGTTTTCCTTCCAGTACTCTCCACAAACTTCGCCAAGCCTCTCAACCAGAGAAACACAATTACTCCAGGTTCTCCCCTACACATCGCTCGTAAGGAAGTGGGCAGGAAGGAGTGGTCTGGTCTTTATATGCCTTGCCAGCCAATCAGCGTGCTGCCTTTCTTCCGGTCGGCGAGCCGACCAATCCGAGCAAGCCAGTGTAATCTTCGGCTGCACTCGGCTCTTTTCGCTGTTGCGGGCAGCGTGGGGGCCGCCGCGGCAAGAGAGAGACGCTTTCCTTTTTTTATTTTTTTTCCGTGTGTTCACTTCCGGGTCCGGCGCCGATCCGGATGCCCGAGGCAGAAGGATGTTTGACCTCCGGATAAGCGAGGCGCTGCTGTGCATTCATTCCCGACTGCATCGGTGGCGGCAGCAGCGGCCCGGGCGGCGACTCTCCAGCCAGAGGCGGCGGTAGGAGGCACCGGCAGGAGTGCAGGGACCCAGTCCGAGCCGAGCTGCGTTACCTCCCTTGCTCGGTCCTTCCCCCCTACCTCGCTCGCTCCCTCCCTGCGTGGCTCGCTTTCCTCCTCCGGCCGCCGGCGGGTGTGATGTGCCGCCGCCGCTGCCCCCGCCGCCGCTGACTGACGGACCGGGGGCGCCGCCCGCGCCCGGACCGACCCCGCTGCTCGCGGCCGCGCCTCTGAGGTAAAGCCCCCTTCGCGTCGGCGCCGGGCCGTGTGGCTCGGCGGCAGCCTCTTGGTGGCCGCGGCTCCCTTCTTTCCGGGTGGGCCAGGGTGGGCTGGGGTCCTGGCTGGGTGGGGTGGGGTGCGGAGGGGGCGGGGGTCTCGGAGGAGGGTGGGCGAGGCCCCGGGCGGGAGGCGCGGTGGCGCGGGCGCGGGGGAGGGGAGTGGGCGCCGCGGCCGGGGCGAGGGCGCGGAGGGCTCGGGGCGCAGGGAGGGGGCCGCGGGCGGCGGGCCGGGCTGGCTGCACAAGTTGCCCGAGTGGTGCGGCGCGAGGGGGGTCTGGAGGGAGGTGGGCGAGCTGGGAAAAGGCAGGGCTCCTTTGGGGAGGGTTTTGAGGTCGGGAGTGCAGTTTCCAGCACTCCTTGATTGTGTCCAGACAATTACCTTCGGAGTGGGGGTTTTGGGCAGGAGGGAGGAAGGCATGGATCTGATGGAAGGAGGTGTCAGGGGCCAGCCAGCATTCATTTCAGGGTAAACTTCCCGTTGGGGCATTTGTTTTAAGCAGGGGGGCAGGGATTTACCTATTTGATAGAGCTTCTGACTTAGCTGAAAACTTAACCAAGGCATTAGTCGGAGTAACAAAATTACTCTGCTGGTTACTGTTACGGTGCTGGTTTGTTTATCCCACATGCAGGGGAAGTGACACACAGAAGCGCCGGTTCTCATGGTCCACAGCCACCACATTTCTTTTCTGCGGGTGGTGATGGAGATGTGTGTTGTGGTGGGGTGGGGGAAGTTAGGTCGGTGTTAGGTCGTTCTGGTTCTCCCAGGGAAGGAGGAAAAGTGAATGGGTGGGAGAGAGTCTGTGTGGGAGATGGCTACTGTTGCTACACTGTGCGAATGTTTTAACTCTGGTGTAATGAGTACTAAAGCTGGTCAGCAAGTGGCCCCCTTTTAAATACCAGCTGATTTTTAATAAGCTAAGAAAATAAGTCAATTATTTCTTTTGCTTTTGCAGTTCTTGTGATATGAATGACGTTTGCCCACAGATAGTAAAATAAGTTGAACTATATGTTGGAATACTTTTAAAAATATAAATATCTAATTTTTAAAGCGATGTATATATTTTTGAGGAATCCTTTCTTTTCCTATAAATAAATAAATTGTGTGAGAAAAAGATCACAACAATTATAATAAGAATGATTTAAAATTAGAAAGATCTGAGGCCAGTTTTAAGAAAACATTTTCCACCAAAAATTAGATCTGGTTTGTGGCATTCTTAATAGCTGTTTGGAGAAAGGGGGAGAGAGATGTACTTAGTGTATTTTACAATTATTCCGAAACTTTGCCCCCATTGTATACATTAGCCTTTATGGTTGCACAAAAGATGAAAACTATATTTATGGGCACTGGAAGAAAGATGTTATCAAATAAATTACATGGTTTTGACATAGATTCTTAGCAGAGTGTATAGACACTTTTGTTTTCAGGGAGCTTGCATTTCTGGGTATGTATCAGGTATAAGTAGTTTTTATTAAATGGGGGACAGAAAAGTTAATTTTAGTGTTGATATGTATGAGACTTTTGGGGAGCTCTTGGGAAATGATTATCTTTATGATTTATTGTGCTCATTGACCTCTGTTGCAATAACAAACTTAAAAAAGTTAATGCGTTCTGTAGTTATTAATGTTTTCATCATATTTGCAAGTATTAACTATTAATGAAATCTTCAACACATGAAAATCATTTATTCCCTCAAATAAAAGGACTGGGATTAGAATTAAGGATAGCATAGTTCAACCTGGACCTTTAATATGTGCAAGGGCGTTTTACTGTGTGGTGAGGATGGAAGAGTGGGTAGAATATGAAGATGAATGAAACCCAGTAGCTCCCTTCAAGGGAGAAACAGACTTGCACAGGTATGATTGCAACACAAAACTCCTGTGGGCTTTATTAGGTGCATGGAAACATGGTGTGTGTGTGTGTGTGTGTGTGTGTGTGTGTGTGTGTGACTAATTTTTGACTGGGGAATTATGAATGAGTTTACAGCTGGTAACACTCCATTTGGGCCTTAAAATATTTTAATGGGCAAAATGAGAGGGCTGTGTGTGTATGGGGCAGTTTTCCAGGTAAAGGGAACGACCTGAGCACAGGCATGTGGGTTGGATGTTATGGGTCCTGTTGAGCTGGACATAAAAGGCTGCTGTGTCAGGAGGTCTTTGTGGGAGAGGAAGCTATGAAAGTAGGTGGAGATCAGGCCAGGGAAATCCAGCATGCCTTCCTAGTACTTAAAAATGAGTCATTTTGAGGTATGAAGGTCCAAGTGTATAGAGTCTATTCTGATAGGAAGTAGGTAAGGCAAATGAGGATAGTAAAATGAAGGAAATAAAATATAACTTCTTATCATTTATGCTAATGGAGGAAAATAGAAAAGTATAAAATCTAAAACAGTTCATACATGGCTTACCATATTTCTTTACTTGCATTTGAATATGGGTGTGTCTGGTAATCTGGTAATTGGTTTTACATGAAATAAATCTAGACTGTAAAAATGTGACTCAGGAATAAATGGACAGCAGCAGTCCATTTACTTCTCTGTGTCCCCTCTGTAATCCCCTCCATGCTGGGACTGGGCCATTATTCTGGTAGTTATTGGTTCAGATTTTTTCAGAATGGAACAGGTAGTTGTTTAGTTTCAAAGGGCTCGCCAAAAGGATGTATCAAACAAAATAGAGGGCATGCTGAAATGTTAAGTAACAAAACAAAATACAGTTCATTGGATAGTTACATTATTGTTACACATTTGAAGGTGAGATTTACCATGGTTAAAGTAAAATGTAAGGAGTCTACATCCAAAGAGAATTGACTTAATAGGGAAATGACAAAATGAGAAACTTCCACAATTCCAGGTAAATATGTATAAGGTTTTTACTCATCTTAAATACCAGATGACCCTAAAATTATTTAAGTTATTGTCATAGGAGATGTCACTCTCTCAACACCAGTGTTTAAGTTCATGTTGAATCATGTTACAGGGAAGATTGTTTGATAGCTTTTTGCTATTTTCCTTTTAATCTTCAAAAAGGAATTACATTATTACTGAAATTGTGTTATTTTGAACCTCCCAATAACAATACCTGTTAAAATTTAAGTGCCTATTTTGTATAGGGACCATACAGTAAATACTACTCTTCACACAACTCTATGAGTTAAGTGGCATAAACCCTCACTTTGACTGTAGGAAAGAATCTTCTAGAGTTTAAGCAATCTGTTTTATATCTTGAAAGTAGCACAGTACATATTTAAATTAAAATTTTTTTTTTATTTCTGGCTTCAAAGTCTGAAACCACAAAGTGATCTGTTTTTTTCTAAACTTCCATCTTCCCCTCCCTTTATTTCTTTATTTCTTTTTTCTTTATTTTTCTTTTCTCAAGCAGTTAACACCTAGTGGCATTGATTGGTGTTATTAATATGTGTCTGGGTGTTGGTTCGTCAAGATGTAATTTCTTTGGAAATAGCAGTTTGGGGATATCTGAAGTTCTCTAACTATAGAGATTTTGTAGGAGCAGACAGTATGGTTTTAGTAACTTAAGCTACTTCAGAGTATCACTTTTGTGTCCATCTGCAGTATAGAACTATACTTGGGATTCTTAATGTGTAGAAATCAAGAGTGTATTACCCATTCATATAGAGTGACTTTGGCGAGTTTCTGAACTACTCAGAAGAAATGGAATGAGAGATATATGGGGACAGATAAGTTTTAGAGACACAGGTGAGGCTGCTGTTTAGCCATGTTTTCTCCAGCTCCTTTCTCAAAGCTAAGATTTAGAAACCATAAATGTGTTTCCTCCTATTGTGGGATCTTCAGAAGATGTGTATGATTTGTTCTTAAACTATAGTAAGTGATTGGTTATGTTTTCTCATGCCATTCCATGCTCATCATCTTAATTATCAGAAAGAATTCTTAACTGTGAACTTGAAGTGTTTATGTATTTGATAGATACGACTACACAGTTTGGTCATTTTCTTTACAATGTTATATCACAGTTGTAGTTTAATTTAACGAAAATCTCTAGCTAAGTTATGTCCACATCTGGCTAAATCACATCCACATTTTTTATTGCATTCATTGGTATTAGGTAAAATCTCATGATAGATAATCTTTTTCTTAAACAAACTTATATTGCTTTTTTCGTTAGTGAAGTAATGTCAGATTTTAGCTGTATTCAAAATTATTATATTTATTTAGCTGATTTTTGTTGAACTACTTTCTTTAGTTATGAGGATACTGTTCTGTGTGGTGTGTAGCCATTTCAAAATCAAATCAGCCCAGTCAACGTGGCTCAGTGGTTGAGCTTCTACCTATGAACCAGGAGGTCACAGTTGGATTCCCATACAGGGCACATGCCCGGGTTAGGCAGCTGATTAATGATTCTCTCTCATCTTTGATGTTTCTATCTCTCCCTCTCCCTTTCTCTCTGAAATCAATAAAAATATATTTAAAAAAATCAACACATACGCACACACAAAAAAACTCCCAACAAATTTTTAAAATTAAATAAAGGGAGAGGTTATTCTGTGATTATGTTCTTCATTAAGATTGAGAAAATTTGCCCTGGCCAGTGTGGCTCAGTTGGTTGGGCATTGTCCAGTGCACCAAAAGGTTGTCAGTCGATTCCCAGTCGGGTCACGTGCCCTGTTGCGGACTTGATTTCCAGTAGGGGGCATGCAGGAAACAGCGGATAGATGTTTAGCTCTCACATCGGTGTTTTTTGCTTCCTCTCCCTTTCTCTTTCTAAAAATTAATAAAAATTGCTAAAAAAGAGATTGAGAAAATTCATATATAGTGCCCAGGTGTGATGTCTGGCACTGTATAAATCTTAGAAGCAGATCCAGAAAGTTGCTGATGTATATGAGTTGTTACAGGGTTGATTGGTAGATAGAATAAGCAAAGACTTTTAGGAGCAGCTTCTTATAGATGAATCTCTTTTAACTCGCTTCTGCTTAACTCACTCAAAAGATTAAGTGGTACTTTTCATTTACTGCTTGATGCTCTTGCTACATCACTGAATGGCAGTAGACTCTAGTTTGTTCTTGAACTTTTAATTCAACCAGTTACTGTATACGTACCAAGAATTGTTTGTGTTTATACCCAACAAATTGTTAATGGCAGTTGTACCTGATGTTGTAATTACATAGTTTAATGAAACATTATTCATTGAACTGTGAAGGCAAAAAAGGTGCATGTATGAGAACCAGTGGGCACTTTGAAAACAGGTGAGTAGCTAAAATTAACAGTTGAAATAAGTGTGGATAAAATAAGTTTAAATGGTTAGGGGAAAAATTATAAAAATCTAAAAAGCTTCTGCTTGCTTTTAAGCATTTGTGAGATGTCTTTCCATGTTTAAGAAACAGAAATTGGAAATCACAGGTGATGTACTATGGACATGGTTTTTAGAAAAAGGTAAAATAGAACTATAATTCATAGACCCTTACTTAAAGAAAAGATGATAGTCTTGCATTAAAAGATTGTCTTGAGAATGTACATTTTAATGTTTTAGTTGCAATAAAAATTTTAAGGTATGTAGATTTTTGAATGATTCATTTTTTGAACTAACTTAAGAGCTGTTGGTTAATAAAAATACATTAAAGACACTATCTGTTTCTAAAATATCACCTACTTTATACTCTCAGAGATTTATTTAATAGCATCCTCTTTAAAAAAGTAATATTGCTATTCTTGAACCTATAGTCATTCATACTTTAGGGTGAATTGCTTAGTTATCTAGTCATATGATCAATCTGTGGTTCTCACATATTTCTTGATATGGTCCCTCATTGGATTTCATATGCTACTTTTTCAGCTTTTATACAGCATCAGGGTTGGAGAGAAGCTGTTTTATAATTCCAGTGTCTCCTCAACCTGCGTAGGAACTGCTGGAATGAATTGGTAGAGGAAATGGTCCCTTGGAAGAGGAAATGCCATACCTTGATGTTTATCAGGAGCACTTGTGCTTGTTGCAACGCATGTTGATCTAACAGGTTATAGTAGCTACCCTCCTTTTCTTGCCTACCTAGCTCGGCCTAAGTACAAAAGAGAACTTTTAGGGAGAGAAGGAGGTCCAGGTTGGGAAAGGAAAGATAGATGGGATATACTGTTTATCTTGATATCACCATATTACTATGCCTGACATGCAGTAGCTACTTCAATGGAACACTGAAGTGTGGAGATAGGGCTAGTTTTTCAGAGCTTTGGTCTGCCTATGATTTTCTTGGCTCACCTCTTCCCTGTGTGTTGGATTCATCCCCAGGCTGGTAGCAAGGTTACATCTAGACATGCATTGGCCAGGAAGTCTTTTCACAAGCCTACCTGCATACTTTTCTTTTCATGTTTTATTGACCAGAATTAAGTCACATACATTTACTTCCTAATCAGGTAGGACAAGGGGAAAGGGGCTATCATGGTTGGTTTTTACTAATCAGGATATATCCCTGCAATTGGGGATGGCATTACATTTCCCTGAATTACATGGTAGAGGGAGGATATTTAAAACATAGTGGTAAAGAAAAATGTGGGAGAAATGGATGTTTGAGAGACAAATCAATAGTGACCACTACATCTGTTTGTTTTAAAATGAAAATAAATAATGCATATAAGTGCACTTTGAACTTTAAAGCATTGTACAAATGTACCGGATGAAAGATTAGGAAGCTGCTTCTATGTTATCATCTTAAATATGCTCAGGTATGAATATTTTAGGAGCTAAAAACACTAATTTTCTTAATGACTAACTTTGAATCAATAAAATCCATTATCTAAGTTGTAAGATTATACATACATGTTTTTCATGGAACTCATAAAGCTGTTTTAACTTCAAATTAAAATTTTCTATCGATAAATTTATTTATATATTTTTTCTGAGTTGCTGCCCTCCTGCCTCACCAAAAATTGCCCATACCTTTGATCTTATCAGATTTCTTTATTCATCCCTAGAGCAGAATAAGTGCATGAGTTGTCAAACAGAGGAAGGGTTTATTTTGAATCATGGGATTCCATTGAGATAGGAGGGAAAGTAAAGTTTTTAAATACCTTGAGAGCAGCAAAATGAATGAATGAATGAATGAATGGTGGGAGAATGGGAAGGTGGGCATCACAGAATTTTAGAATTGAGATGAGTCATAGGAAGGTAGATCTCTCATATCTTAAGTGCTAGAGCAGTGCTCTTTCTGACCAAGAGGTGGGAGGCCTTGAAAACTTATTGTTTACTTTGCTGTTTTGCTTAGGATCATGGGCTAGTTCTTTTATTTATTTTTTATTTTTTTAAAAAAATATTTTATTAGGGATTTTTTAAAAAAAAAATATTTTATTGATTTTTTACAGAGAGGAAGGGAGAGGGATAGAGAGCTAGAAACATCAATGAGAAAGAAACATCTATCAGCTGCCTCCTGCACACACCCCACTGGGGATGTGCCCGCAACCAAGGCACATGCCCTTGACCGGAATCGAACCCGGGACCCTTCAGTCCGCAGGTCCATGCTCTATCCACTGAGCCAAACCGGTTTCGGCATTTTATTGATTTTTTTTACAGAGAGGAAGGGAGAGGGAGAGAGAGTTAGAAACATCGGACGAGAGAGAAACATCCATCAGCTGCCTCCTGCACACCCCCTACTGGGGATGTGCCGGCAACCCAGGTACATGCCCTTGACTGGAATCGAACCTGGGACCCTTGAGTCCCCAGGCCGACGCTCTATCTACTGAGCCAAACCGGTTAGGGTTGGGCTAGTTCTTTTAATCAGTCAACTGGTTACCTTTAGTGCAGATATCTGTGTTCTCAGACTATGTAAAATTGTGGCTAGATGGTTTTTAATATTTTTTTAAGTAAAACAACAGACAAATCTTTTAATCTTCTAAGCAGTCAACATCATCAACATCAACACCTCCCCTCCCCCCACCATACACACAAAATAACCTCAAACATGGCTTGCTTAAATGAAAATGCAGAAACAGTGTGAGTGCTTGGAACAATATACAGTATATATTTTTATTTTCATGAAAGTTGCTATCTTAAAGATTTCTCTGCTTTCAGTATATGTAAAAGAGTATATGTGTTTGTGTATACACACTTACATATATGTATTTAAACTGAATAAATAGACTTGTTATAATTTTTGTAATTGTTGTAATTATTATTGTAAATATACAGAATAAATTCATTCACCCTTGGGAAGGATATTTATGTTAATGACAGTTTTTGTAAGTAGTGAGATTTGGGATGATTTTTGCTTTTATACTTTTTATACTTCTCTGTATTGTTGGAATTTTCAGATATGATTATGTATTATTTTTACCATCAGAAAAAAGAGGAAATGTTTTTTATTTTGAGTATAGAAAGTGGAATCCTGGGATGTAGGATGTTTTCTTCCAGTTTATTTTTTTAGCATATAATTCTGCTGTCATATATTACCTTTAATAAAGTATGCCTCAAATACACTCATACCTTAATAATTGTCATTATTTTTAAAATTAGGCTTATTAAAATTATTTACTTTAAAATTTAAGGTTGAAATTGGCCATATGATACCTTTTGATCCAAGTGTACTTTATAAAAGTGGTGGAGTTCTGAATATTTTGTAATTATTAATGATCTATTTTTTAAACTTGTTTGGTTTTGACTTGGCAGTATATTAGAGTCAAAGTTACAGTCAGAGTTTCCTTTAGTAAAAAAGGAAGTGAAAAATGGTTTTTCCCTTACACCCAGTCTGTGTCATGTTTATTTTCTATTTCTGTGAAATACTTATTTTATATTCTAGTAATGAATACTTTCAAATGACAGGCAAATATAGTAGGTAATGTAATAGGGAGAGAAGAGAAAATTCCCGTTATTACACTAGTCTTATTGTGTGGAGATTCATGGCTACAAGGCCGTTTAATGAAATACTAATTTGGCATGCAAAAATAGCCTACTATTGTGTTGGGAGTGAAACTAGTAGGTATCAGTTGTTGGTGACGTTAAAAAACAATTGGTGTTTGTAGATGCATTTTTAAAAATTGATCTTAGAGGAAGGGAGAGAGGGAGATAAAGACAGAGAGAGAGAGAGAGAGAGAGAAACATCTATGTGAGAGAGAAACATTGATGGGTTGCTTCCCGCATACTCCCTGACCAGGGATCCAACCCGAAACCTGGTATGTGCCCTGACTGAGAATTGAACCTGCTACCACCTTTTGGAATACGACACTATAACTGGCCAGGGCTGTAGATGCATATTTTTATAAGACATTATTTTATTTTTTCCTTTTATTCCAGGGACCTGAAAACAATATGAGCAGTGTGAATTATAAAGAAGTGTAAATTCTAAAGATGTAGAATCTTGTAATGCCAATTGTCATTTAAATATGGAATATTACTTACTGACTCTTTTTTTCTGTTATATGAGTGTCAAGGCATATTGTGGCAAATTTTTTAAAACATATTTGAGATTCTGAAAATACTTGTAAATAAAATATCAAAGTATAATCGGCCTTTTAAAATCATTCTTTTGAGTATTTCCTGATAATCTGTAGAAAATTGATAACTGGAATGCATATTGTGTGCTTATTATATGCTCTGCTGTTTATCTGAATACCCTACAAATGAAGGTTGTCTTGAAAACTGAAAAATAAAATCCTGAACTTTGGGAATGAAATAATTAAATAAGGTAAAATAAATTTTACTATATGCACTTTTTAAAATTTTTCCAACTGAAAATTAATGTTTTTTGATCCTTACCAGAGGATATGTTTATTGATTTTAGAGAGGGGCGGGGGAGAGAGAGAGAGAGAGAGAAAACATCGATGTGAGAGAGAAACATCCATTGGTTGCCTCCTGTATGTGTTCAGAATGGAATTGAATCCCCAACCTAGGTATGTGTTCTGACTGGGAATTGAACCTGTACCCTTTTGGTGTATGGGACAATACTCCAACCAACTGAGCTACCTGGCCAGGGTAGTATTTTGAGTTTACCAATCTCTCTCTCTCTCTCTCTCTCTCTCTCTCTCTCTCTCTGTGTGTGTGTGTGTGTATATATATATATATATATATATAAATATATATATATATATATGTATGTATATATATTGTGTGTGTGTGTGTGACAAAGTAAATGAGAGAAGAAAAATGGACAAATTTTAAATATAATCCTTGTAGTCCTTGTAGAGCTGGGAGTGCTACCACTTAATAAAAGTAAGAGAAAAGGCTTTATGGAGAAGGCAGTTTGTACCAAAGATTCTCAGTCCTGACATCACATTAACAATTTTTCTGGGGAACTTAAAAAAAATGATAGATATTGGGATGCTACCCATGTTAATTTGTATTTGAGTCGGAGGGTGGGGCCAGGACACTAATGATGTATTTTAGGATTTTCACAGGTGGTTCCGGAATTGAAAATGACTGATTTATCCTTCTCTTTATATATATCTGTTAGCTCTTTTTTGAAAAATGACTTCCTTTTACTTTCATGTTCTTTTTTTATTCGGGAATGGAGGTATGAAGATAGACAAGAAATGCCTAAAAAATATTTGCAAGAGGATCAGGTTAATGAAGTGATTTCTTTTTGTAGTTCCATACCCAGAATCCTTAGTGAGGCCACTCTATTCATTGTTGGTTAGCAATTTAAAAAAAAATATATATTTTTATTGATTTCAGAGAGGAAGGGAGAGGGATAGAGAGATAGAAACATCAATGATGAAAGAGAATCATTGATTGGCTGCCTCCTGAACGCCCTCCCTACTGGGGATTGAGCCCGCAACCTGGACATATGCCCTTGACTGTAACCGAACCTGCAACCCTTCAATCCTCAGGCCGACGCGAGAGCCAAAACAGCTAGGGTGCTTGTTAGCAATTTTTGATAAGCATAGCACCAAAACTAGAGGATTTTTGACATTTGGAAAATTTGTTAAAGGGAAATATGTATCAAGAATAAATTAAGGCCTCAATTTGGATGACCTGGGAAATCTTAAACTTTAGTGGTAAAAATTATATCTTTAAAGTTTAAGTTATAAAAAGGCAAGAAGAATTGTTGCTCTTCAAAAGTTTTTAGTTTTAGGTTATATTTATCATATTTATAGTATCGTTGAGTTATATTTTTCATGTAACATAGGACTGAAGGGACCTTAATGGTTTTTTAGTTTAACTGCACTCCTGCTTTATTCTCTTTGTACAATTCTTGACAAATAACTACATCTGTTTTTCCCCTCAGTGAAAATAGTTTACTTATAGTGTATTGTATACATAGTATATTGTGTATATAGTACATAGTCAGTGAATGTTTACATATGTAAACATTGATATTAGGGTTTTATGGTTATTGTATCTTGTCACTTATGACAAATTGGGTCCTTTTGGTGACTCATTTAATGTTGCTTCACCACACCTTTACTACTTAAAGCATTTTTCTTGTAACAAAATTAGAGCAAGTCATTTTATGAGTTTACTATGTTAAATTTATTCAATGAACATTTTTTGCATGGTGGCAAAATTAGATTGGGCAATTTTATAAATTTCAAGGGTCATATTTTTGCAAACTTCCTGAGTAGGAGATTTTGTGGTAGAGACATTTAAGAGTGGTTAGAGTTTAGAGGACATGTTATGTGTGAACCTGTGGAAGACTTAGAAGTATTTTGAGTTTACCAAAATACTTCAATACTACAATAAAGTTAGTATCATGATAAGACTAGTGTACGTCAAAGGGAAGAATGGGGTGGGAAGAGATTAACCAAAGAATTTATATGCATAAATGCATTGCCCATGACACAGACAATAGGGTAGTGAAGGCCTGGGGTGGGGTGGGAGCCTGGGGGTGGGGGGCAAGGGGGAAAAAAGGGGAGGACATCTACAACGATAAAAATAAAATTAAAAAAAAAAAAAGTTGCCAGAAACATTTGGCACATACAATTAGTAGTGGAGTAATGGGTACAGTTTTACAGGACCCTAATTCCTTATCAACAATTCTAACATTGAAAATGCTCTGAAAAGCAAATTTTACTTTTATGTTTGGCACAAATTGATTTTTTTTCACAAAACCTGTGTGAAATGTGTATTTATTTAACATATTTGTAGATTTCTCTACAGAAATAGTAAATGTTTGATTATAGTGTGTTGTCCCAGATTTCTGTGGGCTATTCCGCCTTCTCTAGGGGTGTTACAAAATATCTGATGTATGCACATTGTCATCAATTTGTCAAAACCCCTAAAATTCTGAATTCCAAAACATGTTTGACTGCAAGAACTTTGAAAAAGGAATTGTGGAACGCGTTATTTTGCTTCTACCCCTTGTTTCTTGATGGAAACTACTCAGCATCTTACTCCTCTGAGATGGAGTTTCAGTAAAATGCTGGTAAATTTCTTTTGCTTTTTTCCCTTGTAAATATATACATACCAAGAGGCAATTGATTTTAATTTGTGTTTGTTTATTTAATAGCTATTGAAAGCTTTTCTGTTTTTTTGACATCAAGTTATTAAGGCTGGTACTTGTGAGCCCCATTGGGGTCCCAGGAGCATTGTGTAATTAGGATGCTTGAGATGGAAAATGTTTTGGGTAACTTTGGCATAGCTGAGTATTCATCACACACACTTTAGTCCTTGGGGTTATGTAAGTTTACCTCTGTTCATGATAATTTCATGCCAAAGCACCTGCAGGCCGCCCTCTTTTTACATATCTTGGCTTCCTTTTTCATAACAGAAAGAAGTAGGGGTGTGGTTCAGTGCTTCTGTTTTAGTTTCCTTAAACTTCCTTAATTTGTTTTTAAGACTTTACTGCAAAAATCTTTATACCTACTTTGGTCCCCCCCCCCCATCCTGTGTGTGTGTGTGTGTGTGTGTGTTTCTTTTCTCTCCTTTTCTTTTTTGCTCCCCCTCCTTTAAAATAATATTTCTCAAAGAGAGAAGTTCATAACTACAGTATTCTATATTGGTAAAAAGTGTTGCTTGTTGAAAAGGTGATAGAAATAAATCTGCATAGGTATTTTCCTAAAGATGACCTCCCTATGGGGGAGTGATTATTGTTCTGCTTATTCATGTAGTGTTCCATGTATGTGGTCTTTGCTTTCTTTCCATCCTTAAACACTGAAGGTAATGGGATGGTGAGTACTGTGGTGTATGCACAGGTTTTAAGCTGTGTTTTTGTTTGAATTTTTTGATTGTTTTTATTGTAGTTGATTTCTAATATTATGCCATTGTGATCTGAGAAGATGCTTGATATGACTTCAATCTTCTTGAATTTGAAGAGACTTTGCCTGTGACCCAATATGTGGTCTGTCTTAGAAAATGTTCCATGTGCATTTGAGAAGAATGTATATTCTGTAGCTTTGGGGTGAAATGTTCTGAAGATGTCAATTACATCCATCTGATCTAGTGAGTCATTTAGAATTGCTTTTTCTTTGTTGACTTTAAGCTGTGTCTGAGTTCACCAAGATACCAGGCACTACAAGATATAAATTGTAATGGGAGATATGGAACTTATATTGTTTATGTACACTTGCTATGTGCTCTGAAAGCACTGTCATTCTCTTGTAGTACATATCCTATATAATAAAAGCCTAATATGCAAATTGACCAAATGGTGGAACGACCGGTCGCTATGACGCACACTAACCACCAGGGGGCAGATGCTCACAGGAGCTGCCCCCAGCCCGCAGGCTCCAGGCCAGCCAAGGTGGGTGCCAGCAGGGGCCCCTCGATTGCCCTGCTGGTCGCCCCACAGATTGGCCCTGATCGCCGGCCAGGCCTAGAGACCCTACCTGTGCATGAATTTCATGCACCGGGCCTCTAGTCACACTTTATATTATTGTTTAAGCTATGTGATATCAGGGATTGTGATTGTCTTCTTTGCCATTTATATTTCCTGCGATTGGCACATAATAGGCCACTACTGATTACTTGTTTGCTGAATGCATGGATTAGTCATTTTTTATCAGGGAAAACTTTGACGCGGAACAATTTCGATTAAGTTCCTCTGAGCACCATGCTCACCTAAACCAGTTTAGTTTGCATCATCACAGTTGTATGAGATAAATTTCAAACAAATAAATTGGTGCTAATTTAAATAAAATAATAAACACAGGCATCTGATGTAGTTACCTAGGCTTAAAAATAAAGATATAATTATAGAAAGTTTTTTTTTTTTTTAATGGTGGAAGTTGATAGTAGATGTACTTATGGGCTAGCCAGTTAATGTAGTTTAAGGAAATATTCCACGTGTTGAGCATTTCTGTTAATATGACTTTGTTGTAAGACATTTTTATATTAAAGTTTTTCTCTTTTAAAATTTTCACACACTAAAAATCACTCCCTTCGCAATCAAGATACAAAGCAATTCCATCACTCCAAAATATTTCCCCATGCTGCTCCTTTGTAGTCAACCCCTTTTCCGACTCCCAGTCCTTAGCAATCACTGATCTGTTCTCTGTCCTATAATTTTGCCCTTGCCAGAATAGCATATAACTTGAATCCTGTGGTATGTAGCCTTTTGAATCCAGCTTATTCCACTTTTCAGAATGCATTTGAGATTCATTCATGTTTTAGTTATATCAGGTTTTTTTATTTTTCTGTTTTTTTTTCTGCTGAGCAGTATTCTGGTATATGGATGTACCTCAGCATGTTTATCCATTCATGAGTTTGAAGCTTTGTTTCTTCCAGTTTTTGGTGATTATGAATAAAGCTGCCAGAAAACAAAATTTTTTTGTTTTGTTATTTGTTTGGTGAATCTAAGTGTTCATATCTAGTATTAGAATTATCGGGTCATACAGCAGGTGTATGTTTAACTTTATAAGAAACTGCTAAACTGTTTTCCAAAGCAGCTGTGCCATTTTGCACTTCCACCAGCAATGTAGAAGAGTTTCAGTAATAAGCCATTCCTAAAATTTAAATTGGCTATATTGAATGACTTTTTAGTAATTAGCTTGTTAGTTTGATTGCACACAAGGATATCATGACAGTAACATCAATTCTGAACATGATGCTTTTATTGCTAGAGGTCTATCAGATGGAGATGGTGATTTAGGGGAGCCTCACTTTACAGGGTATTCCAGACTTCAGAATGCTTTGAAAGTATTCTTTCTTGCTCGGGTAATGCAACCCTGATTGCTACATATAAAAAAACACAGACTAGGCCTTTAACCCTGGTGCTAATTTTGGGGATTAGGATGCCTTTGGATAAATTCTATGTCTCTGTCTTCAGGCTATAGCACTTAATTTGGGAAAGGATTCTCTTGGTTTAGACTGGGCAGAAGGAAATCCTTCCTCTGGAGAAATGGTTGTACTTTTCAGCTTGTTTCTGTCACTTGTTTAATGTTTCCTTCTAGAATATTTGTAGAAGGTAACTTGGTTACTTATGATTTACTCTCAGTTATACTGTTTAGTCCTTTTATGATGAGATTTGACAATATTAGCATTATATGTAAAATTCCCAAATGTTACTAACCTTGAGTGAACCTTTTACATTTGTGACCTTTGCATACACTAGACTGTTACTTGTAATTATTTATTTTTAAAATTAGGAAATTAGCACTGTAGTTAAGAAGAAAAGAATGTAACTTTTTAAAATATGACCATGTGTGAAACAGTATTGACTTCTGAGATACTTTCTCACTTAATCTGGCATTATCAGGGAATGGCCTGCTAGATAAATTAGAAGATTGAATTATACTAAAATATTTTTTAACTGATAACCTTCATAAGTTCGTATTATTTTCTCAGTGTTTCTAAGCACATTCTGGTCTTTTCTTGCTGATGCAAGGCTCTCATTCTGAACAACAGTGATAAAGCACTGTTCTGCATAGATGTCTGAATTTATTGAGGTATATAAAATTGTTTGTCTTCCTTGTTTTCTGTCATTTTTATTATTGACCTTAATTTTCTCATTTTAAGTTTGATTTCTAGTATAAACTTACTAGAGTTATTTTAAAATTAAAGTGGGGTTTAGGGGCTCTTATTGTTTAGTGAACAGAATATGCATTTTTTGACCTCCTTTAGTAAATTTTTTTCTTCTGGTTCATAGCTATGTTTTGGAGAGTTGAAATTATAGAATAAATGGCCTTTGACTTGTGAGGTGTTGTTCCAATTCTTATAGTAGTATCTCTTAGAGCTATAAATTTGCTGCCTTCCCATACATTTTCTTTCCTCTATTTGAAAAAGGGATGATCATGTAAATAAACATTCCTAAATTTACAAGAGGTAGTTCATTTGTTTATTCATTTGCTCATTGATTCAGCAAACTTTTAACCAATGTCTGTTGTGTACTATGGTTTATAATAGATAATGGGGAGACAGAATTGAATAAAATATGCTTTCTGACCTTGAGGACATCAGATTAACATATGGGCTATTTTAAAGTTAAAGAGTTAAAACATTGTCCCCTGTCTTTGTTGTAAATTGGTAGTGAGATGTAGAGATTTGATCAGATTCAGTTTCAATTTTTTTTCTACCATCAGGAAGATCAAAGTTTGTCTCTCTTTTTGTGATGTTAGCAGCAGTTGAGGATCCTTGCCTTGTTCCAGTAATTCATTAGGAGTTGCATAATGATTATATTTGAATTCTATAATTTCTTCTTTATTTGATGGAATACTTTCAAAGAGAAAATTCCCCTTGTTAGAGTTGACCCTCATTATTCCCAAATTCCATATTTACATACTTTCTACTTGCCAAAGTTTATGTTCCTGATGCTTTCCCAATCATTCACAGAGATGTGCATACACAGAATAGCAAAAAGTTTGAGTCACTTGATGTGCCATTTCCAGGTAAAGTTGAACAAGGTGACGAAGTTCTGCCTTCTTGTTTTACTTTGGGGGCTTATTGTGTGCTTTTTTGGGGGTGATTTTGCTGTTTAAAATGGCCCCCAAACATAGTGCTGAAATACTGGTTAGAGTTCCTAAATTCAAAGAGGCTGTGATGTGCTTTATGGAGAAAATAACATGTGTTAGATGAGCTTAGTACAGGCATTAGTTATAGTGCTGTTGGATGTGAGTTCAATGTTAATGACTCAGCAAAATAAGGTATCTTTTAAACAGAAACACATTAAAACAAGGTTATGTATTGATTAGCTTATGAAAATGTGACGAGGCTTGCAGGACCCTAAGCCTGTATTTTTCCTAGGAGCAGTGGCTCAGTGTTGGCTGTTTCAGTGTTTGCAATAACTTTATGGAACCTAACTACTGTGCATCAACTATTTTTAGTTTTGCTAAGGACAGAAGAATATCCTTTTTTAAAAATAGATATAAAAATACGCTGTAGAAAGTTGGCATTCATGGAAGTAGATAGTCATTAAGAGGGTTGGTGAGACCTTTTCTGGGGCAAGTTTATTGCTCTATTCCCAACACCTTAGACTGTGTCTGGTACAGGGTAAATACTCATTATTTGTTGAATGAAAGTAAGTGCCCCGCAAAAGAACATGACTTTCCTTTGTGGCTTGGATTTTAAAATTTAATATCATTCCTGTGATTGGGGCTTGTAATCAAGTTTATGTTTATAGATAGAGATTGAGATGGTGAATATTTCAGTAATATAAATTTAGTATGACCTCTACTTGATTTTTGATTCCCATCATGCTTAAAGGGGCAGGAGGTGAGGGTGATCCATGATTTTTTGGGTGTACGTACTATAATGAATGCTTACCTGTCTGGACATTTTCAAATTAAACATTCTTTCAACTATTGAGACTCATTAGCTATGATAAGGGGTATGTCAATGGGAATATAAATTCACCTGTGAAATTGAAAAGATGAGGCACAAAAGACATTTTGAAGACCTACAAAATAATCATCCTAATTACTGAAGAACAGTCAGACCTGGATAATTAGAAAATTTATTTATTTAGACTTTCAGTAATATATATATTAAAAATTTATATTTTAATAAAAGTTCTCATTTAAAATTTGATTTATTTATAACCGATTATAATATAGTATGTTTTGACACTTCTCTGCTAAGTTGCTTCCAAACTTAGAAATATTTTTTGACTACAACTCATGGAAATAAATTCGCCACAACCTATAGAAATTTATTTTACCTCGTGACCCAGTGATACATATACATTCATATAAAAAAAAAAACCAAAGAAATTTCATTAAACACAAGTGTTCGTATTACATATGTGCACTCCATTTTCTTTTCTATTTGAAACTATTTCTGAAAAAAACTGCTGCTTAACAACCCACTAATGATTCATGATCCACAGTTGGAGAACACTGCTCTAATTGAACTGGTGATTTTTAAAGGCGAGAATATCCTTGCTTTTAATAGGAATATACAAGGGACATCACTCAAATCAGGTTTCAAAAATGTAAAGTTTTATAGATGATAGTTACTAAATATTTCTGAGACAAAATAAGTTTCTGTGGTATGTAATTGAAATTGACCCCCCCCCCCTTTTTTTTTTTACTAGCTTCAGCTCTTAGGGTTCAGCTCTTTGGGGTTAGCTGGCTTTTGGGTGCTATGTTTGGCTCTTAAGGAGAAGAGTCCAGCCTACTTCTCTGGTCTATATGTCGATCTCCATTTTTGACATTACAGTTAATGATTTAGCTTTTAAAAATAAGTATTTAGTCTTTTCTAAGACAACCACAGTTGAGCTCATGCCAGAAACCAGTATCTGGGACACTTGCTGCTAATAGAAGCATATGATGTAACAGCTAGCCCTCACATCACAAATATCCTTACTCATTTAGATTTAGGAGAATCCTAGGGACATGTATTGTAATTTTTATAAAGACTGAATAAGGCATTTGAAACAGTGAATGGGTCATTTCATAGAGTAAATATGGATTTTTTCATTTACGATAATAAAGCAGTGAGAAATCAATGCTTTGACAAGTAACGTGAAGAAATTAATTTTTAAAACGTTCATTCCTTATAATTTTGTATTTTAAAGAACATTGAATAACATGCTGAACATGAAAAGATATCTACAGAAACTTATTAAATGTTACAGGTACATAGAACAATTCTATATTTATTGCAAAAATAGTTTAGAAGCTAGGTAGAACTAGCTCATTAGAATTTACTTGAAAACTTTAGCTAGCTCTGGGTGTTTTTACAAGAGGCAGAACATACTATACTGATATGTTCTCACACTACTTATTCTGTTTTATGTAGCTGCAACCTAGAGGAGGGCCTTTGGCTCTGTAATATCCTAAATTATTGGGCTATGCAGATTAGAAAATGTGATTTTATGTTTTGAAGATTCATCAGTGATCATCAAATTAGAAGTATGCCAGTGGCCTACATTTCTACTCATATAATCAGATTATGTGTAATGTTTTTTGTATTTAGCAGCTCTTTTTTATCTTTATTAGTGGATGTTACTATAGCAAAATTGTAATTGTTTATGAAAGCAAAGCAATTGATTATTTATATTAATTCATCTATTCTCGAGGACAATTTGAAAATGCATCTTTTTGATAAATTTAGTCTAATATATACTTGAATAAGTCAATATGCTGAGAATAATTATAGAATCAAACAATTTATAAATGTTTTGTTAATATTTATTTATGCATGATCATGTAGCTTTATGCACATTAACTAAATGCATATCCATTCTTTTTTTATTGTAGAAGGTCTAAAATTTCAGTTAACTTGTAATATGTCTTGTAAAAGTCAATGTGTTATAAGAAATTATAAGCCTGACATATTTCTATGAAACTTTCTTCTCTCAATTTTTATTTCTATGGATGACTGATTTTTTAAGTTTTAGAGCTGTATTTTTTCACTTTCTTTTTTTAAGTTTTGAATTTAAAACTTCTCAGAAATTTGTAATCATTTCTATTGAATGGCAACTGTAGCTATAACACAATAAAGACTAGGATTATTTGTGAGCTTTTTAGCAACTGGTATTTTAATAGACACTGAATCTTGTATCTACTTATATTTGTTTTTTTTTGCTGGACTATTAGAAAGCAGAAAAATAAATTTATTAAGTATAGGTATTGAACTGCATTTTGTAAATTAGGAGTACATAGTTTATTTCTAACATTATTTTACTTTCTGATTTCTCAGTCCTTTTGTAGTGTGTGTGTGTGTGTGTGTGTGTGTGTGTGTGTGTGTGTGTCTCTATTGTAAGCTGCCCTAAATACTTTTCTATAACATTGTTGGCTTTTAAGTAAAGTACAGATGTTATTTAGTTTTTAGAATACATCATGTACTTAGATTGTTTCAAAGTAATTCAGTGAGAAAATAAAATAACAATATGCATTTCAGTAGTTCTTAACTTTTTTAGGGTCATATATTTTGGTAATTGGTTGAAAGCTATGGATTTTCTCTTAAATTTTTTTTTTTAGTTTATTAATCTTTAAAGGAAATGGGGTGCGGGGGGAGAGAGAGAGAACAGAAACATCAATTTGTTGTTCCACTTATTTATGCATTCATTGGTGGATTCTTGTATAGCCCTGAACAGTGATTGAACCCACAATGTAAGATGCTCTAACCAACTGAGCTACCTGAGCTACTCGGTAGGAGTTGGATTTTCTCTTAAGAAAAATGCTCAGGAGGTCGATGGATTTCAGCTTTAAGAACTCTGCAACTGTCTCCAATATTGGTGACTCTTTATTTTCATTCTAAGCAAAGCAAAGCAATGCAAAGCAAAATAAAGCAAACCAAAACAAAAACTGTGATTTGTAGAGTCACTTAATACTTTACTTTTTAATCATTTGAAATATTCTTATCAAGGCTTGAAAGTGTTTATTTAAATTTATTTTAGGATGAAAATTAGTTTGTTCATAAAATTTTTTAAAAAAATATATTTTATTGACTTTTTACAGAGAGGAAGAGATAGGGATAGAGCGTTAGAACATCGATGAGAGAGAAACATCGATCAGCTGCCTCCTGCACACCTCCCACTGGGGATGTGCCCGCAACCACGGTACATGCCCTTGACCGGAATCGAACCTGGGACCTTTCAGTCCGCAGGCCGATGCTCTATCCCAGGGGTGGGCAAACTTTTTGACTCGAGGGCTACAATGGGTTCTTAAACTGGACCGGAGGGCCGGAACAAAAGCAATGGATGGAGTGTTTGTGTGAACTAATATAAATTCAAAGTAAAGGAGTGGAGGGGAGACCAAGAGAACCGGATAGAACAGCCGGATCTGGCCCACGGGCCGTAGTTTGCCCATGGCTGCTCTATCCATTGAGCCAAACCGGTTAGGGCAGTTTGTTCATAAAATTAGTAATTTTATTAAATTAATGCCTATATAAAGTAAAATATTAAAATAATACTGAAATATATAAGTTATTGCCTCTTCTCTCCTATCTCCAGTCTTTGTATTTTTTAAAAGATAAAAACACACCTTTTCATGATAAAACTCTCAACATACTAACTATGGAAGGAATGTATCTCAACAAAATAAAGTTCATCTATGACAAGCCCACAGCTAACATCATATCAATGGCAAAAAATTGAAAGCTTTCCCTCTAAAATCATGAATAAGACAAGGATTCCCACTCTCACCACTTTCATCACAGTACTGAGAGTTCTAGCCAGTTCAATTAGGCAAGAAAAAGAAATAAAAGGTATCTGAATTGGAAAGGGAGAAGTAAAATTTTGTTTGCAGATGCATTATATTTTAACTAGAGGCCTGGCACACGAAATTCGTGCATGGGTACAGTCCCTTGCCCTGGCCTGCAGTCAGGGCCATCTTCCCTGGCTGCTGGCTGCTGGCCCCGTCCCCCTTTACCACCCTCCCCTGGTTCCCCGATCACCCAAATCGGAGCCTGCTGGCTGGGGAAGGAGCCAAAAGGTTGGCCAGCAGGCTCTGATCTGGCAATCAAGTCCTGTGGGCTGGGGCAGCTCCTGTGTTGAGCATCTGCCCCCTGGTGGTCAGTGCACGTCATAGCTACCAGTCGTTCCACTGTTCAGTTGATTTGCATATTACCCTTTTATTATATAGGATTCTATACCTAAGAGTACTGAGATTTTAACTCCCACTTCCCCTTCAGTCTTTAAATGTTTGGGTAGTTATGTTTACTTCATCTATTGTTTAGTTTTGACACTTTAAATAATGTTCTTACATTTCTATTTTTCATTCTAGCAAATTTTATGTTATCTCTTTACTTTGTACTTGGTAAGGTACAGATATTCTTATCCCTCCCTATTCTTCCTTCTACCTCTTCTATTCCCCCTTATCAGCTGAGTGTCTGTCAATTGTAGTGTTAACAGTCAAGGTTGAAAAAAATTATATTCTCTTCGATCACATATATCTTGCATTTGTGGGGTGTAATATGGATTCTAAAAGCTGAAAATCAATTAACCATTCTTTCACTATTAGGATTTGCAGTAGAACTAAGTAGTATTTTTGTGTTACTCTTCTTTCTTGATTAGCACTTTCTGGGCCCCTTTTTCTCTAGCTCAGGAAAATTTCTTTTTGAAAATTACCTAAATTTTCTTTGTCCTCTCTGTTAATTTCTATTAGTTGAAAGTTTGAGGTATTGAATGTCTTCTGTCTTTTTTCCTTTATTTTTTTGTTCCTTGTATTTTTATTTTACATATTAGAATTGTTGCCCCATTTTATTTTTGGTTATCGTTTAATGTGGCATTATTTTTTTTAGCCTGTATTTATTGTTGTTCTTCTCCAAAGCCTCTGAATATCTAATGATTTTCATTTTAGTTTTTGTTCTCTTCTGATTTTTGAATGATTTGCTTCCTTCAGATTTTTTTTTTTTACTTGCTTTTTTTTTGGGTTATTTTTCTTTCATTATTAGCTTTCTTCACTCATCTAGTGATTCTTGATTGTCAGTTCGTGTTTGTGAATGATGGGTTAGGTTAATATTTCTGGGTAAGTGGTTTTGATTTTCTTGCTATCTTTTTTTCATCAATCTCTTGGAGACCTGTGTACATGGATGATGCTCATTGACCAGCCAATTCATAGGGTGAGCACTCAGGGAACCAGTCTTTAAGCAAGGAGTTTTTCAAAATGCCAGATCGGAACAGGTTTTACTCTCTGATGCCAACATATTCTCTTTCCCCAGTCCTCTCCTCCTCCCCATTTCCCTTTGGAACTTTCTTTGGTTTCTTTAGAGATTTGTTTTTGTTTCTTTCTTTTACATAGCTTCCCTCCACTTTTCACTGCTGCTTACCATTTCACCTATTTCCTTTAGGAAGCCTTTCTGGACTTCTGTCTGGCCTTACTCAGCTGTGGTCTTCTCTGACACTTAGTTTGGGCATTAGCTTCCTTCATTGTTTCATCTGTCAGTACATGCTTCTTCCATCTTTCTAAAGTTTGTTAATATTTCTTATCTCCCTCTAAGTCTCTGTATTGATAGTAGATGTACCAAGTTACTGATAAAAATCGAATATTGCCACAGAAGAGTATATCATAGTAAGAACACCTTGCAATTTTGTAGATTAATGATTTGTATTTTTTTTTTTTTTTTGCTGTGTCTATATATAGTCTTTCTCTTTATACATGTCTTGAAACCTGTGTACATGAATGGGGGTTATTGACTGGTGGGTCCCCCCACTCCACCTTCAGTTTGTTTCAAATTAGGCAGCATTGAGGTGTTGCATACACTTATAGTATGGGCTGGCAAGGGGCAGCTGACCTACACTGCAGATCTACATCGACAAGCACAGACTAGACTTTGGGAGGTCGCAGGATTAGCAAGAAAAAAACTAGAGGTAAAGTGGATAAGAGGTAAAGTGGACCTCAGGAATACGATTCTTTGTAATCATATTCTTTTTACAGCACTTACTAATTGTATGATGCTGGTCAAGTGTAATTTCTCTAAATTTTAGGGTTTTTATTGGTAAAATTAGGGATTGCAATAGTATCTTATGATTGTGAGAATTGATGAGTTAATCTAAGTACTTAGCAGAGTAAGTGCTCAGCAAAGGGCAACTGAAAAGAATTTAAATAAAACATCTAGGTTACTGGATTTTATTGAAAAATTAGAATATCTAGTATTCTTGAATGGTAAAGGTTGTTTGCGGCTGAGTCATGTCTGCCCCTTTTAAAATGGGGTAATTGCTTTCCAGTTTGCCATAGCTCCCAATATTCCTTTTTTTAAAAAAAAATACATTTTTATTGATTTCAGAGAGGAAGGGAGATGGAGAGAGAGATAGAAACATCAATGATGTGAGAGAATCATTAACTGGCTGCCTCCTGTATGCCCCCCGCCCCCCCCCATTGGAGATCGAGCCCACTGGGACCCTTCAGTCTGCAGGTCGTAGCTCTATCCACTGAGCCAAACAGGCTAGAGTCCAATATTCCTTATTGTCTTACACTTTGTTTGTTTCATTCATTTATGTTATCTGCTTTGCCATTTAGGCATTTGGATTTGTGACTCTGAGGCTTCTGGTATCAGTTATAGCTAAAAGAATATCTAGTTTTTAGAACTGAGTTTTCTTTGGCATTAGAATGAATCAGTACAAAAGGCAGAAATATAGACAGTATTAGAAGAATAATTCAGGCAAGGGAATGCCATCTC